>NW_023270620.1:254173-684065 GCF_011800145.1 Mirounga leonina
CCAAATGGCCAACAGACACATGAAAAAGTGCTCAATATCGCTCGGCATCAGGGAAATCCAAATCAAAACCTCAATGAGATACCACCTCACACCAGTCAGAATGGCTAAAATTAACAAGTCAGGAAATGACAGATGTTGGCGGGGATGCGGAGAAAGGGGAACCCTCCTATAGTATTGGTGGGAATGCAAGCTGGTGCAGCCACTCTGGAAAAGAGTATGGAGGTTCCTCAAAAAGTTGAAAATAGAGCTACCATATGATCCAGCAATTGCACTACTGGGTATTTATCCCAAAGATACAAATGTAGGGATCCAAAGGGATATGTGCACCCCAATGTTTATAGCAGCAATGTCCACAATAGCCAAACTGTGGAAAGATCCAAGATTACCATTGACAGATGAATGGATAAAGAATAAGTGGTATATATATACAATGGAATATTATGCAGCCATCAAAAGGAATGAGATCTTGCCATTTGCAATGACGTGGATGGAACTGGAGGGTGTTATGCTGAGCGAAATAAGTCAAAAAGAGAAAGACATGTAGCATATGACCTCACTGATATGAGGAATTCTTAATCTCAGGAAACAAACTGAGGGTTGCTGGAGTGGGGGGTGGGGTGGGAGGAATGGGGTGGTTGGGTGATAGACACTGTGGAGGGTATGTGCTATGATGAGCACTGTGAATTGTGCAAGACTGTTGAATCACAGATCTGTACCTCTGAAACAAATAATACATTATATGTTAAGAAAAAAAAAAAAGAAGATAGGAGGGGAAGAATGAAGGGGGGGGAAATTGGAGGGGGAGAAGAACCATGAGAGATGATGGACTCTGAAAAACAAACTGAGGGTTCTAGAGGGGAGGGGTGTGGGAGGATGGGTTAGCCTGGTGATGAGTATTAAAGAGGGCATGTTCTGCATGGAGCACTGGGTATTATATACAAACAATGAATCATGGAACACTACATCAAAAACTAATGATGTAATGTATGGTGATTAACATAACAATAAAAAATTTTAAAAAAAATTTAAAGAACCAATTCAGTGCAAACACTCCACCTAGCTTCCAAACAGTGCACCCAGCCCCAGCACTCCTCTGTGGACCTGCCTCCTCCAACATGCCCTCAGCAGGAGTCCATCCAAATCAGGACCACAAGTATCGCTATGTGCAAGCAGCCCCAATATGGGCCAGTACTACTCCAAAGTGACTCCTGCCCTGGAAAGAGGGGGAAGATAATTACTCACAACGGTGGGCTGGGGCAGACATCTGGTCTGATTGCAGGCCCTGCCCACCAACAAAATCTTCTCAGGCAAAAATACAGGGAGAGGATCCTGCAGTTCAGTGTGATTGTAATTCTGGCAAATGTCTTGGCTGACCTAACCAAAGCCCAAGGTGTTCCCAGACTGGCCACTAACAAAATAGGCACCCAATGCTCCCCACAACAGGCAAAGAACCATAGCAGATAACTGGAATGAAGACAAATGTAGCCCTGCTACAGACATAGGAGACACCCCTGAAGTGCCACGTTCTGACATTGCACTGCAGGATACTCCAGGACCTCTTTTTCATAAGGCCACTATCCTCAAGAAGAGAAGATGTAGCTGACTTTTCTAACACATGGAAACAGTCACAGAGAGTTAGACAAAATGAAGAGACAGAGAAATATTTTCGGAATGAAAGAACAGGAAAACATCACAGCAAGAGAGCTAAACAAAATGAGATAATATGCCTGATAGAGTATTTAAAGTAATTGTCATGAAGATACTCATTGGAATTGAGAAAAGAGTGGAGGACCTCAGTGAGACCCTCAAAAAAAAAAAAAAAGATTTAGAAAACATAAAAATGAACAAATTGGAGATGAAGAACTCAATAAATATAATTAAAAACACACTAGAGGAATAAACGGTAGACTAGAAAAAGCCAAGGAATAAGTCAGTGACCTAGAGGACAAAATAATGGAAAGCAATTATGCTGAACAGGAGAAAGAAAAAAGAATAATAAATGAGAATAGATAAAGGCAACTTACCAACACCATCAAGCATAATAACATTCACATTATAGGGATCCCAGAAGAAGAGAGAGAAATGGAGCAGAAAATGTATTTGAAGACATAAAGCTGAAAACTTCCAAAATCCAGGAAAGAAAAAAGAAATCTAGACCCAGGGGGTGCCTGGGTGGCTCAGTCGGTTAAATGTCTGACTTTGATTTTGGCTCAGGTCATGATCTCAGGGTGTGAGATCAAGCCCTGCATTGGGCTCCACACTGGGCATAGAGCCTGTTTAAGATTCTTTCTCTTCCTCTCCCTGACCCCCCTTCCACGACTTACATGCTCTTGAAGAAAAAGAAAGAAAAGGAAAGAAAGGAAAGAAAGGAAAGAAAGAAAGAAAGAAAGAAAGAAAGAAAGAAAGAAAGAAAGAAAGAAAGGAAGAAAAGGAACGGAAAGGGAGGGGGAGGGGAGGGAAGGGAAGGGAGGATGGATGGAAGGAAGGAAAGAAAGAAAAGAAAGAAAAGAAAAGAAAAGAAAAGAAAAGAAAGAAAGAAAGAAAGAAAGAAAGAAAGAAAGAAAGAAAAGAAAAGAAAAGAAAAGAAGAAAGAAAAAGAAAGAAAAGAAAGAAAAAATGAAAGGAACCCAGACCTGGGAGGCACAGTAGTCTCCAACAAAATCAGTCCTATGAGGTCCACACTAAGACACATAGCAATGAAAATGGCAAAAAGTAGTGATAAAGACAGAATTTTAAAGGCAGCAAGAGAAAAGAAGAGAGTTACATACAAGGGAACCCCCATAAAGCTATAAGCTGAGTTTTCAGCAGAAACTTTGCAGGCCAGAAGAGAGAGTCATGGTATATTCAAAGCACTGAAAGGAAAAAGTCTGCAGCCAAGAACACTATCCAGCAAGACTATCATTCATAATAGAATGAGAGATAAAGAGTTTCTCAGACAAACAAAAGTTAAAGGAATTCATCGCCATTAAAGCAGACTTACAAGAAATGTTAAAAGAAACTCTACATGGAAAGGAAAGGCCATAGGCATGAGTGAAAAAAGTAGGAAGCATAAAAGCAGTAAAATTAACTATATCTATAAAAATCAGTCAAGGGACTCACAAAATAAAAGGATGAAAGAATAAAACCATATAGCTAAAATGTGGGGAAGAGAGGATTAAAAATTTAGTGCTTTTAGAATGGGTTCAAACTTAAGCAACCATCAGCTTGATACAGACTGCTATATGCATAAACCTTATATATAAAACTAATGGAAACCACAAATCAAAAACCAGTAAGAGATGCAAAAAAAAAAAAAAATCCATGTATATCACTAAAGAAAGCTTGTAAACCATGAAAGAATAGAGCAAGAGATTAAATGAACAGAGAACTAGAAAAACAACCGTAAAACAACAAAATGGTAATAAACACATATCAATCAATAATTACTCTGAATGTAAATGGACTAAATAAATACTCTAATCAAAAGACATAGGGTGACAGGATAGATAAAAAAGCAAGACCCATCTATATGCTGTTTACAAGAGACTTATTTCAGACCTAAAGACACAGGCATATTGAAAGTGAAGGAATGGAAAAGCATTTATTATGCATATGGATGTGAAAAGAAAGCCAGGTTAGCAATACCTATATTGGACAAAATAAAATTTAAAACAAAGACTGTAACAAGAGACAAGGACACTACATAATTATACATAATTATAATGAAAACAAATCAACAAGAAGATATAACAATTGAGGGATGGGTTAGCCCGGTAATGGGTATTAAGGAGGGCACATATTGCATGGAGCACTGGGTGTTATATGCAAACAATGAATCATGGAACACTACATCAAAAACTAATGATGTAATGTATGGTGACTAACATAACATAATAAAATAAAATTAAAAAATAAATAAAAGAGTAAAAAAAAGGTATAACAATTGTAAATATTTATGCACCCAACATGGGAGCACCCCAATACATAAAACAGCTAATAACAAACAAAGTAACTAACTGATAGTAATACAATAATAGTAGTGGACTTTAACACCCTATTTACATCAATGGACAGATCATCCAAACAGAAAATCAACACAGAAACAATGACTTTGAAGGACACATTAGACCAAATGGATCTAACAGATACATTCAAAACATTCCATCCTAAAAACACAGAATACACATTCTTTCCAAATGTACATGGAACATTCTCCAGAACAGATCATATGTTAAGCCACAAAACAAGTCTCAAGAAATTCTAAAAGACTGAAGTCATATCATGCATCATTTCTGACCATAACTCTATAAACCTAGAAATCAACCACAAGAAAAAAATCTGGAAAGAATACAAATACATGGAGGTTAAATAACATGCTACTAAACAATGAATGGGTCAAACAAGAAATCAAAAAGTCAATCAAAAAAATACGTGGAGACAAGTGAAAATGAAATCACAAGTTTCAAAATCTTTGGGAAGCAGCAAAAGCTGTTCTAAGAAAGTAGTTTATATCAAAACAGGCCTAACTCAAGAAGCAAGAAAAATCTCAGATAAAGAACTTAAACTTACACCTAAAGGAGCTAGAAAAAAAACCAAACAGACCTAAAACTAGTGGAAAGAAGAAAATAATAATGATTAGAACCAAAATAAAATAGAAACCAAAAACAGCCCCAACAGACCAATGAAACCAGGAGCAGGTCTTTGAAAAGATCAACAAAATTGATAAACATTTAGCCAAACAGAGAGAGAGAGAGAGAGAGAGAGAGAACTTAAAATCAGAAATAAAAGAGGAGAAATAACTGACACCACAGAAATACAAAGGATTATAAAAGAATGTTATGAAAAATAGTATACCAAAAGATTAAACAACCTAGAACAAATAAATTCTTAGTAACACATAACCTCCCAAAACTGAATCAAGAAGAAATAGAAAATCTGAAAAGGCCAATTACTAGCAATGAAATTGAATCAATAATTTAAAAACTCTGAACAAACGAAAGTCCAGAACCAGATAGCTTCCCAGGTGAATTCTCCCAAACATTAATACCTATTCTTCTCAAACTATTACAAAAAATAGAAGAGGAAAGAAACCTTCCGAATTCATTCTTACAAGACCAACGTTACCCTGATACCAAAAGCAAATAAAGACACTACAAAAGAAGACTACAGGCTAATAACTCTGATGAACTTAGATGTAAAAATCTTTGACAAAATATTAGCAAACCAAATCCAACAACACATTAAAGAAAATTCACTACAATCAAATGAGATTGATCCCTGGGATGCAAGTGTGATTCAGTATGTACAATTCAATCAGTGTGAAAAGTCACATAACAAGAGAAAGGATAAAAACAATATGATTGTTTCAATAGATGCAAAAAAAAAAAAAAAGCATTTGACAGAGAACATCCATTCATGAAAAAAACCTCCAACAAAGTAGGTTTAGGGGGAACATACCTCAACATAATAAAGGCAACATATGAAAAACCCATAGCTAATATCATACTCCATAGCGAAAAACAGAGATCTTCCCCTAAGATCAGAAACAAGACAAGGATATCCACTCTCACCAGTTTTATTCAACATACTACTGGAAGTCCTAGCCACAGAAATCAAACAACAAAAAGAAATAAAATGCATCCAAATTGGTAAGGAAGAAGTTAAACTTTACCTATTTGCAGAGGACATGATACTATATATAGAAAATCCTAAAGACTCAACAAAAAAATCTACTAGAACTGATAAATGAATTCAGTTGCAGGATGGAAAATCAATATACAGGAACCTGCTGCATTTCTATACACTAATAATGAAGCAGCAGAAAGAGAAATTAAGGAAACAATCCCATTTACAATTGCACCAAAAAGAATAAAATATCCAGGAATAAACTTAACCAAGGAGATGAAAGTTCTGTACTCTGAAAACTATAAAACACCGATGAATGAAACTAAAGATGACACAAACAAATGGAAAGATATTCCATGCTCATGGATTGGGAGAATACTGTTAAAATGTCCATGCCACCACCCAAAGTAATCTACAGATTAAATGTAGTTCCTATCAAATTACCAATAACACTTCTCACAGAAGTAGAACAAACCATCCTAAAATTTGTACAAAACAAAAAGACCCTGAATAGCCAAAGCAATCCTGAAAAAGAAGAACATAACTATAGGTATCACAATCCCAGATCTCAAGATACACTACAAAAGCTGTAGTAATCAAAGCAGTATGATGCTGATGCAGAAAGAGACACACAAGTAAATGGTATAAAATAGAGAACCCAGGGGCACCTGGGTGGCTCAGTCGGTTAAGCGTCTGCCTTCGGCTCAGGTCGTGATCCCGGGGTCCTGGGATCGAGCCCCGCATCAGGCTCCCTGCTTGGCGGAGAGCCTGCTTCTCCTTCTACCTCTGCCTGCAGCTCTGCCTACTTGTGCTCTATCTCTATCTCTCTGTCAAATAAATAAATAAAATCTTTAAAAAAATAAAATAAAATAAAATAGAGAACGCAGAAATAAACCCATAATTATATGGTTGATTAATCTATGACAAAGGAGGCAAGAATATGCAATGGAGAAAAGACAGTGTCTTTAACAAATGATGTTAGGAAAACTGGACCGCTACATGAAAAAGAATGAAACTGAGCCACTTTCTTACACTATACAAAAAATAAACCCCAAATGGATTAAAGACCTAAATGTGAGACCTGAAACCATAAAAATTCTAGAAGAGAGCACAGGCAGTAATTTCTCTGACATTGGCTGTAGCAACTTTTTTTTTTTTTTTTAGATATGTCTCCTAAGGCAAGAAAAACAAAAGCAAAAATAAACTATTGGGACTACAAGAAAAAGCTTCAGAACAGCAAAATAAACCACTAATGAAATAAAAAGACAACCTGGTGAATGGGAGAAGCTATTTGCAAATGGTGTATCTGATAAAGGATTAGTATCCAAAATATATGAAGAACTTATACAATTCAACCCCATTATAATAATAAATAATCTTATTAAAATATGAAGACATGAACAGACATTTTTACAAAGACATACAGATGGCAAAAAGATGCTCAGCATTCCTAATCATCTGGGAAATGTAAATCAGAGAAAAACAGGGTTCAGAGAAATAAAATCAGAAATGAAAGAGGAGACTTACAATAGACA
Organism: Mirounga leonina; assembly: GCF_011800145.1. NCBI lineage: Eukaryota > Metazoa > Chordata > Mammalia > Carnivora > Phocidae > Mirounga > Mirounga leonina. The sequence goes on from NW_023270620.1 coordinate 261,313, forward strand.
TTACAGAAATACAAAGAATCTTAAGAGGTTACTATAAATGATTATGTACCAACAAGGAGAAATAGATAAATAGATAAATTCCTAAAAACATACAACTTACCAAAACTGAATCATGAAGAAATATAAAATCTGAACAGGCCAATATCAAATAAAGAGACTGAATCTGTAGTCCCAAATCTCCCCAAACAGAAAAGTCTAGGATGAGAGGGTTTCATTAGTGAATTATAACAAATATTTAAAGAAGAATTAATACCAGTTCTTCACAAACTTTTCCACAAAACTGAATTGAAGGGAGCACTCCCAAACTCATTTTACAAGGTCAACATTACCCTAACACCAAAGCCAGATAAGGATATTACAGGAAAGGAAATTATACCTTGATATCCATGTTATACATAGATACAAAAATATTAACAAATTAAATTCAACAAAACATTAAATGAATCATTCAGCACAATTAAGTGGAATTTATCCCTGGGATGCAAGGATGGTTCATAATAAGCAAATCAATAAATGTGATACATAACATTAGCAGAACAAAAAAGTCATATGATCATCTCGATACAGAAAAAACATTTGACAAAGTACACTTCTTTCATGGTAAAAATGTTCAATAAATTGGGTATAGAAGAAACATACCTCAATACAATAAAGACCATATTTGACAAACCCACTGCTAACATCATACTCAATGGTGAAAGGTTGAAATATTTTCATCTAAGATCAGGAACAAGACATCATGATACTACTGATAATGCTAGTGAGAGCAATCAAACAAGAAAGAAAGAAAGCCCATTAAAATAAGAAAGGAAGAAGGAAAAATATCTTTGTTTGGGGATGATATTATCCTATATATAAAAATTCCTGAAGACTCCACCTAAATAAATAAATAAATAAATAAATAAATAAATAAATAAATGGACTCATCACACAAAAATAGAAAAAATGATCCTAAAATTCATATGGAGCTACAAAAGACCCTGAATAGCCAAGATAATCTTGAAAAGATGAACAAAGCTGAACACATCACACTTCTTGATTTCAAACTATACTATACAGCTTAAAAATAGAACAATGGTACAGATGGAGATTAGAAATAAACCCCTGCATATACAGTCAACTAATATTTGACAAGGGAGCCAAGACTACTCAATGGGGAAAAGATAGTTTCTTCAATAAACGGTATTGGGAGAACTAGATAACCACATGCAGAAGAATAAAACTGGGGGTGCCTGGGTGGCTCAGTTGGTTGGGCGGCTGCCTTCGGCTCAGGTCATGATCCTGGAGTCCCTGGATCGAGTCCCGCATCGGGCTCCCTGCTCGGCAGGGAGTCTGCTTCTCCCTCTGACCCTAACCCCTCTCATGTGCTCTCTCTCATTCTCTCTCTCTCTCAAAAAAAAATAAAATAAAATTGGACACCAATCTTATACCACTCATATAAACTAACTCAAAATAGATTAAAGACTTAAATTTAAGAACTAAAGCCATAAAACTCCTAGAAGAAAATAGGAAAAATCTCCTTGACATTGTTATTGACAGTGATTTATTGGATAGGACAGCAAAAGCACAAACAACAAAAGCAAAAATCAATGAGTGGGACTTCATCAAACTGAAAAACTTCCACATAGCAAAAGAAACAATCAACAAAATGAAAAGACAACCTATGGAATGAGAGAAATTACTTCAAATTATATAACTGGTAAGGGGTTAACACCCCAAATATGTAAAGGACTCATACAACTCAACAGCAAAAAAACTAACAACATGATTTTTAAAATAGGCAGAGGGGCACCTGGGTTGCTCAGTTGGTTAAGCATCTGCCTTTGGCTCAGATCATGATCCCAAACCTGGGATCGAGCCCCACATCGGGCTCTCTGCTCAGTGGGGAGCGTGCTTCTCACTCTCCCACTGCCTGACTCTCTGTGCTCGTTCTGTCAAGTAAATAAATAAAATCTTTTTAAAAAATAAAATTAAAAAAAAAAAAAACAGGCAGAGAAACTGAACAGCTTTCCAAAGAAGACATTCAAGCAGCCTATAGGTACAAGAAAAGGTGTTCAACATGACTAATCATCAGGGAAATGCAATAAGACTTCACCTCACACCACTTGGTCCAGTTATTATCAAGACAAAACATAAGTGTTAGGGAAGATGTGGAGAAAAGGGAATGCTATTGCTCAGTTGGTAGGAATATAAATTGGTACAGCCACAATGGAAAAAGCAGTATGAAGTTTCCTCAAAAAAATAAAAATAGAAATAGTACATATGATTCAGCAATCCCACTTCTGGGTATATACAAAGGAAATGAGAACAAGATATCGAAGAGCTGTCTGTACTCCCATGTTCACTGCAGCCGTAAAATAGCCAAGATATGGCAACAACATAAGTGTGCAATATATCTATTTTTCATCCATTTACATTTATATACTCACATATGTGTGTATATGAATATTATTCATCCATAAAAAGGAAGAAAATCCTGCCATTTTTAACAGCCTGGATGGACCTTGAGCTCATTATACTAAGTGAAATAAATCAGAGAAAGACAAATAAACAAATGCTGTATGATCTCACTTATATACAGAATCTTAAAAAAAAAAAAAAAAGTCAAACTCCCAGAATAGGAAAGAATGATGGTTGCCAGGCGCTGGGTGGGAGCAAAAAATGGGGGGATGTGGGTCAACATAAAGAAATTTCCAGTTATAAGATGAGTAAGTTTTGGGAATCTAATGTATAGCATGGTGACTCTAGTTAACAATAATATATTCAATACTTGAAAGTTGCTAAGAGAGTAGATCTTAATGTTCTCACTATAAAAAAAAAAAGTTGTACTTAAGTGAGGTATTGGATGTGTCAACTAGTCTCATTGTGCTAATCATTTTGCAACATTTATGCATATCAAATCATCACATTATATACCTTAAACTTATACAATGTTATATATCACTTACATCTCAATATAGCTGGAAAAAATAATTTCACCTTATCAGATGTGAACAATAAATCAGATGTGCATATAACTTGCCTGGTGTGTAGTTGACAAATGTAAATATATATATATATTCTCCAAAAAACAGAGACTAAATTTCATAGGGGACATGTGGCTGTGTTTTGTCACAGTTCAGAAGTTCCCTTATGTTTGAAAAAGGTTCCCCTCCCCTGCTGTTTGACTTGCCAGCAAAGCTGTTCTGCAGATTACACATGTTAACTCACTGAATGTTTTTGCTCACTATAGAGTCTGTGCCATTAGACCTTAAGAAATGGAGGAATTTTAGACATTCTTTTTAATTCAACCATGGTAATTTATAGGTGAATAAACAAACACACAAAGATTAACTAACCTGCCCAAAGTCACATGGGCATCATTTGAGTTATAACCAGAATCTGGCTTGACACCTACTCTAGCGCTCTAACTTCTATGCCCTGGTACCTCTGACTCAATTTACATGTAATGTCTGCATACAAAATGGCAGGTGGTTAAATTTGGATATTAGAACTTTACTTTCATAGTATACTATGGTATATATACCTATGGCCTCCTCCCAGAGCAGAAGGGTTGGGGGAAACCTCCCTTCCATAGTCAAGTCTAGTATATATGTTTTTAGTCCCCAAAGCAGCCATTGGTTATTAAGTTCCCTAGCAGTCGGTTAGCTTCCACTCTTTCTCTAGCAAGCTCTCTCTTGTCCTGTGGTGTTGAGGAATAGAAATGATCAGTCTTTTCCATTTCTCAGTCTCTCCATCCCAGAAACCAGCACAGACCTTGCTCACATGCATATTGTCAACTAATGTGGATAGGTATTGGGCGGGAGGTGCTGCCAGTCAGGCTCAGATGGGACTACCTTTCTACATTGAGATAAATAACTGTGTTAATTTATGTAGCAGGAATAAAATGCCTTTCCAACAGATCCCCATTCTTATGAATGTTGTTGTAGCTTATTATTTAACTAACCTGTCACAACCGAAATCTGTTAATAAAAGTAGGAAACATGAAAGCTAGCTAATGTTTTTTCCTTGTTTAAAAAAATTCACTCTGTTGAAAATACTTTAAATGAGGGAAATCTAGACAAAAGTTACCCAATATACCATTCTAAATTAAAAGCATTGTTTTCATTTGTCCGGGTTACTCTCCAGTGCTGTTTTTAGTGCCTCTGTAACACAGGTTACTAAACATGGAAAGAGATGTGAAAGGAAGACCCTCTGTGGGATCAAGATGTGCTTTGATTATAATATTAATTTGCAGATTTATCTTCACATAGGAGAATTTCTTTGAAAACTTCCTCAAATTCTAGGTCTCAAGGATATGAAAGATACCTCTTGACATTTTTTAACCACTCAGGTGTAAATATTTTTCTTCATAGTTATTCAGCCAGACTTGTGAAGGAGTTGCTGGTGGCCAGACTGTGGCATGCAGGTCTGTTCTCAGCCTCTGAGTCTCTTCTCTGAGCCCTGGCTCCTCTTGGTTGTATAAAGGCTGGTCTTGATGTAATAAGTGATATTTAAAAAGTGATACTTCCCCCTGCAGTTTTCTTCACTCTGTCTTCCCATATTACATGCTATTTTGAGATTCCAAACATATTTTCTGCAGCTGCTTTTCTCAGATTTTTTTCTGTACTCCTCCCAAGAAAGCTTTTATCTATGCGCTTCACAGGTCTTGGAGAATTGACTACTTTGGTAACTGATTTGTCTCAGATTTTGTTGTGATGTTCTATTTCTGCTTTTTTGAGATTAAATTCAAGTCTCTCAGACATTATTTTTTTTAAATCAACATGAATGCAGTTTAGTAACTGGGAAGTAAGGGAAGTGTAATTTTAAAACATAAACATATAACTGGGCTTTGGGAATGAGGGAAGACTGCTCAGTGGGAGTGACATCTAAGTGAAAACCCAAAAGCTGAGTAGGATTAGCTTGGCAAAGTCAAAAGGCTTGTTCCAGGAGGAAGAGATTGGATGTGAGGTAGGGCATGTGATGGACTCAAACTTCCAGAAGGAGTATAGTGTGAGGGAGCATAGGTTGTAAGGGTAGAGTGGTAAGTAAAGAAGGGTCTCATAAACAGTGTTCAGAAGGTGGGGCTTTTTCCTGAGGGAAAGCAGTCTCTAGTAGAGAGGGGAAGTGTTATAAGTAGGGAAGTGCCAGGATCACTGGATTACTGTATTGAGGATGGATGTTGAGTGTGGGAGACAAGATAGGAAGCTGATTTAAATAGTCTAGGTAAGATATGCTGATGGTCTGAACTGAAAAGGTGGTGGTGATGCTGGGAAGCAGTGAGTATAATGGAAAGAGATTTTAGCAGTAAGATTGACAGAACTAGTGACCAATTCTGCAAGTATATGAGGAAGAGGGATTTTCTTGGGTGACATAGATTTCTGGCTTCAACAAATAGGTAGATGCTGATGCCTTTCACTGAGTCAGAGGACAACTGAGGAAGACTGGATTTTGGATTCAGTTTGAAAAATGTTGAGGTTTATGTGTATGACGGGTGGAAGTGGAGATAAGTATCTGGAGCTCAGAATTGGAAATACAGATTTGGGAATTATCAATAATTGGTACAGATCTACCAGTTCAAATCTCAAACTCTGAAAACTGAAAGTGTTTTTATTTTGAAATTTCATGCAAATGTATTTGTAAGCAAAGCCTGATAAACTGACAAACCTTTTAATCTTTATGTATCCTAAAAGTATGATTTATACCTTTTGTTGCAGAAATGTTAATATATTCAGTTGTAAGGTGCTGCCCAAATCCTGTTGTTCGTGTTAGTAATATACAGTATATGCAAGTGTTTTAGCTCTCTAAAATCCAAAAAGAAAATCTAAATTCTCATCCGCCCGGTCTTAAGCATTTGTGGACTGTATTTGAAGTCTTGTGAGTACATAAAATAGCTGAGATAGTATAAGAGTTCCATGATGGATATGGTGAAATGTCACTCCATATCCATTCCAAACTCCATCCTGGTCACAGAAACTTGAAAGTTAAAAACTATTTTCTCTTAAGTATTTAAGTATACTTAAGTATATTCTTAAGTATACTTAAGTTTACTTTTAAGTATACTTAAGAGAGTACACTCATCATGATGAGCACTGAATAACCTATAAAATTGTTGAAGCATTATATTATACATCTGAAACTAATATAACACTGTATGAAAAAAAACCTATTTTCCTCTTGGAAGCTGCCATTTGGGATGTAATTTCACAGAGCAGAAGCATTTCTGCAAGACTTAGAAGATGAAAGTGAAATGGTGGCCACACTCCTGCAGCTGGTGCTGGTGACCATGCTAACAGAGGATGTAGGAGTCTGCCTTCCGTATTAGTGACCTGAATGTGTTCTTTCCCATCACAGGAGCTCCTGACTATGGAAGTGGAGAAAGTTAAAAATATCACATACAAGCTTGTGAACAGTTGTAGAAATAAGACTGTGGTAGCTACTCAATATATAATTAAACATAATAAAGTATAAAGCATATGTTCTATATATACTTTTTCTTATGTTATTTTTTCTTCTCATTAATACAACTATAATTTTGTCCATTGGTACAGGATATCAAAATAGTACTTTGAACTAAAAATGGTTTGAGCATCACCACTCTCATATCCACCAGGATGAATATAGTTACTCATGGGACTTTGAATCTCCCTTTTGTGAGGGAGGTTAAACTTGTTTTCATGTGTATGAAGCAGAGTTCTATCAGTCAGTGTTAGCATTTTGTTGTTGCTAGTGTTTTGTTTTTCCAGCTTTGAGGAATAATTGACAAATAAAAATTATACACATTTATGGTATATAACCTGACATTTTGATGTACATTATGAATTGATTACTGTAATCAAGTTAATTAACAGATCCATCACTTCATTTCCTTTTGTGTGTGTGATGAGACCATTTAAGATCTACTTGCTTAGCAAATTTCAAGTATATAATACAGCATTAATTCTAGTCACCATGATGTGCATTAGGTCTCCAGAACTTATTTATTTTGTATAACTAAAAGTTTGTGCATTTTAACCAACATCTCCCCACTTCCCCCATCCCCTGCCATATTCTACTCTTTGCTTCTATAAGTTTGACCTTTTTACATTTCACATATAAGTGAGATCATGCAGAATTTGTCTTTCTGTTCCTGGCTTAGTTTATTTAGCATAATGTCCAGGTTTACAATGTCACAAATGCCAAGAACTGACAGGATTTCCTTCTTGAGGCTAGATAAAATTCTATTCTGTATATATATCCCTATTTTCTTTATCCATTCATCTGTCAATGGACATTTAGGTTAATTCCATATGTTGGTGATTGTAGATAATCCTTCAATGAACATGAAAGTGAAGACATTTCTATTCAAGATACTGATTTAATTTTTTTTAAATATATACTCAGAAGGGGTATATATTGCTAGATCATATGGTAGTTCTTTTATTTTTAGTTTTTTGAGAAACCTCCACACTGTTTCCATAATGGTTGTTATGTTAATTTGCATTCCCACCAACGGTGCAAAGTGTTCCCTCTTCTCCACATCCTCCACCTTGGCAATATTTTATCCCTTGTCTTTTTGATAATAGTCATTCTGACAAGAGTGAGGTGCTATCTCATTGTGGTTTTGATTTACATTTCCCTAATGGCTAGGGATGTTGAACATTTTTCATATACCTGTTGGTCATTTGTAGGTCTTCTTTTGAGAAATGTCTATTCATGTTCTCTGCCCATTTTTTAATCAGGTTATCCTTTTTTTTTTTTCTATTGCACTGTTGCTAGTGTTAAGTGGGGATAGAAGAATGGTGTTGAGTAGCCAATGGAGTATTGATCCTAGTCTAATATGTTGTCCTTACTTCAGAGGCTGAACGACCAAAACTACATTTCCCATTTTCTCTGTGCAATTAGGATTCTGGATATGATTAGATTATACCAATTGGATGCCCTAATCATACAGAGGAGGCCACATCAAAAATGTTAGGGCATCCTAACATATGCCCTGGATATGATTTAGGTTATACCAATTGGATACCAGGGCATCCAACTGGTATAATTGGAAGATGAGGCCAATTCTACTGCTGTGTATGTTGTTTCAGTTTTAAGCATCATCTGGAAATGGTATCTTCTGCATTCGGGCAGCTTCCTGATCATGTGTCATTTTTATCATTAGCTTCCTGACTGTGGCAGTGTGACTTAGTTCTGGAGTCAGTAGATGGAGTGATACCTTCACAATTTGACAAATGGCTTTATAATTGTAAGAGACAGTGTCTCCTTTTGTGTCCTTGAAGATGTTCCTGAAAGTTCAATCTTGAGACTCTCTCTTGAACTGATACAATAATTCTGTAGATAATTTAATGCCCTATAATAAGTCCCTTTCTGTTTATGCTGGCTAGAGAAAATTGTTTTCTGCAATAAATTCTGACTGACATAGTTGCCTATGGCAAACCCTAAGGGAAAACAATTTATGATGCTTAAGAGAAGAAAACTTTATTAAAATTAAATGTTGTAAACAGAGTGGTATAAAGTGGGGGGGAAGTGCAATATCACAGAGTAAATAGGAAAGAGATTAAGAGCAGCTTCAAAACATGCCATAGTGAGCCTGGAAAGATGACTGAAGAGGAGGATCCTAAGATCACCTCACCCTACATACCAGCCACATCAGTGTAACTAACCCAGAAAATGACCTGAAGACTGGCAGAACAGACTCTCTATAGTTAATCATACAGAGGAGGCCACATCAAAAATGTTAGGAAGGGTGGAGACATGGTCAAGAACCACGAATGGGTGGGACACCTCAAACATGGAGAAGGAAGAAGAACAGACCCCATACCACGCACCCCTGACATAGGGTACCTGCAGTGGGAAGATGAATCCCTAGAATATTTGACTTTAAAAACCAGAGAAGCTCAACTTTGTGAGTTTTTATAATCAGTAGGACTAACACTGAGAACTTAAAAATCAGTGGGCTTGACTCTGGGAAAGCCAAAGGGTTATAGCAAGTTGTTCTTGCCCTTAAAGAGACTGATAACAAATAATCCCACTGAAATATAGCATAGAAGCAGCAGTTTGAAAAGCACCTGGGGTATACTGGAAGGAGATTTATTTACTAATTTCACAATGTACACTGGAGGGGCAGGGATCTTTAGGAGACTTCACAAGAATGAAAGAACTGTTGGGCACTATTTCTCTCCCCTGCCCACAAGCCTAGATTCCTAGACACCTGAAGGAACTAACAGGAACACTTGCCACCTAGATTGTTAACACCACACACCCTCCCCCATCAATACCCCCACCATGTTCTCCTGCAAATTGCCCCATCCAACCCACCCCACTCAGCAGGAGCCCCTTCAAAGCTGTGCCAAATGCATCTCATTCTGCAAGTAGTCCCAGCAGTGACCAAACCACCCCAAAGTGACTCTTGCCCTGGGAAGAGGGGAAAATAACCACACACACCAATTTCACTGCAGCCCCGGTAGTGAACTGGGGGCAGATATCTAACCTGACTGCTGGCCTTGCCCACTAACAAAAACCTCACAGGGGGCTTCACAGGGAGCTGCAAACCCAACAGACAGACTGAGGGCAGATATCTGGTCTGACTATAGGTCCTGTCTACCAATGAAAGCCTCTCAGTGGACAACACAGGGAGAGCTTCCTACAGTTCAGTGGGACCACAGTTCTGGGAAGTGAGCTGAGGGAAGGCATCTGGTCTGACCCACCTCAGACCCAAGGCAGCCCCAGACTGTTTTCTTAATAGCACAGGGACCAAGCCCTGTCCACAACAGGCAAAGAGGGCCATTGTGGATGATTGTACTGAAGGCAAATGAGGCTCAACCACAACTGTAGGTTGTATATACACACAGAGGAGACACTCCTGAAGCTCTAGGTTCTGGTGAACAGGGGACATTGCACCATTGGATCTCTTCTTCATAAGGCTACTACTTTCAAGATCAGGAGATGTAGCTAACTTTCCTAATACACAGAAACAGACACAAAGAGTAAGACAAAATGAGGAAACAGAGGAATGTATCCCAAATGAAAGAACAAGACAATGTCACAGCAAGAGAGCTAAATGAAACAGAAATAAGCAATACACCTGACAGATTTCAAAGTAATGGTCATAAAGATACTTACTGGATTTGAAAAAGAGCACAAGATCTCAGTGAGTCCTTTAACAAAAAGATAGAAAGCATAAAAATGAAGGGGAGGAAGTCGGAGGGGGAGACAAACCATGAGAGACTATGGACTCTGAGAAACAAACTGAGGGTTCTAGAGGGGAGGGGAGGGGATGGGGGGGATGGGTTAGCCTAGTGATGGGTATTAAAGAGGGCACGTTCTGCATGGAGCACTGGGTGTTATATGCAAATAATGAATCATGGAACACTACATCAAAAACTAATGATGTATGGTGATTAACATAATAAAAAAAAGAAAATAGGTTTTATAACAGGTATCAGCTAACATTTGCAAGGATAAGACTTTGTAGTAAACTAAGGAGACTGCTGGATATCCTTTCAGTAGAATGCTGGAGTCTCCAGCAGATTATCTGGTTCTTAGAGACCTCTGCACCTTTCATTGTCTTGGACTATTCTATAGTTCTCTGAATTGTAGATAGAATTATAAGAATTATTGTATTGCTATCAGCTATCTGGTGGAGAGAGCTACTTTTGAGTCCATTTGTAAATCCATTTCAACATTCTCTGACTCCATATAAATTAATAGTTCTTTGACTTCTTTGAACAAGCTGCAACATTGGTCTGGTTCCCTCTTTATTTAATGAGTTAAAATTTTTGATATGTTCATTTTAAATCTCTGGGAGAGTCATGATTCTATGAGCCTTTACAAAAATTTCTCAACTTTATAGTGTGGAAATTTTAAATCAAATTTTAAAAGACTTCTACCAGTGTGAGTACTTTCCATCTTAAACTGCAATAATATGAAAACACAGCTGCTAATATCTACTTAATACCACTATAGTTATTACTCTGATTAAACATGCACATACAAAACTCTGATTTGACCTTCTGAGAAACAAAAAAATGGATGACTATCATAATAGCTTGTTAGTATTCAAGAAATATAGTGGGTGAGGTGATTTTATACATCCTTCTTTGGCTGTTGATATTTTATACATAGAAAACCTACCTAGAGCAAACTCTGTTCCAAACATGTCACATGAGATGATTGTTTTTTTTTTTTTTTTAAGATTTTATTTATTTATTTGACAGAGAAAGACACAGCGAGAGAGGGTACACAAGCAGGGGGAGTGGGAGAGGGAGAAGCAGACTCCCCGCAGAGCAGGGAGCCCGATGCGGGACTCGATCCCGGGACTCCAGGATCATGACCTGAGCCGGAGGCAGTCGCTTAACCAACTGAGCCACCCAGGCGCCCCGAGATGACTGTTAATAGTAAAGACCACTTAAGGCAAAATCATGAGGTCAAGTTTCAATTCACACATCTTGTTTTTATGTAGTGCCTACTGATTATCTCCTTTGCCCAAGGAGATCCCTTTTTTTTTCTTTTATTGAAGCCATTTCTCTCAAGCCATTATCTACCTAGGAAAAGTAGAAATCAGAAAGAGATTGGACTTTCAAGTTATAGGGACTTGGTTCAAATTCCTGCTATATCACTAGTGATGTGACCTGGACAAGTTAATAAAAATTCAGTTGACAAGGTAACAACCATGAAAAGAACATGGCATTAGGTATTCCTTGAATGATGCCTAATTCAGTTTGTGTGCATTCTCCTCACCCATGATATTCGTAGCTGTATCTAGTAAATATTGTTTTGTATATGCAAGCCTGTAGGGAAATTCTTGTGAATACTAGTTCAAAAAACCTGATGGATTAGAGAAAGGAACAAAGGGAATATAACTGGGTTTATGAGGTATTAAGTCAAACAGGATTGCCTGGTTAATGACCACATATACAAGGAGTTAGAACTAGGTGGGTCAGCACCTCCCCACCCCGCACCCTTCCATGGACAGTGAATGGAACTGCACATGATCTTTAAATGCTTAGAATTACAAAGGTGGTAAAGGTTATAAAGGTTGCTCTAAAAATTTTATTAATTTGACTTATTTTATGTCTTTAAGCTATGCATACCAATGAATCACACACAAAATTTTTTACCAAAGTATACAAAACTGAATTAATGTGCCAGCTATTCTCCTTTGGTTTTTAGTCTCAAAAGAAATTATTTTTTCCTATGATAATTCAGGGAGAAGGGGTTTTAACAGACTTTAGTATTGTTTTTGGATTCTCAAATATGTTGAACTCTTAATCAGAATTTTATCAAACCAAAGTTTCCTAAGTCAGAAAATCAGAGACTCGGTAATCACAGCAGTTAAATTCTTCCCACAGAGCAGAAGAAAACACTATATTTAATTTCAGATTGCTCTTTTAATATTCCCCACAGCTCCAAGACATTGAAAATACAGGGAACCTTGATTAATAGATCTTTTAGGAATGAAATTCATTTGCCAAAAAAAGTTTTAAAAACAGTTCAACTCAAAATTAACATATTACTTAAGCAAAGTTGCATAATCCATAGCCTTGAATGATCAACCCCCTTTGTAGGTTCTAGTAGCCATTCCCAGCTGAAAGTTCACAATTTTGAACTAGACAAAATTATAACTTTTACATTTTAATTTGTACCTTTTGTCTCAAAGTTTTTAAAAAAACATTGCTTTTTTATGATTTCCCCTATTTTTAATGGTAAAATAGGGAAGGTTCTGATATTCATTTGAATACTGGCCTTTATTTCTCAATTACATCTTTAATTTCTAATTCTGTACAATCTATGTTGGACATCTATAAGCATGTAGGCAGATGCTTAGTGGGGCAGGTGAGATTCACTGAATAACTCTTATACTATTAGAAATCAATTCCCAGAAGGCACATAGAGTAAAACTATCTGCTTCCTTTGGATTTTGGAATTTGGAGCCTTCTCTCCCCACCATAGTTCTTTCTTCCCTCTTTTTAGATCTTTTCCCAGCCTCTTTCCCATTCACGCCTGAGTAGGGGAGGCACCATCTAAGGCAGAAAGGGCTTTGGGGGCCACACAGATCTGGACTTGACCTCAATTATGGGACTTGGTTTTCTCAGCTGAAAAGAAAATACACTTTCTGGCTTGAGAGAGACGGAGAATGCATATAAAGCCTCTGATGTGTTTATATATTCAATACATGTCAACTGTTAGGATTGCAGATAATGCAGATACTCCTTTACTCAATGCAACCCAACTTTCCTCCCCAAGATTGTCAGCTCACATTTGCTCTTTCTCCAAACATTTGACATTGATTCAGTTAATATTTAATGCAAATTTTTTGAACCCTTAGAATATAGTATAGTCTAGTAGTATTTTACCTCTAGTAATTTTATTTCAGATCAATAAATGTATATTTAGGGTTATCTTTTTCATTAACAGAAGAATGAGTATACTCACTGATAAAATAAAAAATAAAATGAAGCATTACTAAGAGAGTCACTTAAAATAGAGTCCAGAGGACATTAAGGAGGTAGGGCCTATGCATGTCTCCTGTCTCAATTCTTGAAAAAAAATGCTGAACTTAGCTTATTGCCAAATCCCAAACCTCTTGCACATTTGCTGCCTGCAAGAATAGACTTAAATGGACTCTTTACCTAGAACGGACCTTAGCAACTAATCATATATAGAGACATGTTACTGCAACTCTGCCAACACCAATTATAAGACTTTAAAAACAATGTAATTTACACAATTACACAATGTGTAATGTGACTAAAATTCCTCCTTTGCCTTTAAAAATCCCAAGTCCCTTTGTCTTTTGAGAGCACAATCTGGATTACTGCCTGACTTTGTCTCCCAAATTGCAATTCCTAAGACCCCAAATTAAAGCTGTGTTTCAGAGCCTTGCTTTTCCTTGCTCAACATCACTATCCTTAAACATTGATTGATTATCTGAATTCAGTAAACAATAGATTTTTGTTCTCCTTAGCCAGAAGATAATAAATTACCTTTTGGGGAAAAAAAGAGATTCTTTTTATCTCTTTATAGATTGTAGAACTGGAAGAGATGTTTTAGAAACAGTTCTTGTCCTCAGATGTAAAAAATGGAAGCTCAGGGAGCTGACCTGCCTTCACTGGCAAAATTAGCTAGTGGCAATTCCCTGCTAGAGCCAGGTAACCTCTCAATTTGGTCCCAGTACTGGAGTAGACCATGGGCATCACCCTGTCTACTGAAGGTTGTTCTTTCCCCTTTTAGTTGCTGGAAGATAAGTTCCAAAGTGTGACTTACAGAACAAGATGAGTGTGGGCTCTATTCCACCTCTGATCCTGATTTTTACTAAACCCTCCAAAATTCTACATACACACCCTCTACCTCTTTGAGGACTGGAGATTAATTTCTATAATTTGGGAAACCAAAAAACTCATTGGTGTCTTTTTGCTCCTTCAGAGCGGTTTGTTTTTACCTTCTTTCATCCCTGGCTGCCTTTTTTTTTTCTTCTCTGAATTTTTATTTAAAATCCAATTAGTAAACATACAGTGTAATATTAGTTTCAGGTGTAGACTCTAGTGACTCATCACTTACATACAACATCCAGTGCTCATCACAACTAGTGTCCTCCTTAATACCCATCACGCATTTAACCCATCTCCCCTCCTCCAGTAACCAGTTTGTTCTCCATAGTTAAGAGTCTGTTTCTTGGTTTGCCTCTCTTCCCCCCCACCCCACATGTTCATTTTTTCCTTAAATTCCACATGAGTGAAATCGTATGGTATTTGTCTTTCTCTGACTTATTCTACTTAGCATAATACTCTGTAGCTCCATCCATATCATTGCAAATGGCAACATTTCATTCTTTTTTGTGGCTGAGTAATATTCCATTGCATATTTATACCACATCTTCTTTATTCATTCATTAAGTTGATGGACATTTGGGCTCTTTCCATAATTTGACTATTGTTGATAGTGCTGCTATAAACATCAGAGTGCATTTATCCCTTCAAATCAGTATTTTTGTATCCTTTGTGTAAATACCTAGTAGTGCAATTGCTGGATCATAGGGTAGCTCTAGTTTTAACTTTTTGAGGAAACTTCATACTGTTTTCCAGAGTGGCTGCACCAGTTTGCATTCCCACCAACAGTGTAAGAGGGTTCCTCTTTCTTCACATCCTCACCAACATCTGTTTTCTGTGTTAATTTTAGCTATTCTGACTGGTATGATGTGATATCTCATTGTAGTTTTGATCTGATGGATGATGTTGAGCATCTTTTCATGTGCCTGTTGGCCATCTGTAGGTCTTTTTTGGAAAAAAAAGTCTATTCATGTCTTCTGCCCATTTTTTAACTGGGTTATTGTTTTTGGGGTGTTGAGTTTGGTAAGTTCTTTATAGATTTTGAATACTATCCCTTTATTAAATATGTCCTTTGTAAATATCTTCTCCAATTCTGTAGGTTGCCTTTTAGTTTTATTGTTTCCTTTGCTGTACAGAAGACTTTTATTTTGATGAAGTCCCAGTAGTTTATTTTTGCTTTTGTTTCCCTTGCCTCAGGAGACATGTCTAGTAAGAAGTTGCTGCGGCCAAGATCAAAGAGGTTGTTACCTGTGTTCTCCTCTAGGATTTTTATGGTTTCCAATCTCACACTTAGGTCTTTAATCCATTTTAAATTTCTTTTTGTGTATGGTGTAAGAAAGTGGTCCAGTTTCATTCTTTTGCATGTTGCTGTCCAGTTTTCCTGACACTGTTTGTTAAAGAGACTATATTTTTGGATATTCTTCCCTACTTTGTCAGAGATTGACCACACAGTTGTGGGTTCACTTCTGGGTTTTGTATTCTGTTCATCATTGGCTGCCTTGATTATTCTTTTAGCCAAATGTCATGGCATGTGTGGGTACTTGCAAGTGTGACAATGTTCTTTTCTTCTTGTGGCCACAAATGGTTATACTTGCTTTATTTTGAGGTCCAAGAGAGATCTCAACTCTGCTGATTTTTTTTACCTACAAATTCAGCAGAGAAAGCACAACTGTTTCTTAGGGCAAATGTAGCTGCATTTATGTTTTCCCATTTTCTATGCACAAAAGGCTATAATGCACTATAAGTTTGACATCTAGCAGAAGAAATAAAAATCTCTGTAGTCCAGAAAATATCAAGTGTAATAAAAGAAAAATTATTAGGTGAAAGACACAGATTCTCATCTTTTTTCTGTGACCTTATTTCTGTGTAACATCTGGGTAATCTTAAAACAAGGTGTCTGGACTTGATAAGTTGTTCTCAAAATTTCAGAGAGCAGAGTTTCTGGAGATCAGTGTAATTTTGTAGAGTAAGGATTTAATTCCATCAAACTAATGGATACCAAATTTATAATTAAATTATGTAATAAATCACAACCATTAAAAGCAATTTAATATGCCCATTCAAGCAGTCATAGAACATTTAAGAGTAGATGAAAAAATAACACAACCAAAAGTTTATGGAAAAAATGATTGAAAAAAAGCTTAAAACTCCAGGTATTTTATCCTCTAATTTTTTTTTTTTTTTTACATTGAAGGAAATGCCAGTGTCCAACATTAGGCAAAAGGGTTTAAGTCTAAGGTGTTGAAGACTGGGATTCTAAAGAAGCACTGTTTGAGAACCTCTGGACTATATATCCAAGCTCTAAAATGTCTAAAATGTCTAAAATGTTTATAATTGCTTTTCAGTTTACAGATACCAGGTATTTTACAACTTTCTGAAAACACTAACTCAAATCTTTTAATGAGATAACCATTCAAAGTGGAAATTCAGGTACAAATTATGCTCTGGACCAAAGCTTCTGCAACATAGTGTTATCTCGCAGTGCTGCTCAAATGTCTCCATGGAAACACTACTTCCCACAGAGGAGAATAAAAGTGCACCTCAAGTTATGGGTATTCTGAAGCCATTACATGTGCATATCTTCAAAATCTAGATTCTGTATTTAAGAATTCTTAAAATTTCTTATAAAAATTTTTAAGTTACTTATCACAAGAAAAAAAATTGCTAAAGATGGGATGGAGTTCAGATGTCTGTACTCTTCCTCCTGAGACCTGTTACTCCATGAGTGGTGGGAGGTAGGGGTGCACATTTTCAAATTTACTAGCCTCATCCTGGCTCAGGACCCCTTTTTATCCATCTAGTACAGGCCCATCATCAAAATACCACTGCAAGGACAAAGAATTTTAATTCACCCACAATAAGAACACTGGTAGCTCTGTTATAGGTTAACTGCTGTGCACAGGAAAAATTAAAAACAAGACTTTAGATGTCAGAGTTTGTGTCCAGATTAACACTGGGCTGTCCACATCCATGTGTTGAATCTGTTCCTAAATGACTCATTATGTAACCTTGGGATCACTGTTTTTAGTGATATTAGAAATATAAAGTCAATTTTTCTAAACAGAGAGGAACCTCTCTTTTGCGATGTCTGAATCCTGGTGAAAGGAAACTGATAAAAGGAGAGAGGGAGATGAAAGAGCATATTAATTAATATGTGTTCTCTTTTCCAAGGTAGCATTTTAAGGCAACCTGAGCACTATTGAAAAATTTTAAACTTCTCTTAAAACATTCTTGAATATTCAGATAGTTGATATGACAAATACACCTATTCTTTGGATTAATTATTTCAAACTTTTCATTTTACTTTCATTGTTCAGATCAACACTAAATGTCTAAGGTATTGTCTTATTCGCAAAAAAAGAAAGGGAAACAAGAAGGGAAAATACTTATCTGTTTTGCAAGTTCAAGATTAAATAGATGCAAAGGAAAGTACATCTTCCATCACCACCTCAAAAATTTCTTGTTTCTTTGGCTTTTTATGAGAACCATTCTTTCATCCGTTCATTCAACAAACAATTTTAAAGTTTCTAAAATCTTTCAGAGACTACTGCAGGTACTGAAGAAACAGGTATATAACATAAAGCCCCAGTCCTGATGAGTGGACATACCAGGGGCAAGAAAGTTCATATACAATGCCAGGTAGTGATTAGTGTTACATACACACACACACAAAATAAGCAGGATAAGGTGATAAGAGTATCCAGGCAAAGTTATTTAGAATGTTCTGAGAGAGCCTCTTTAATAGGCTGTCCTTGACCTTGGTCTTGGCAATGATTTCATAAATTTAATACCAAAATCAAAGACAAAAAAAGCAAAACTAAATAAGTAGGACTACATGAAATCACAAAGCTCTGTATAGCAAAAGAAACACACAAAATGAAAAAGCAACATGCAGAATGGGAGAAAATATTTACAAATCATATTCTGATAAGGGGTTAATATCCAAAATATATGAAGAGCTTCTACATTTCAATAGCAAGAAAGCCAATCTGACTAAAAAAATGGCAGAGGATCTGAATAGACATTTTTCCAAAGACAACACACAGATGGGCCAACAGGTACATGAAAAGATGCTCAATATCACTAATCATCAGAGAAATGTAAATTAAAGCTACAATGAAATATTACCTTATACTTCTTAAGATGGTAGCCATCAAAAAGAAATAACCAGTGTAGGTGAAGATGTGGAGAAAAGGGAACTGTTGTGCTCTCTTTGTAGGAATATAAACTGGTACAGCCACTGTGGAAAAAGAAGTATGGCAGTTTCTCCAAATATTAAAAAAAATAGAACTACCAGATGATCCAGCAATTCTACTTCTGAATATTTATCCAAACAAAACAAAGTCACTCTTAAAAAGATACGCACACTTCCACATTCATTGCAGCATCAGTCATGATAGCCAAGAAGGAAACAACATAGGTGTCCATCAATAGACAAATGGATAAAGAAAATGTGGTACATACAACACACACACACACACACACACACAGAATATTTAGCCATGAAAATAATTTAAAAATCTGTTATTTGTGACAATATGGATGGATCTTAAGGGCATTATGCTAAATAAGTTAGAGGAAGACAAATACCATACAATCTCATTTACATGTGGAATCTAAAAAGATACAAAGAGAAAAACAAAAATCTACTAAACTCCTAGATACAGAGAACAGATTGGTGGTTGCCAGAGGCAGGGGCCAGAGTAGGGGGTGGGGCACAAAAAATGGGTGAAGGGGGTCAGAAGGTACAAACTTCCAGTTATAAGTCCTGGAGATATAATGTAAAATATATTAAAAGAGAGAGAGGGACAGACAGACATACTATGTGAACAGCAATCTAAAGTAAAGGAGAGAACATGGTAGAAATCTGGAGGAAAGATCCTTCTTGCTTGACTCGGTGTAGTCAAAGAGGAGCAAGAAACCACTGTGGCTGAAGCCGAGTGATCAAAGAGACTATTGGCAAGAGATGAACTTGGGCAGGGCTAGACCCTGTAGGGCCTTGGAGGCCTTTGGTAAGGAGTTTGGATTCTTTTTTTAAGTATGATGGAATAGTACTGGAGAAATTTGAAGAGGGAAAAGATATAATACTACTTACATTTAAAAAGACCACTTTGGTTGTGGTGTAGAAAGAATAGATTGTGGAGAAGCAGAAGACCGGAGACTAGTTAAGAAAGGTGTTCAGAGCCTAGACAAGAAATTATGGTGGCTTGAACTGGACTGGAAGCTGTGAAGATGGTGGAAAATGTTGGATTTGGGATATATTTGAAAGTAGAGTCCATAGATGAGTTGTGTCATGGGTTGAACGGTGGCTCCTCAAAAAAATATGTCTACATCCTAACTCCTGGAACATGGGAATATGACCTTATTTGGGGGGAAAAAGGAGTGGGCCTTTGCAGGTACAATTAAAGATCTCTAGATGCGATCATTCTGGATTATCTAGGTATTCCCTAAATCCAATGCCAGCATCCTTATAACAGACAGAAGAGAAGATATATACACAGAAACAAACAAAACCCACAACGACCATCATGATGAAAGCAAAGATTTCAGTTATGTGGCCACAAGCCTAGGAAGGTTTGGAGTCATCAGAAGCTGGAAGAGACAAGGAAGTTTTCTCCCCTCTGGACTTGGAGGGCACAGAGTCCTAATAACACACCTTGATTTCAGACTTGAGGCCACTAGACCAATAATACAATTTTTGTTTTAAGACACTAAGTTTGTGGTAATTTGGTATAGCATCCCTAAGAAATTGGATATGCTGCATGAGTCTGCAGTTCAGGGGAGACCCAAGAAGGTCTGTACCAATACATATAGCAATGAACATGGCAAAGAGTAGTGATAAAAACAGAATTTTAAAAAGAGAAGAAAACAGTTATATACAAGGGAAATCCCACAAGACTATAAGCTGAGTTTTCAGCAAAAAACTTTGCAGACCAGAGAGAGTGGCATGGTGTATTCAAAAAACTGAAAGGAAAAGTCTGCAGCCAAGAATACTCTATCCAGCAAAGCTATCATTCAAAATACAATGAGAGATAGTTTCCCAGACAAACAAAAGTTAAGGAGCTCAAGACCACTAAAGCAGACTTACAAGACATGTTAAAGCAGACTGAGTGGAAAAGAAAGACCATAGGCATGCATAAAAAAAGTAGGAAGCATAAAAGTAGTAAAATTAAGTATATCTATAAAAATCAGTCAATGGACTCACAAAACAAGGATGTAAGGAAGGACACAATATACCTAAAACAAGGAAGAAGGGGGAATAAAGAGTGGGTTCAAACATAAATACCCATCAACATAATATGGACTGTGATATGCAGAAGATGTTATATACAAACCAGATGGTAAGCCCAAATTAAAAAAAAAAAAAAACAAACCCATAATAGATACACAAAAAGTAAAGAGAAAGGAATCTAAGTATATAGCTGAAGAATGCCAGCAAACTGTGAGAGCAGAGAACAAGAAACAAAAAAGAACTACAAGAACAACCACAAAACAAGTAACAAAATGGCAATTAATGCATACCTATCAATAAGTACTTTGAATATAAATTGGCTAAATACTGTAATCAAAAGATAGAAGGTGAGGAAGTGGATAAAAAAAGGACCTATCTATATTCTGCCTACAAGAGACCCATTTTAGACATAAAGACACACGTAGATTGAAAGTGAGGGAATGGAGAAACATTTATCATACAAATGCATGTGAAAAGAAAGCCAGGGTAGCAATAACTATATTGAACAAAATAGACCTTAAAACAAAAACTGTAACAAGAGACAAAGAAGGACACTATATAATAAAGGGAACAATCAAACAAAAAGATGTAAGAATTGTAAATATGTGCCCAACATGGGAGCACCCAAATACATAAAGCAGCTGATAACAAACATAAAGAAAGTAATCAGTAGTAATAAGATAATAATAGGGGACTTTAACACCCCACTTTCATCAATGGGCAGATCATCTATGTAAAAAATCAACAAGAAAACCATGGCTTTGAATGAGACATTGGACCAGATGTTTCTAACAGATTTGTTCAGAACATTCCATCCTAAAACAGCAAAATACACATTCTTTTCAAGTGCACATGGACATTCTCCAAAACAGATGACATATTAGGCTACATAACAAGTCTCAACAAATTCATAAAGATTGAAGTTATATCATGCATCTTTTCTGACCACAACACTATCAAACTAGAAATCGACCACAAGAAAAAATCTGAATGACCACAAATACATGGAGGTTAAATAACATGTACTAAACAATGGATGGATCAACCAAGAAATCAAAGTGGAAACAAACAAACAAAATACATGGAGACAAAGGACCACAAGACACAACAGTGCAAAATCTTTGGGATGCAGCAAAATTGGTTCTAAGAGGAAAGTTTATAACAATACAGACCTACCTCAAGAAGTAAGAAAAATGTCAAACAATCTAACCTTACACCTAAAGGAGCTAGAAAAAGAACAAAGAAAACACATAAACAGCAGAAGGAAGGAAATAATAAAGAGTAGATTAGAAATAAATAAAATAGAAACAAACAAAAAACATTAGAACAGATCAATGAAACCAGGAGCTGGTTCTTTGAAAAGATCAAAAAAATGATAAACCTCTAGCCAGATTCATCAAAAACAAAAACAAAAAAAACAAAAAAAGAGAGGCCTCAAAAAAAATCAGACATGAAAGAGGAGAAATTACAACCAAAACTAAAGAAATACAACAGATTGTAAGAGAATATTATGAAAAAATACATGTCTAAAATTGGACAACCTAGAAGAAATGGGTAAATCCCTGGAAACAAATAACCTACCAAAACTGAAGCAGGAAGAAAATTTGAACTGAGCAATTACCAGCGTTGAAATTGAATCAGTAATCAAAAACACTCAAAAAAAACAGAAGTCCAAGACAAGACGGCTTCACAAGTCAATTTTACGAAACAGTTAAAGAAAAGTTAATATCTATTCTTCTCAAACTTTTCCAAAAAATAGAAGAGGGAGGAAAACTTCCAAATTCATTCTATGAGGCCAGCATTACCCTGATACCAAAACCAAAAAAAGACACTACAAAAAAAAAAAAAAGAGAGAGAGAGAGAGCTACAGGCCAAGATCTCTGATTTTGCACAGATGCAAAAATCCTCAACAAAATATTAGAAAACTGAATCCAACAATACATTAAAAAAATCATTTACCATGATCAAGTGGGATTAATTCCCAGGATGCAATGGTGATTCAATATTTGCAAATCAACCAACTTGGTACATTACATCAACAAGAGAAAGGATAAAAACCATGTAATCATTTCAATACACACAAGAAAAGCATTTGACGAAGTACAACGCCCGTTCATGATAAAAGCCATCAACAAAGTAGGTTTAGAAGGAACATGCCTCAACACAATAAAGACCATATATGAATAACCCACAGCAAACATCATACTCCATGGTGAAAAACTGGAGCTTTTCCCCT
Source organism: Mirounga leonina (assembly GCF_011800145.1). NCBI lineage: Eukaryota > Metazoa > Chordata > Mammalia > Carnivora > Phocidae > Mirounga > Mirounga leonina. Next base: position 284,072 of record NW_023270620.1, read on the forward strand.
AAGGTCTGGAACAAGACAAGGATGTCCACTCTCACCACTTTTATTCAACATAATACTGAAAGTCCAGGCACAGCAATCAAACAACAACAATGAAAAATAAATAAAAGCATCTTTGCTTTTGGCAAAGAAGTTAAACTTTACCTATTTGCAGAGGACATGATATATATATATGTCCTAGCCTCAGCAATCAGACCACAAAAAGAAAAAAAAGGCATTCAAATTTGCAAAGAAGTAAAACTCTCTCTCTTCACAGATGACATGATATTTTATGTGTAAAACCCAAAAGACTCCACCCCAAATTACTAGAATTCATACAGCAATTCAGCAATGTGACAGGATACAAAAATCAATGCATAGAAATCAGTTGCTTTTTTATACACTAACAATGTGACTGAAGAAAGAGAATTTAAGGAATCGATTCCATTTACAATAGCACCAAAACCATAAGATACATAGGAATAAACCTAACCAAAGATGTAAAGGATCTATACTCTAGAAACTACAGAACACTTATGAGAGAAACTGAGGAAGACACAAAAAGATGGAAAAACATTTCATGCTCATGGATTGGAAGAATAAGCATTGTGAAAATGTCCATGCTGCCCAGAGCAATCTACACTGTCAGTGCAAAACCTATCAAAATACCATCAACATTTTTCACAGAGCTGGAACAAACAATCCTAAAATTTGTACGGAACCAGAAAAGACCCTGAATCTTCAGGGGATTGTTGAAAAAGAAAACCAAAGCTGGGGGCATCACAATGCCTGACTTCAAGCTGTATTACAAAGTTGTGATCATCAAGACAGCATGGTATTGGCACAAAAACAGACACATAGAAAAGTGGAACAGAATAGAGACCCCAGAAACGGACCCTCAATTTTATGGCCAACTAATCTTCAACAAAGCAGGAAAGAATATGCAATGGAAAAAAGACAGTCTCTTCAATAAATGGTGCTGGGAAAATTGGACAGCCACATGTAGAAGAATGAAACTGGAGCATTCTCTTACACCATACAGAAAGATAAACTCAAAATGGATGAAAGACCTAAACGTGAGACAGGAATTCATCAAAACCCTAGAGGAGAATATAGGTAGCAACCTCTTCGACCTCGGCCACAGCAATTTCTTTCAAGACACATCTTCAAAGGCAAGGGAAACAAAAGCAAAAATGAACTTTTGGGACTTCATCAAGATAAAAAGCTTCTGCACAACAAAGGAAACAGTCAACAAAACAAAGAGGCAACCCACAGAATGGGAGAAGATATTTGCAAATGACATTATAGATAAAGGGCTGGTATCTAAGATCTATAAAGAACTTCTCAAACTCAAAACCCAAAAAATAAATAATGAAGTCAAGAAATGGGCAGAAGACATGAACAGACACTTCTCCAAAGAAGACATACAAATGGCTAACAGACACATGAAAAAGTGTTCAGTATCACTTGTCATCAGGGAAATACAAATCAAAACCACAATGAGATACCACCTTACACCAGTTAGAATGGCAAAAATTAACTAAACAGGAAACAGCAAATGTTGGCGAGGATGTGGAGAAAGGGGAACCCTCTTACACTGTTGGTGGGAATGCAAGCTGCTACAGCCATTCTGGAAAACAGTATGGAGGTTCCTCAAAAAGTTAAAAATAGAGCTACCCTATGATCCAGCAATTGTACTAATGGGTATTGACCCCAAAGACACAAATATAGTGAAAAGAATGGGCACCTGCACCCCAATGTTCATAGCAGCAATGTCCACAATAGCCAAACTATGGAAGGAGCCAAGATGCCCTTCAACAGATGAACGGATAAAGAAGATGTGGTACGTATATACAATGGAATATTACTCAGCCATCAGAAAGGATGAATACCCACCATTTGCATTGACATGGATGGAACTGGAGGCGATTATGCTAAGTTAAATAAGTCAAACAGAGAAAGACAATTATCATATGGTTTCACTCATATGTGGAACATAAGGAATAGCATGGAGGAATACAGGGAAAGGGAGGGAAAACTGAAGGGGGAGAAATCAGAGAGGGAGATGAACCATGAGAGACTATGGACTCTGGGAAACAATCTGAGGGTTTCAGAGGGGAGGGGGTGGGGGGGATGGGGTAGCTGGGAGATGGGTATTAAAGAGGGCACGTATTGAATGGAGCACTGGGTGTTCTATGCAACTAATGAATCATTGAACACTACACCAAAAACTAATGATGTACTATACAGTGGCTAACTAAGCATAATAAAGAAAAAGAAACCCTAAAGACTCCACCAAAAAACTCCTAAAAAATGATAAATGAATGCAGTAAGGTCAGAGGACACAAAAATCAATTTATAGAAATCTGAATTTCTGTACACTAATAAATGAAACAGCAGAAAAAGAAAATAATCCCATTTGTAATTGTGCCAAATAGAATGAAACACATAAAACTAAACTTAACCAAGGAGGTAAAAGACCTATACTCTGAAAACTATACAACATTAATGAAAGAAATTGAATACAATACAAAGAGAGACTTTGTTTTGAAAGATATTCCATGTTCATGAATTGAAAGAATATTGTTAAAATGTCCACACTACCCAAAGCCATCTACAGATTCAATGCAATCCCTATCAAAATACCAATGTCATTTTTCACAGAACTAGAACAAATAATCCTAAAATTTGTACGGAAACATAAAAGATCCCAAGTGGCCCCCCCCCAAAAAAAAATCTTGAAATAGAAGTACAAAGCTGGAGCTATCAAAATTCCAGATTTGAAGTTATACTACAAAGTTGTAGTAATAAAAACAGTATGGCATTGGCCTGAAAATACACACATAGATCAATGGAACAGAAGAGAGAGTCCAGAAATAAACCCATGATTATATGGTCAATCTTCAACAAAGGAGGCTAGAATACACAATGGGAAAAGTCTCTTCAACAAATGGTGCTAGAAAAACTGGGCACCTATATGTGAAAGAATGAAAATGGACCACTTTCTCACACCACACATAAAGATGTGGTATATATATACAGTGGAATATTATGCAGCTGTCAAAAAAATGAAATCTTGCCATTTGCAAGAACGTGGGTAGAACTAGAGGGTATTATGCTAAGCGAAATAAGTCAATCAGAGAAAGACATGTATCATATGATCTCACTGATATGAGGAATTCTTAATGTCAGGAAACAAACTGAAGGTTGTTGGAGTGGTGGGGGTGGGAGGGATGGGGTGGCTGGGTGATGGACATTGGGGAGGGTATGTGCTATGGTGAGTGCTGTGAATTGTGTAAGACTGATGAATCACAGAGCTGTACCCCTGAAACAAATAATACTTTATATGTCAAAAAAAAAAAGATAGTAAGAAGGGAAAAATAAGGGGGGGGGGGAATCGGAGGGGGAGGTGAACCATGAGAGACTATGGACTCTGAGAAACAGACTGAGGGTTCTAGAGGGGAGGGGGTGGGGGGATGGGTTAGCTTGGTGATGGGTATTAGAGAGGGCATGTATTGAATGGAGCCCTGGGTGATATATGCAAACAATGAATCATGGAACACTACATCAAAAACTAATGATGTAATGTATGGTGATTAACATAACATAATAAAATAAAATTAAAAAAAATCTAAACTCAGAATGTATTAAAGACCTATGAGGTCTGTATGAAACCATAAAAATCTTAGAGGAGAGCACAGGGAGTAATTCCTTTGACATTGGCCATAGTAACTTCTTTCTAGATAAGTCTTCTGAGGCAAGGGAAATAAAAGCAAAAATAAAGATTTGGGACTACTTCAAAATAAAAAGCTTCTGCACAGCAAAGGAAATAAGCAAAAGAACTAAAAGACAACCTACCAAATGGAAGAAGATATTTGCAAATGACATGTCTGATACGGGGTTAAAAAATATAAAGAATTTATACAACTCAACACCAGAAAAAAGAATAATCCAAATTAAAAATGGGCAGAAAACATGAACAGACATTTCTCCAAAGAAGACAACAGATGGCAAACAGACACATGAAAAGATGATCAACATCACTAACCATCATGGTAAACACACACACACACACACACACACACAGGGAACCAGAAATGTTGGCAAAATTGTGGAGAAAAAGGAACCCTTGGGCACTGCTAGTAGGAATGCGAATTGGTGCAGCTACTATGAAAAACAGTGTGGAGGTTCCTCAAAAAATGAAAAATAGAACTGCCATATGATCCAGAAATTCTAATACTAGGAATTTACTCAAAAAATACAAAAACACTAATTTGAAAAGATGTAAAATCCTCTCTGTTTATTGCAACATATTTACAATAGCCAAATTATGGAAACAGCCCAAGTGCCCATGAATAGATGAATGGATAAAGAAGTGGTGGGCATGTGTGTGTGTATTACTCCATCATAGAAATGAATGAAATCTTGCCATTTGTAACAACATGGATGGAGCTAGAATGTATAATTCTAAGGGACATAATTTAGAGAGAGAAAATTCCATATGATTTCACTCATATAGGGAATTTAAGAAACAAAGCAAATGAACAAAGGAAAAAGAGACCAAAAAACCCAGGCTCTTCTACCATATGATCCAGCAATTGCACTACTGGGTATTTACCCCAAAGATACAAAAGTAGGGATCCGAAGGGGTACGTGCACCCCGATGTTTATAGCAGCAATGTCCACAATAGCCAAACTGTGGAAAGAGCCAAGATGTCCATCGACAGATGAATGGATAAAGAAGATGTGGTATATATATACAATGGAATATTATGCAGCCATCAAAAGGAATGAGATCTTGCTATTTGCAACGACGTGGATGGAACTGGAGGGTATTATCTTGAGTGAAATAAGTCAAACAGAGAAAGACATGTATCATATGATCTCACTGATATGAGGAATTCTTAATCGCAGGAAACAAACTGAGTGTTGTTGGAGTGGGGGGTGGGGTGGGAGGGATGGGGGGACTGGGTGATAGACACTGGGGAGTGTATGTGCTCTGGTAAGCGCTGTGAATTGTGCAAGACTGTTGAATCTCAGATCTGTACCTCTGAAACAAATAATGCAATATATGTTAAGAAAAAAAAAAAAAGAAGAAGAAGAAGAAGGTAGCGGGAGGGGAAGAATGAAGCGGGGGAAATCGGAGGGGTAGACGAACCATGAGAGACGATGGACTCTGAAAAATAAACAGGGTTCTAGAGGGGAGGGGGGTGGGAGGATGGGTTAGCCTGGTGGTGGGTATTTAGGAGGGCACATTCTGCATGGAGCACTGGGTGTTGTGCACAAACAATGAATCATGGAACACTTCATCTAAAACTAATGTTGTAATGTAAGGGGATTAACATAAGAATAAAAAAATTAAAAAACAAAACAAACAAACAAAAAAAACCCAGGCTCTTAACTATAGAGAACAAACTGATGGTTGCCAGATGGGAGATGGGTGGGGGATGGGTGAAATAGTTGAAGAAGATTAAGAGTACACATATCTTGATGAGCAGTGAGTAATGTTGAATCTATTGTACACCTGAAACTAATATAACACTGTATGCTAATCATCCCGGAATAAAAAATAAAAGCAAAAATATATTTTAAAAATCCCATCTAGAATACATAACCTATGTACAAAGAAAAATGTAAAAATTCTGGATGTTTGATCACACTACATAATTTTTTTAAAAAGGTCATTGGTTGAAAGTTTTTCTAATTTACTCATTCCTTTAAAAACATTGTGAATTTTTATAGTTAGTTCAGTTGCATTTATGGCACAAGATTTTTTTCAAAACAGAGGAACCAATTTCCCTTAAATGTAACAGCACTCTATTTCCAGCAACAATTATATTTTTAAAGATTAATTTGTAGAACAAATGTACAACTATACTTATTTTCTACTCTACGCTACCAGTTACATTATTTACAAGGCTAACATCTACATATAGGACAATCTTTCACTTGTCCCCCCTCCTCCATCTTATTCAAAGGTTTTATCCCCCTCCCACTTCATTTCTGACTTAGTTGGGGAAGTACAGGAGTTTCAGACAAGGTATCTATGTTTTTTTCAATGGGATTTTTTTCCCTTCAGTAATCCACCTGAAATGCTGTCCCAAGTACTGATGGCAGGGGTTAGTGATCTTGTACATGATATTCTTAGAGGTAATGCATGAACTTGTTTTACAAACTCTTGGACTATGTATCTGATGTAAAATATGTACAGTCTTAATGTCAACCATCTCTTAAAAGTGAGCCTATAGGGGCACCTGGGTGGCTCAGTCATTAAGCGTCTGCCTTCAGCTCAGGTCATGATCCCAGAGTCCTGGGATCGAGCCCCGCATCAGGCTCTCGGCTTGGCAGAAAGCTTGCTTCTCCCTCCCCCACTCCCCCTGCTTGTGTTCCCTCTCTCGCTCTCTCTCTCTGTGTCAAATAAATAAAATCTTAAAAAAAAAAAAAGTGAGCCTATAAATACTGTGGAATATTTTTCTTTGGTCAGAAACATTTGGACTGAGTAGTGCCCATGGTCAGGATTTTCTTCAATGCCATTTAGCAAATGGTCTTTAGCCTCTGCCATTAGCAAAAATTTTGTATAATGCAGGGCACCTGGGTGGCTGTCGTTAAACGTCTGTCTTTGGCTCAGGTCCTGATCTCAGGGTCCTGAGATCGAGCCCTACATCCAGCTCCCTGCTCCGCTGGAAGCCTGTTTCTCCCTCCCCCACTCCCCCTGCTTGTGTTCCCTCTCTCGCTGTGTCTCTCTCTCTGTCAAATAAATAAATAAAATCTTTAAAAATAATTTTGTATAATGCAGCAGAATACCTTGCAGTTGTCTCACTTTAAACTTCACATGAGGGATTCTTCGCTATTCTTCAGAACCTAGTCTAGCAAAATTAGAGGAAAAGCCCTAAGGAGATTTATTTCTGTTAAGAGAAAAAGCCTACATTTTCAAGCTCAACAGTTGAATCCAATACAGATAACAAATAGTGTCCACTAGCTCAACCCTTCAGAGTTGACAGTGTTTTCTGTAATCAATTTGTGCTTTCTGTGGGGCAGTTGGATAAAATTGAGCAGCTAAAATTTCCAATCCCATGAATCTCCTAGTTTGTAAATTGACTTGCAGACTCAAAGTAACAACTATCCTGCATATTTATTGTTGGTTTTTCTGTTTAGTTGTGTTTTTTGTAAACAGGCGAAATTTCCAACCAGGCACATGCCATTCAATTTTCTGTCAATCACACAGTTGTATAAAGCAGCAAAACTGAAGAGGGGAAGGATTGTTGTATACACTCTAAATTGCTTTGCATAGTCTCATTTGAGATAATTGGTGTAAGAATCTTGACTTTTATATTACTATAAACAGAAATGGAAATGAAGAAAAAAAATTGATTTGAAGGTCACATGGAAAACCTGAAAAAGAAGATCTAGTAGTATATAAGGGATGCCTAGTCCCATTAGGTACCAAGACATAAAGCCACTATACTTAAAAGCAATGAATATTGGCACACACACAGAAAGACCATTGGAGAAGAAGACAAAAGTCAAGAAACAGACCCAGGTACATGTGAAAGATTTAGTACTTGATAAAGATGGGCTTTTTAAATTTTTTAAATTTTATTTTGATGTAGTGTTCCATGATTCATTGTTTACGTATAACACCCAGTGCTCCATTCAGTACGTGCCCTCTTTAATACCCATCACCAGGTTAACCAATCCCCCCACCCACCTCCCCTCTAGAACCCTCAGTTTGTTTCTCAGAGTCCACGGTCTCTCATGGTTCATCTCCTCCACTTCATTTTTCCCTTCCTACTATCTTTTTTGGGGGTGTATGTGCTATGGTGAGCGCTGTGAATTGTTTAAGACTGATGAATTACAGACCTGTACCTCTGAAACAAATAATACATTAAATGTTAAAAATAAAGATGGGCTTTTTAATTATTGATGTTGAAACAAATGGTAGCTATTGGGAAGAGAAAAGCTCAGATATCCATACCCCACACCATAGATTAATCTCAAATTGATGAGCTAAGAATTAAAATAATAAGTACCAGAATAACACACAAGCGAAGACTTTTATTTCTTGGAATTGAAGAAATAGTGCTAAATAGGCTTCTAAATTTTAACATATAGGCTTCTAAATTTTAACATATAGTGTAAAAAAAAAAAGCATATTTTCATCAAGCTCCAATATATGCCGTGAAAACTCAGTTTACCCATTGGCCTTAATATAAACATTTTCAATGTGAGCCAGGCTATAAAATGTCAAGAAGCACTGCTCTACAGACTTTTTCTGCACATTCCAGACACTTAGCCTTTTGTTAGGATTCCTCTATTTTTAGGAAGTTAAAAATCAACCAGTTAGAACATTTGTAGGCAAATGACAAGGAATCATTACATACATGAAACTTTTTACTTTTGCAAAGAATAACATCTTTTTGCTCCTTGACAGTGCCAAGATACTTGAATTCAAATAAATACAATTCTTAAGGAAAGCATCATTATAAAAAAGCTTTTGTTCTTTTACTTCAGTGTTCAAAGTTACATATAACACACTTCAGAATTAAAACTTACATAAAAGTGGGCGCCTGGGTGGCTCAGTTGGTTAAGCGACTGCCTTTGGCTCGGGTCATGATCCTGGAGTCACGGGATCGAGTCCCACATCGGGCTCCCTGCTCAGCGGGGAGTCTGCTTCTCCCTCTGACCCTCCCCCCTCTCATGCTCTCTCTATCTCATTCTCTCTCTCGCAAATAAATAAAATCTTAAAAAAAAAATTAAAACTTACATAAAAGCTTTTTATTTTGATGTAGTCCCAATGATTTATTTTTGCTTTTATTTCCCTTGCCTCAGGAGACATATCCAGAAAAATGTTTCTATGGCCAATGACAAAGAAATTACTGACCATGTTCTCTTCTAGAAGTTTTATGGTTTCAGGCCTCACATTTGGGTCTTTAATCCATTTTGAGTTTACTTTTGCATATGGTGCAAGAAAGCGGTCTAGTTTCATTCTTTTGCATGTAGCTGTCCAGTTTTCCCAGCACTGTTTGTAGAAGAGACTGTCTTTTCCCCATTGTACATTCTTGCCTAGGTCCCAGATTAACTGACCATACAAGCATGGGTTTATTTCTGGGCTTTCTATTCTGTTCTATTGATCTAGGTGTCAATTTTTTGTGCCAGGACCAAACTGTTTTGATTACTACAGCTTGGTCAATTGAATACTGGAACTGTGATACCTCTAGTTTTGTTCTTGTTCAAGATTGTTTAGGCTATGTGGAGTCTTGTGTGATTCCATACAAATTTTAGGATTATTTGTTCTAGTTTTGGGAAAGATGCTGTTGATATTTTGATAGGGATCTCACTGCATCTATGGATTGCTTTGGATAGTATGGACATTTTAATATTATTTCTTCTAATCCAAGAGCATGGGAATTTCACACATTGCTCACTGAGAAATCATGTTCTACAACACACACCCTAAGAAAATTGTCTACAAATTCTTAGAGAAAAAAATGAATTTAGGCAAAGATAATATCTAGAAGGTGCGGATGACAATTCTACCAACAGAACAAAAGTTAGAGTTTTCAGTTGTCTTCAAAATATTCTTCAATCTTGGGATGTAGGTAAAGCTTGTGTGATACAGATATAAATGTTGTCATTTCTCAGAAAAATTGGTTTTAAGATTTAAAACTTTTTTCTCTACTGTAACCTCCAGTACTATTTCAAGGCATGGTTTTATTACATGGTCAGCTAAAAGTTTAGAATTAGTTTTAGGAACGAATGTGGTCACTCAACAGAAACAAATTGCTTCTAAGAGAGTTGCAGAATAGTGTGAGTTTAGGATTCTACCAACAATAGTTCTTGTTTCCCAGAATAGGATGGAATGAGAAGCCATTCAAGCCATATGGGCTCTGAACAGAACATAAAATTAATTTGTCCCTTCAAGTCAGCTACAGATCTTCCTTATGGCCTGGTAAACCCATTTTAATTTGAAAATCTTGGAAGTTAAAGATGCATTTAATGTACCAAACATCTTAGCTTACCCTTAGCCTACCTTAAACATGCTCAGAATACTTGCATTAGCCTACAGTTGGGCAAAATCATCTAACAAAAAAAAGCCTATCTTATAATTAAGTGTTGACTATCTAATGTAATTTCTTGAACATTATACTAGAAGTGAGAAATAGAATAATTGTAAGTTTATCAGTTGTTTACCATCATGATTGCATGTCTGACTGGGAGCTGTGGCTTGCTGCTCCTACTCAGCATCACAAGAGAATATTGTATTGCATATCACTAGCCCAGGAAAAGATCAAAATTCAAAATTACAGTTTCTACTGAAAGCATATTGCTTTTACAACATCATAACATTGAAAAATTTTAAGTTGAACCATTCTAAGTCAGGGACAGTATTTATATCAAAATGGTTACACCCAAGAGAACATTCCTATTATGGCTACATAGTCAAGGTAGAAATAAATTTTAGGTCCTGAGATTTTGTTTCTTACAAAGCAATTGGGTTGTTCTGCTAAAGGCAGGTCTTATTCACCAGACCATGTAAGTGCTGTGTATATCATTTATTAGTAGTGTCCATGCTGATTAGAACCATCTGGGCTGACTCTGCTAGAGCTCAGGAAAACAGACAGCAAGTTGGGGTCACTATGAAGGACAAGTCTTAGGTGGGTAACTGGAAATAGAAGAGAAAGTTGAGAAAGGAGACAGAGTAGGTACACAGAGCTCTTAGGATTGTCAGCCACAAAAAGGACCTCATTAGCATTCTTAGTGACTGGAGGTCTCCAGTGTAGAGGATTGAACACTGAGTGCTAAGAAAACTTATAGAACTGGTAATGTAACAAGAATAGCAAGAATGCACTTCACTATAATAGAAATTAAGATACCTTCATTTTTCCCTGTGCTTGACTGGTTACTTTTTAATCACAAAGGAGCTCAAAAGTCTAGTAATTTTGTGGGTGCATGTGGATGAAGGTGCATGAATGCATGAAGGGGTTCTTAAGGATCTAAACCTGGCCATGCCTTGACTTGCTAGATTGGACATCAAGAAACTTGAGTTTCTCTGATTTGTATTCATCTTGGGAAATTCACTGGTCTGAACCCAGAACACTTCAAAGACTGGTACCTTGGTGATCTAGAAATTCTAGCCCCTCTAGCCCCTCTGTGGTCCTAGTCACAATTTATTTTTCTTGGTGGCGGACACTGGTAAAGACCTGTAATTGAGGGGGCCCGGGTGGGTCAATCGTTAAGCGTCTGCGTTGGGCTCACATGCCCCTCCCCCTGCTTGTGCGCGCTCTATCAGATGAATAAATAAAATCTTAAAAAAAAAAAGAACCGTGTCTCTATTTTTCTGTTCTGTATACTCACCTTCACGTTCCAGCCTCTGATGCAGGCCCCAGCCTGAGATAATGGCCCTTCCTTATTTCCTTGCAGCCCCCTGGGGTCTGTAGTCAAAGCCCTTAATTCCAGCCCCCAGCCTGGACTGGTCACCAGCAGCTAGATCTCGCTGATACCCACAGGCTGCTCTCGTGGCCCTCGGCCTCTGGCCAGGCCCCTCGGAATGTATTTGCCAATCTCCCCAGATGCTTTTTGCTTTCCTGCCAACTGCTGAGACTTGTCCCAGTGACTTTCTCTGCCCCTGGGGTTTTGGTGTGCTTCTGATTATTGATCTTTTTTAGCCTGACCCGTCCCATGTGCCATTTGAGCCTGAGGTTTGGCAGCCTTCTTTCCACTGGAGATGGGGTTTGTGATAAATTATTTAGATGCACATGGAATTTAGTTTTTACTGAGCTATGTCACAGGATTCTAGCAATTTCTCCCACCTGTCTCAGGATGGCTGGCTCAGATGGATCCTTGATTAATGGGGCCGGGTTCTTTTTAGTAAAACATTTAAAAACCACATCCAGGGAGGCCTGGGTGGCTCAGTGGTTCAGCGTCCAACTCTTGATTTCGGCTCAGGTCATGATCTCTCAGGGTCATGAGATCAAGCCCCACACATGAGCTCCATGCTGGGCGTGGAGCCTGCTTAAGATTCTCTCTGCCCCTCTCCCTGCCCCCCTCCTCCTGCTCTCACATTCTCTCTCTCTAAAACAAAAACCAAAAAACCCACATCCAAACAGGACACATTTGTAAGCAGGTGCCCAGTAGTTTCATAGGGCATCATTCCTTCCCACACACTCACCGTTTCTCATCCTCTTCTGCCATCATTGTCCAACCTCCACCCCAGGCTCATCCTCCTTTACTCCTGCACCTCCCTCCTCATATCCACTACCCATCAGTTTCAATACCCATTCTTCAGGCTATGGTTGCATATTAGATTCACCCGAATCACTCTAAATCAGAATCTCTGCAGGCAGGACCCGGGCAGTGGTGTTTTCATGGGCTCATCAGATGATTCTAAAGTACCTGGAAGCCTGACTTAGCAAAATTTAGGCTTCTGTTCTTTTATATGAAGACCAAAAGTCTCTGTCACCCAGAATTGCATTGTATCCAATTTATCATTTTATTCCTAATATATAACATGGCATGTAGCATATCTTGGAAACAGTGTATATTTGATGAATAAATAAATAAATATTCTGAAATGTGTTTGACTTTTTCCTATGGCTGAAGCCTATGATTCCTGTTCACTAAACCCAAAGTGGCTAAAAATTTTAAACAAACACATTCCAAGTGTGTTTACATCTAATTATAAAAATTTTAGATATTGACATTCCTGGGGCGCCTGGGTGGCTTAGTCATTAAGCTTCTGCCTGGGATGGAGCCCCACATCGGGCTCCCTGCTCCGCGGGAGGCCTGCTTCTCCCTCTCCCACTCCCCCTGCTTGTGTTCCCTCTCTCGCTGTGCCTCTCTCTGTCAAATAAATAAATAAAATCTTTAAAAAAAATTTTAGATATTGACATTCCTGGGGCACCTGTGTGGCTCAGTCGGTTAAGCGTCTGCCTTCGGCTCAGGTCATGATCCCAGGGTCCTGGGATCGAGTCCTGCATTCGGCTCCTTGCTCAGGGGGAAGCCTGCTTCTCCCTCTGCCTGCCTCTCCCTCTGCTTGTGCTCTCTCTCCCTCTCTCTCTCTGTCAAATAAATAAATAAAATCTTTAAAAAAATTTTAGATATTGACATTCCTGATTGCTCTACTTTTAAAAATTTAATATATATAAATATTATACAATATATGTATATATAGCTTCTATATATATATTCATTGTAGGAAAAATTTAAAAATACTTATAACCCAAACAAAGTGACTAAAAAACACTTGTACTTGTACCACCCAGAAAGAACCACTGTTAATCCTTATCCTCTCTCCGTTTATTATGTACGTACATTCCTGCATGTATTAGACCGAATCTGAATCATACCTTGATCAATACCTAATATATTGTGTTTAATCTTACTTTTATTAAAACATAAATTATAGGCAAGTGACCTAAACATTAGGGAGGTTAAAACATAAATGTCAAAGTTCTCTAGAAGGCCCCTAAGACCTTTCTAACATTCAGCTACTCTTGTGTTCCACTAGTAGTCAAATCCTTAAATAACATCTGTGTTTGCAAAATATAAAAAGTTACTCTCCAGTGACTATGTATGGGAACAAAAAAAAAAGGATTTTCATGAAAATGAAAACATTTCCTGAGGGTTTTGAGTCTTAAACTCATAGCATTCCTTCAAACTTGTGCTTACTTTTTAAAAAAATTTTTTATTGTTATGTTAATCACTATACATTACATCATTAGTTTTTGATGTAGTGTCCCTGATTCATTGTTTGCATATAACACCCAGTGCTCCATGCAGAACATGCTCTCTTTAATACCCATCACCAGGCTAACCCAACCTCCCACCCCCCTCCCCTCTAGAACCCTCAGTTTGTTTTTCAGAGTCCATCATCTCTCATGGTTCGTCTCCCCCTCCGATTTCCTCCCCTCCATTCTTCCCCTCCTGCTATCTTCTTCTTTTTTTTTTCTTAACATATATTGCATTATTTGTTTCAGAGGTACAGATCTGTGATTCAACTTGTGCTTACTTTTTCAATTTTGACAGAAAAATCACAATAACTAATGTTTATCAACCACTTTTTTGAGGGACTGTACTAAACAATTTACATGAGTTATTTTGTTTTCTGTCTCTCCGTAGAAGTGTTCAGTAGGTATTAAAATCCCCAGATCATAGTCAAGAAAACTGTGGCTTAGATGGGTTAAGAAAATCATGGGGCTTCTGCAGTTAGTAAGCAACAGCTGAGATTCATGAATAAATACGTTATTCCCTGCCCCGTGCTCTGCTGTTACTAACAACACAAAAAAATATGTAGTACTTGGACAAAATTGATTTTACTAAAAACCTGTGCTGATTATCTCCCCACCTTTATTATGTCACTCTAGAATTTAATTGGCATCAAATTTATGGTTTAAAATCCCCATTTTCCTTGTGGGGGAAGCTGAGAATTTACCCATGTCTAGTCTACACTGTGTTTCTTTGTCTTCTGTTTCCTAAAGATTTTCAGCAGTTGTTCTTCCACTGGTTGTTAGTCCTCGTGCTGCACGCGTACCAATCTGTTGCTGACTCCATGCAGAATTGGAGGGACCCACTTTGAACAGTAGGACAACACAGCTGAGCCCTTTAACTTTTCATAACGAATTCACTAATTGGTGAATGCGTTGTATCCAGAGCACATGGATCTCTTTTCAATCAACAGCAGAGATCACCTCATTTATCTCAATTTAGAGCCATTTCTTATATAGCTCCTAGCTAAAGCCTCACAAATCGATTGATAGTCAGGGCTGGTAGTCTATGAGTCACGAGTGGTTACACATTCCCTAAGCTTTCTCTTCCTGAATCAAATCACCAGAAAGTAGCACACCTACATTCTGGCTCTCCATACAAACCACTTTAAGGACTGCGACTTGAATTATGCCATTAGCTTGCCTCAAGTTTACATTACTGCTATGTGCAGAACGACCACTGCTATTGAAGACACTGCGCATTATGTATGTCAATGTCTCTTATATAATATGGTAAATTCTTCCCAGAGTTCCGAGCCAGAAAAATGTTGGCCTCTTGTGATATACCAAAATGCTTCTTTTCTTTTTTTAGATAATGAGGACTGCAGTATTCCTTTAGATTTTTCTTTTGGCCCTGACTCTCTAGTGGTCAGGAATCGAAATATTCTCCTCAGTTACTGTAGCTTCCTATAGTCTAGATTTGCTGGTATAATTACCTGCTTGGCTTTTCTCGTCGCCAGCCTCATGCCCCCATACCCTCCCTCTCCTTTTTCCTTTGTCCTAGTAAGTTTGCAGCTTTTTGCTTGGTAGTAAAAGCAGTATGGGCTTAAGAATGTGACTTTCTGGAATTCTGAGAAACAAACTAATAGTTTTTAACTGTGTGAGCTTGAGCAAGTTTCATAATATTCTCTATGCCTCCCATTTTCACTTATAAAATGAGGATAATAAAAGCACTTGCCTCATGGTTGTGAATTTTTTTAAATGATAAAGTATGATTCAAATGATGTTATTAATGTGATTTTTTTCCTTTTTCAAAATAATTATGGGGGTGCCTGGGTAGCTCAGTTGGTTAAGTGTCTGATTCTTGGTTTCAACTCAGGTTGTGATCTCAGAGTCGTGAGATCCACCCTCAGCATGGAGTCTGCTTAAGATTCTCTCTCCCTATCCCTCTGCCCCTCCCCACTGCTCTCACTCTCTCTTTCTATAATAAATCTTTAAAAAATAAATGAAATGGGGCACCTGGGTGGCTCAGTCGTTAAGCGTCTGCCTTCAGCTCAGGTCATGGTCCCAGGGTCCTGGGATCGAGTCCCACATCGGGCTCCCCGCTCAGCGAGAAGCCTGCTTCTCCCTCTCCCACTCCTTCTGCTTGTGTTCCCTCTCTCGCTGTCTCTCTCTCTGTCAAATAAATAAATAAAATCTTTAAAACAAATAAATGAAATGAAAAATTATGATCAACTGTAAATAACATAAAATGTAATACCTTAACCAATTTGAAGTGTACAGTTCAGTAGTGTTAAATACATTCACATTGTTGTGCAACCAATCTCCAGAACGCCTTACTTCTTGTAAAACTGAAACTCAATACCCATTAAACAACAGTAATCTATTCCCTCCTACCACTAATCGCTGGCAACCACCATTCTACCTTCCATCTTTATGAATTTGACTACTCTAAGTACCTCAGATAAGTGGAACCATACAGTATTCATCTTTTTGTAACTGGCTTATTTCACTAAGCATAATGTCTTCCAGGTTCATTCATGTTGTAGCATGAATGAATGTCCTTCTTTTTCAAGGCTGAATAATATTCCATGGCACGTACAGACCACATTTTGTTTATTCTTCCATGGATAGACACTTGAGTTGCTTCCACCTTTTGGCTATAGTTTTGTTTGTTTTTGTTGTTGTTGTTTAAAGATTTTATTTATTTATTTGACAGAGAGAGAGCACAAGCAGGGAGAGCAGCAGAGGGAGAAGGAGAAGCAGGCTCCCCGCTGAGCAAGGAGCCCCGTGCAGGGCTTGATCCCAGGACCTTGGGATCGTGACCTGAGCCAAAGGCAGATGCTTAACTGACTGAGCCACCCAGGCACCCCAACTTTTGGCTATTGTGAAAAATGCTGCTATAAACACGGGTGTATAAACATCTCTTTGAGTCCCTGCTTTTAATTATTTGGGGGATAGACCACAGAAGTGGGATTTCTGGATCATATGGTAATTCTACTTTAAATTTTTTGAGAAATTATCATTCAGTTTTCTATAGTGTCCACACCATTTTACATTCACACCAACAGTGCACAGGTTCCGATTTCTTTACGTTCTTGCCAACACCTGTCATCTCCTGTTTTTGTTTCATTTAAAAAAAAATAGTAACCATCCTAATGAGTGTGAGGTGGTATCTCATTGTGATTTTGATTTGATTTCTCTAATGATTAGTGATGTTGTGCATCTTTTCATGTGCTTGTTGGACATTTGCATATCTTCTTTGAAGAAATGTCCACTCAAATCTTTTGCCCATTTATTAATCCAGTTGGTTTTTTGTTGTTGTTGAGTTGTAAGAGTTCTTTATACACTTATCAGATATATGATTTAAAAGTACTTCCTCTCATTCCATAAACTGCATTTTCACTCTGTTGATTGTGTCCTCTGATGCATGGTTTTTAATTTTGTTGTAGTCTTATTTATTTTTACTTTTGTTACCTGTGCTTTTTGTGTCATATCCAAGAAATTGTTGCCAAATCCAGTGTTCTTTAGATTTCCCCCTATGTCTTCTTCTAAGAGTTCTATAGTTTTAGTTTTTACATTTTTGATTCATTTTAATTAATTTTTACATATGGCATAAGAGTCCAGTCTTTGTCATGTGATATTCAGTTTTACCAATAATTTTTTTTTAAAAGATTTCCCTTTCCCCACTGAATGGTCTTGGCGTCCTTGTTGAAATTGGTTGACACATATGTGAGAGTTACTCTTGGGCTCTCTATTCTATCCCATTGGTCTATACGCCTGCCTTTATGCAAGTACCACACTGTTTTGTTTTGTTTTTTTTAAAGATTTTATTTATTTATTTGACAGAGAGACACAGCGAGAGAGGGAACACAAGCAGGGGGAGTGGGAGAGGGAGAAGCAGGCTTCCCGCTGAGCAGGGAGCCCGATGCGGGGCTCGATCCCAGGACCCTGGGATCATGACCTGAGCTGAAGGCAGTCGCTTAACCAACTGAGCCACCCAGGTGCCCAGTACCACACTGTTTTGATTAATGTAGCTTTGTACTAAATTTTAAAATCAGGAAGTCTGAGACCTCCCACTTTGTTCTTCTTTGTCAGGATTGTTTCAGCTATATAGGGTCTCTTGAGATTCCATATAAGTTTTAGGATGGCTTTTTCTGTTTCTCAAAACAAAATAGGAATCTTGGTAGGGTTTTAATTAAGTCTGTCAATCACTTTGGGTAGTATTGACATCTTAACAGTATTAAGTCAGTCCATGAACACAGGATTTTTTTTTGTGTGTGTGTGTCTTCTTTCATTGCTCTCAGCAACATTTTGTAGTTTTCAGTTTCCCTGGTTGAGTATATCCTTAAGTATTTTATTCTTCTTGATGATCTTGTAAATCAATTTTTTGATTTTCTTAATTTCCTTTTAGATTGTTCATTACTAGTGTATAGGAACATAACACAACTGGTTTTAGTGTGTTGGTTTTGTGTCCTGCAACTTTGCTGCATTATTTATTCTTACATTTTTTTGTGTGTAGAATTGTTAAGGGCAATTTTTTTTAAGACATAAGGTATCTCTAATTTTCTTTTATGATAATTAACATGGATATAAAAATATCCAATATATATAATTAAATGATCTTATTTTCAAATTAGTGGACGTAGCTTTTACTTGTTCAACTTCTTGCTTTCAACTTAGAAAAATCCCTCTCTGTTTCTCTTTTTCTTTTTTGCTGTAAGCACTTTTTACAAAAATTAGTTTATTGTAGGCCTTCCCAAGACCACTTTTGTTGGGTGTAATCAAATGAAATTCCTGCTCATAATCAAATGAATTTCTGCTCTGTAGTAGAGTTCAGAATATTGATATTATGAATCCTTACACCTTACACTATTATGAATCCTTACACTATGTGCCTGCTTTTTGTTTGTTTGTTTTTCTCATTTTGATACTCTGCTACTATGTTGTGAAAAATTTAAATTGTGGAGCTGCTCAGCCCTCCTTCGCCAGTTTCTATTTTAAAAATTCAGACTGAGAGATCATAGGGACCTTTCTAAACATCATTAACTGTGTTCTGGAAGCTTAGAATTCCCATCTGACTGTATGTAGCATGTCCTACCTCACTTCATACTTGAAGTTGACAACAGCAATCTTGTCAGCAAGCTTTCTGTCACTCTCACATCACCATCAACTCTTTCCACATCGGCCAGAATTAAGAACAGAATACCCATTCTTCCAGATACCTCTTCCTTCTGAGTGACAAAATTCCCAGCCAGGTGAAGAAAACATTTACTATATATTATGCTTTTAGACTACTTATATCTTTAGCCATTGTATAGTTAATCCCTCATCTCTGACAATTTTGTAATCTTTTCTAAGAAAGACTTGATTATTATACCCTCTGTCTGGTATGATAAACTTTAGAACATTCCCATAAAAGTATGGCTTGCCTCTTCCTTTGCACTTTATCCAGTTACTTTCTTTTGTTGTTCCTACCCTAAAGGGGAGAGAGCTCTTCCATGCTTCCCCTTCACTTGGTCAGCTGGTGTTTTTTATTTGTTTTTTTGTTTGTTTTTTAAAGGGACCCTCTTTCACTGCTATCTTCTCATCATGGGTATCAGAAGCCAACCCTACATTCCGTGCTTTATATTTGTCAACATTCCCTATCTTTAGCATAATCATTTCTACCTCAGTGCCTTTGGGGAGGCTGTTCCCTCAGTGTGAAATGAGTGGTCTTTCTTTCATCTCTACCTTTTCTTCTAGGCCCAAGTCACACTCTCCTTTCTCTATGCAGCATTGGTGGATCTGTCTTGCTTGAATGTCTAGAACATGTCTTTTCTGTATATGGGTGTGGCTTTTACCCCTTGCTTTGGGCTATGCATATTTGTGTCCATCCTGCCTCTTTAACAAGATCAGAGGTTGGCAAACCTTTTCTGCCAAGGGTCAGTTTGTAAATATGTTCTGCTTTGAGGGCCATACAATCTCTGTTGCCAATATGCAGTTCTTCCATTAAAACATGAAAGCAGCCTAGGCAATATGCAAACAATGAGCATGGTTGTGTTCCAGTTAAACTTTGTTATTTTTATAGACATTGAAATTTAAATTTCATACAGTTTGCTGTCATGAAATATGTTCTTCTTATGATTATTTTTCAATCAGAAAATGTAAAAGCCATTCTGTGTTAATGGGTTGTACGAAAGTAAGTAGTAAGCCATGTTCAGTCTGGGCTGTAGTTTGCTGACCTCTGAACTAGATTATGAGCCACCCAAAGGGTGGCTATATTTTATGCCCCTGTGTGCAGGCTACAGTGCTCTGCCCATCAGGAGTTGCCTCTTAAGAACAGGGGTTGGGTCTTTTTCTTCACCACACTACTCCCAATGGATGAGTGCCGTGCCTAGTACACTACAGACATCCAAAAAATTACTGAGTAGAGGAATAAATAGTAATTTACCTTTTCAGTTTTCTAGCAGTAAGCAGAGATCTGATAAACTGGACCACAAAGAGTTCGTGGGGTTCGGATGGAGGAGAAGTTCAGGAATACTGGGAATGCCCTATGAGATCAGACTTGGGTTGCCTTAGTATGGATAATTTCACTTGGATAGGGACTGGAAGTGGATGGCTGAGATGGAGTGGGTTGAGAGGATAGGGAGTGAGGGTTGAAGAGGTGAGGATAAGTGATAGAAATGACAACTTGTGCAATATTAATAAAGAGAAGAAAACAGAGAGTTTGAAACTTGAAAGGTGAACTTTATCTTTTTCCATATTTAGCTCCAATTCAACTCTAACATCAATCATATATTATTTTGATTAAAATTCTCTATGGGGTTTTTCAGTACAACCCAGGGAGCCACTGAGAGAGTTAATCTTTCCTTTTCACAACCCTCCGATTCTCTAATACCCCTTCACCTGTTTTGAAGAGTGCTGCATAGACTAGGGCTGAGGCAGCCAGGTCAGCACCACTGCTATCCAGAGTAACATATGTCTACAGAGTGTAAGGAATTGAATATAGTGACATCAGACTCACTTCAGCCTCTAAGAGATCCTGAGACTTCTTCTGTGAATCACCTAGAGTTAAAATTGGTGTGCAGCTGTGCTGCTAGCCTTCCTTGATCCCAACACCAAAGGCCTGGGAGAGAGAGGGCATGTCCTCCATCTCTGTGGTTTCTGCACCATCTGAGGGCTGCCCTCTGTGACCCAAACCTTCAACCCACAGCCCAGAGAACCAGGCTCACAGATGTGGGCTATCACTCCTATAAAGAGGTTTACGTGGATTACAATCATCAAGACATCTTTTCTTAGGCTTCCCTCAATAGTTACAATGTTACCCTTCATTTATCATTGCTTTTTTGGAATTGCAGACATTTTGTATATAATAGCATGACACTATTGCTTGTTTTTTAAAATTGCCATAACAACATTCCCAGACATTTGCATTAATATGTGGTAGACCCAGGGTTGGGTTTAGATAATACCAGGTGTGGGTCAGCATGTGGATTTCTGAATATTCATATTCTGAGTTTTTATATTTCTCAGTTTTTATGTTATCTTGAAAGACAATGAGAGAGAACAATAGCTACAAGATTTCTATCAAATTAAGGAAAGAACTGAGGCAAAGCAAAATTAGAAAAAATGGAGGTGTCTTAGTCTGTTTAGGCTGTCATAACAAAATACCTAGATAATGTGATTTAAACAACAAAAATTTATTTTCTCAGAGTTCTAGAGGCTAGAAAGTTCAAGATCAAGGTTTTAGCTTATTCAGTTTCTGATGAAAACTCTCTTCCTGACTTTTATGACCACCTGCTCACTGTGTGTTCACATGGTCTTGGTACATGCACATGGAAAGAAAGATATCTCTCTTTTTTCCCTCTTGTAAGACCACTAGTTCTATTGCATTAAGGCCTCATCTCTATGACCTCATTTAACTGAATTACCTCTAAATATCCTATCTCCAAATATGGTCACATATGGTGGGGAGGACACAATTCAGTCCATAGCAATAAGTGTACATTATAATACTTATATTATTATTTGAATGTAAAAGACTGGAAGGCAGTGGTGGTGAGCGGGGAGGAGGGATGGATATAATGAAAATAGTTTTCCACAAAATTTCATTACAGCTTTCTCAGTGTCTGGAGTAATCACCTTGAATTGCCAAAACTTCTATTGCAAAATAGACAGGTGAATGCTCCAGAGCAAATTTATAAATTCTTATATTTCTGGATTTCCACCCCTGCCTGGCAGTAATGCAGAGGTATCTTCTATTCCCCTGATGGAGAGGTGTTAGCAGATGTCAACAAAAGGAGAATTAAATTAGATTCAGAGTCTCATAACATAATACCTCCAATTTCTAGTTTTAAGGAAAAAATACTCATTATATCAGTAACCAACAACATTTCGACTTAATACAAAAAGATTGACATGAACACTGAGATATCAGGGATGCTAGAATTATCTGACAAGAATTTTAGGGGCACCTAGCTGGATCAGTTGGTAGAGCATGCAACTCTTGATCTGAGGTTTGTGAGTTCAAGCCCCATGCTGGGTGTAGAGATTCCTTAAAAACAAAACCTTAAAAAAAAAAAGAATTTTAAAGCATCCATCATAAAAATGCTTCAACAAGCAATTATAAACACATTTTATGCAAGCAAAAGGAAAAAAAAAGAAAAAGAAAAAGTGTCAGTAATGAAATAGAAGACACAAAGAAAAACCAAATGGAAATTTTGGAACCAAAAATAATACCATAACCAAAAGGCAAAACTGAGTAAATACGCTCAACAGCAAAATAGAGGGTGAAGAGGAAAGAATCAATGAACTTTAAGATAGAAATGTAGAAATTATCTAATCTGAATAACAGAGAAAAGAGACCAATAAAAAACATAAAGAAAAAAAACAGAACCTCAGGAACCTGTGGGATTATAAAAAAAGATTTAGCCTTCATGTCATCTAAGCCCCAGAAGGAGAGGAGAAAGAGGGCAGGGTTGAAAAAAATGTGAGGAAATAATGACCAAAAATTCCCCCAATATGGCAAAAGGCATAAACTTACAGATTCAAGAAGCTCTGCAAATCCAATAAAAAGGTCCAAAGAAATCAACATCAAGACATCATAACAAACCTTCTGAAAACTAAAGATAGTAAAATAGTCTTGAGGATAGTGAGAGAGAAATGACACCTTACCAATAGGGAAAAACAATTTGAATGATAGTGAATTTTGCTAGAAACCATAGATGACAGAAAAAAGTGGCAAAGGCTTTGTCAATGCTGAATAAAACAAAAGAAAGCAAAACAAAAACCACCACCACCACCACCACCACCACCACCACAACAACAAAACACTATCAATTTAAAATTCTATAACCAGTAAAAATATCCTTCAGGAATGAATGAGAAATCAATACATTCTCAGACAAAGGAAAAACTAAGAGAATTAACTACCAGCAGACCTACCTGAAAAGAATGGTTAAGAATGTTTCTCTATACAGAAATGAAAGGATAAGAAAAGAGATCTGGGAATATCAACAAGAAAAAGAGATCAGTAGAAGGAGGAAAAATATTAGTAAATACAATAGATTTTTCTTCTCTAGAGTTTCCTAAATTATTTTTGATAGTTGAAGCTAAAATTAGAATATTGACTAATGTGGTTCTAAATTTATGTAGAGGCAATACTTGTGACAATTATATTTGGGGAAGGATAAAGGCACATGAAAGGAAGTAAGGTTTCTATACTTGACTCAAATGAGTAAATGCTGACACATTAGACTATGATGAGTTATGTATATATAATGTGTCATCTACAGTAGTCAGAAAAAGGTATGTAAAGAGATATACTAAAAAACACTATAGAGAACTCTAAATGGAATCTTAAAAATGTTCATGTAACTCACAGGGAGGAAATAGAAATTATAAAAATTAATAATAGAAAAAAAACAAACAGAAAACAACAACAAAAATAAAATGGCTAACTTGAAACCTAACATATCAATAATTGCATTAAATATAAATGGTCTAAGTACACCAATTGAAAGAGATTGACAGAGTGGATTAAAAAATGACCCAAAGGCAGATTGTCTAAAGAACCTCAATTTAAATGTAATGACATAAGTAGGTTGAACATACAAGGATGGACAAAGTCATGGCATGAAAACATTAATTAAAAAAAAGCAGGAATGGTTATATTACTATGACATAAAATAAACTTCACAGCAAAGATAACGATCTGGTACGGACAGGGTTATAATATAATGATAAGAGTCAGGGCATCAAAAAGACATATTAGTCTTAAATGTATATTCAGCAAGCCACAGAACTACAATATGTGTAAAATAAACACTAATAGAACAGAAATGAAAAATAAACATATCCACAATTATGGTTGGAAATCCTCTCTCAATAATTGGTAGAATAAAAAGAGAGAAAATCAGCAAGGAAATAGAACTCAACCTCACCATGAGTCAAAAAGATCTAATCAATGTTTGTACAACACACCATCCAACACACCAGAATACATATTCTTTTCAAATGCCCTTGGAATGTACACCAAGGTAGATCATACCCTGGAGCAGAAAAAGACCTCAATAAATATAAAAGAATTGTAATCACATGGGGTGTCTGGGTGGCTCAGTTGGTTGAGCTTCTCTCTTTTTTTTTTTTTTAATTTTTAATTTATTTATTTGAGAGAGAGAGCACGAGCAGGGGGAAGGAACAGAGGGAGAGGGAGAAGTAGTCCCTCTGCTTAGCAGGGAGCTAGACATGGGGCTCGATCCCAGGACTCCAGAATCATGACCTGAGCTGAACACCCAACTGACTGAGCCACCCAGGCACCCCATACTTCTGACTCTTGGTGTGGGCTCAAGTCATGATCTTGGGATCATGAGATTGAGCCCCATTTTGGGCTCCATGCTCAGCACAGAGTCTGTTTGAGATTCTGTCCCTATGCCCCTCCCCCATTCACGTTCTCTCTCTCTCTCTCTCTAAAGTAAATAAAATCTTAAAAAAAAGAATTGTAATCACACAAAATATCTTCTCTGACCACAATGAAATAAAATTAGAAAAAAAAAGATAACAGGAAAATCCTCAAACACTTGAAGTCAAACAGACTTCTAAATAATTCGTGGGTCATAAAAGAAATCTTAAAGAACATTAAAAAATATGTTGAGTGAAAATGAAAATATAACATATAAAAACATATGGGAGACAAAGTAGTGCTGAGAGGGAAATTTATGGTACTAAATGCTTACATTAGAAAAGAAGAAAAGTTGCAGGGAAGTAAATTAAGCTTCCATCTCAAGAAACTGGAAAAAGATCAGCAAAATAAACTGAAAGCAAGTAGAGGAAAGAAAATAATAAGGGTAAAAGCAGATATCAGTGAGATTGAAAATAGAAATATAATAAAGAAAATCAATGAAACAATGAGCTGGTCCTTTGTAAATATCAATGATTACCAAACCTCTAACAAGACTGACAAAGAAAAAAAAGAGAAGACAAAAATTATCAATATCAGAAATAAAACAGAGGTTATCATTACTCATCCTGAAAACATCAAAAGGATAACAAGAAAATACTATTAACCCTATACACATAAATTTAATAAAATTTATCAATTCCTCGGGCGCCTGGGTGGCTCAGTTGGTTGGGCAGCTGCCTTCAGCTCGGGTCATGATCCTGGAGTCCTGGGATCGAGTCCCGCATCGGGTTCCCTGCTCAGCGGGGAGTGTGCTTCTCCCTCTGACCCTCCCCCCTCTCATGTGCTCTCTCTCTCTCTCTCAAATAAATAAATAAAATCTTTAAAAAAGAAATTTATCAATTCCTCAAAACACACAAACTACTACAACTTAATAGGAAATAATTTGAACATCCCTATAATATTAAGGTAATTAAATTCATATTTGAAAAATCCTAAAATAGAAATCTTTAGACCCTGATGACTTCATTTAAGAAATCTATCAAACTGGGGCACCTCGGTGGCTCAGATGGTTAAGCATCTGCCTTCAGCTCAGGTCATGATCTCCAGGTCCTGGGGCCGAGCCCCATGTCAGACTCCCAGCTCAGCAGGGAGTCTGCTTCTCCCTTTCCCTCTGCCTCTCCCCCTGCTTGTACTCTCTCTTTCTCTCAAATAAATGAATAAAATCTTTTAAAAAATTCTATCAAACTTTAAAGAATAATTAATACCAATGCTACACAATCTCTTCCAGAAAATAGAAAAGAAATGAACACTTCCCAATTCATTCTCTGAATCCAATATTACCTAGAGAGCTGTAAAGGAAAAATGCACTTCTATATATCTCTCCTTTACACTCACACTACTACCACCTGCAAACTTCTGATACCAGCTGTGTGGGTTTTCCACACATCATGCAATTTTCTGACACCAGCTGGGGGTCCTTCAATTTAACTCAATTCTGACACTATCTTCCTAGAGATACTGTCAGATCATATAGCTTAAGAGTTCAATTACACAATACACCCCCCTCCCCCCACACACACCATTTCAGATGCAAATTGCAAGTCTCAAGTTGTCATCTGTCTGTCTTACCTACCAGCTATACATCAGGATTCCCATCACCCCCTCCTTGGGCTTGATATTTGCTAGAATGGCTCACAGAACTCAGGGCACCACTTACACTTACTGGTTTATTATAAAAAATATTATAAAGAATGCGTATGAACATCTAGATGGAAGAGATGCATAGGGCAACTTATGAGGGAAGGAGCACAGAGCTTCTATTCTTTGCCAGGAGTGTTATCCTCCCTGTACCTTCATATGATTAGTAACCTGGAAGCTCTTAAACCCTGTGCTATTAGAATTTTTATGGAGGCTTCATCATATAAGCATGATTGATTTTTAAGTCCATTTCTAACCTCCCTCTTCTCTCCAGAAAATGGGGATGAGGCTGAAAACTCCAACTTTCTGGTTATGGCTTGGTGTTTCTGGTGACAAGCCCCCAACCAGGAGCTCACCAAGAGTCACCTCAAGTGACAAAAGATATTCCTATCAACCAGGAAATTTCAAAGGATCTAAAAACTCTGTGTCACAAAAACAGACACATAGATCAATGGAACAGAATAGAGAACCCAGAAATGGACCCTCAACTCCATGGTCAATGCATCTTTGACAAAGCAGGAAAGAATATCCAATGGAAAAAAAGACCGTATCTTTAACAAATGGTGTTGGGAAAATTGGACAGCCACATGTAGAAGACTGAAACTGGAACGTTCTCACACCATACACAAAGATAAACTCAAAATGGATGAAAGAACCTAAATGTGAGAGAGGAATCCATCAGAATCCTAGAGGAGAACATAGGCAGTAACCTCTTCGACACTGGCCACAGCAACTTCTTACTAGACACGTCTCCAGAGGCAAGGGAAACAAAAGCAAAAATGAACTATTGGGATTTCATCAAGATAAAAAGCTTTTGCACAGCAAAGGAAACAGTCAACAAAACTAAAAGGCAATCTACAGAATGGGAGAAGATATTCGCAAATGACATATCAGATAAAGGGCTAATATCCAAGATCTTTAAAGAACTTCTCAAACTCAACACCCAAAAACCAAAAAATCCAGTCAAGAAATGGTCGGAAGACAGAAAAGACATTTCTCCAGGAAGACATACAAATGGCCAATAGATACATGAAAAAATGCACAACATCATTCAGCATCAGGGAAATACAAATTTAAACTACAATGAGATACCACCTCACACCAGTCAGAATGGCTGAAATTAATAAGTCAGGAAACAACAAATGTTGGCCAGGATGTGGATAAAGGCGAACCCTCTTACACTGTTGGTGGGAATGCAAGCTGGTACAACCACTCTGGAGAACAGTATGGAGGTTCCTCAAGAGAACTACCCTATGACTCAGCAATTGCACTACTAGGTATTTACCCTAGAGATACAAATGTAGTGATCCAAAGGGGAACCTGCACCCCAATGTTTATAGCAGCAATGTCCACGACAGCCAAAGTATGCAAAGAGCCTAGATGTCCATTGACGGATGAATGGATAAAGAAGTTGTGGTGTATATATATATACAATGGAATATTACTCAGCCATCCGAAAAGATGAAATCTTACCATTTACATCGACATGGATGGAACTGGATGATATCATGCTGAGTGAAATAAGTAATCAGAGAAAGACAATTATCATATGGTTTCACTCATATGAGGAATATAAGAAACAGCCCAGAGGATCATAGGGGAAGGGAGGGAAAAAAAGAATGGAAGAAATCAGGGAGGGAGACAAATCATGAGAGACTCTTAACTATAAGAAAGAAATTGAGGGTTGCTGAAGGGGAGGTGGGTGGGGGGATGGGATAACTGGGTGACAGGCATTAAGGAGGGCACATGATGTGATGAGCACTGGGTGTTACATGCAACTGATGAATTACTGAACTCTACATCTGAAACTAATGATGTTCTATATGTTGGCTAAATGAATTTAAATTAAAAAAAATAAAATAAAAGCTCTGTGTCAGGAACTAGACTCAAAGACCAAATATTAGAACAAAAGATGCTCCCAGTGCTCTTATCACTTAGGAAATTACAAGAATTTCAGGAGCTCTGTGCCAGGAACTGGAGGCAGAGAGAGATATGTATTTTCTGTTATTTTATAATATCAAAACCTGACAAAGATAGTACAAAAAGAGAAACTCATAGACTAGTATCACTCATGAGGAGAGACATGAAAATTCTTTAAAAAATGGTAGAATTCAACAATATGTAAAATCAACTATATACCATGACTAAATAGGGTTTATTTCAGATATTCAAGGCTGGTTCAATATTCAAAAGTCAATCAATGAGATCCACATTAACAAGATGAAATAAAACAACAACAACACATGATCGTATTAATTGGTGCAGAAAAATTATTTGACAAAATTCAACGTCACTTATGATAAAGTCACTCAACAAATTAAGAATAGAGGGGAATATCCTCAAATTGATAAAGAACATCTATAGCTAACATCACTCTTAGTAGTGAGAGACTGAATGTTTCCCCCTCTGAGACTGAGGATAAGGAAAAGATGCCCATTCTCATCACTGCCATTTAACATAGTACTGGAAGCTCCAGCCACTGCAATAAGGCAAGAAAAGGAAATATAAGTCATACAAATCAGAAAGGAAGAAATAAAACTGCCCTTCCACTCAAATACTATGATTATCTATGTAGACAATCTCAAGAAGTTTATAATAACAACAACAACAAAATCTCCTAAAACTCATAAGTGAATTCAGCAACGTGATAGGTTTTGAGATCTACATACAAATAAATCACATTTCTATAGTAATGAATACATGGAACTGAAAATTAGAAATACGTTACTGTGTACAAATGCTTAAAAAAGATATACTTAAGTGCAAATCTAACAAACATATACAGGACTTATATGCTGAAAACTGAGAAATGCTGATGAGAGAAATCAAAGAAGGCCTAGTTATATGGTGAGACATACTTTATTCACAGATTGGAAGACTCAACAGAGTAAAGATATGGATTTTTATCAAAATCCTAGCAAGGTTTTTTTTTTTGGACATAAATTTATTGTAAGATTTATACGAAAAGCCACAGGCCTTAGGATATCTAAAATAATTTTGAAAAAGAGGAATATAATGGGAGAAATCACTCTACCTGATTTCAAGACTTACATAACTAAAGAATTCAAGACTGTGTGGTACTGTAGCAGTTAGACACATAGATCAACACATGGAACAGAACAGAAAGCCCAACATGAAAATGTAAAATTATAAAATTTTTAGAAAAAGACATAGAAGAAAATTCGGATTTGATGAAGAGTTATTAGACTGGACATCAAAAGTATAATCAATAAAGGAAAAATTGATAAATAGGACTGATTAAAAATTAAAAACTTTGATTTGTGAGAGCCCCTGTTAAAAGAATAAATAACAAGAAACAGACTAGAAGAAAATATTTGCAAACCACTTATTTGACACAAGATTGGTATCTAGAGTATAAAAAGAACCTTCAAAACTAACAGCAAATAAACCAAACAGTTCAATTAGAAAATGGGCAAATTACATGAATAGACATTTCACTGAAGAAAATACTAGGATAGCAAATAAACACACGAGAAGATGTTTATCACTAACTATTAAGGGAAATGAAAATTAAGCCTGAAGGAAATACCACTACACACTTATTAGAACAGCTAAAAAAAATAATAATGACAAATGCTGGTATGGATGTGGAGAAACTGAATCTCTCATATGTTGCTGTGGAAAATGTAAAATGGTACAGCCACACTGGAAAGTAATTCGGCAATTCCTTCAAAATCAAAATATATAAACCACAGACTCAACAATCAAACTTCCTGGCATTTCCCAGAGAAAGAAATAACGTTTGTTCACACAAAAACCAGTACATGATTCTTCGTAGCAGCTTTATTTGTAATAGCCCCAAACTGGAAACAACCCAAATGTCTACTAAACATGAATGGTTAAACAAGCATGATACATCCTCAGCAATAAAAAGGAACAAGTATTGATATACTACCTAACAACTTGGGTGGATCTGAATAGCATTATGCTTGAGTGGGAAAAAAAAATATCAAAAGGTATTATAATGTGTGATTCTGTTTATATAACCTTTTGTCAAATGTATAGAGATGGAGAACAGATTAGTAATTGTCAGGGCTTCAGGGCTGGGGTGGGAGGTGGGACTTGGTATGACTACAAAAAGGTAGCAGGAGGGAGATCACTGTGGTGATAGAATAGTTTTCTATCTTGGTTTTGGTGATGGTTACAGGAATGGGATAAAATGACACAGACTTTAGACACAACACAGTACCTATGTCAAATTCCGAATTTTGTATTGAACCATAATTAAGTAAGATGTAATCAATGGGAGAAACTAGATGAAGGATATGTGGGACCTCTCTGTACTATCCTTGCAATTCCTGTGTTATTATTTTTGAAAATTCAGAAAAAATTAAAATAATCCCATTTTGCCTTGGATAGCACATTACTTCCTCAGAGGAGAAGCCGTGAGACGGTGGAAACCCCCATACTGGGTTTTACATATAAGCATGACCTGGGGCAGAAGAAATGCATTGGGCGGCAGAATGTGGGGAGCCAATGTGGTGTTTCCCTGGCCCTGGGGATGTGGGAGGCGGCGTCCGCGCCCCTGAAGCTGGGAGGGGAGTGCGCGCCGCAGAGTTCCAGCCCCACCCTCCGTGGCTCCTGGAGCGGGTTGGGTGAGCGCACCAGAAGGCTGGGCAGCCAGAACTCTTGAGTGACGCTCCAGCGTGCCCGACCGCCCCAGCCCCTCACCTTGGAGAAGAGCAAGAGAACTTTCTTTGAACTGCGAACATTTTTGGTAACAGGAGAATCTCCCAGGCTTTGGCTTTCCGCCTCTTGATTGTGAGTTTGATCCCGCGCTGCTTTCCTTCTCCCGAACCTCGTGGGGTGCAGCCGGGAGCCCTCCAGCGCGCCAGAGTCCCCAGCGGAGGCTGTGCTGGTCTCCGAGGGTGGGAAGCGGCCGCCCGCCCCGTCTCCTCGCAGTCCCCGCCCCGCCGCGCCGGTGTGCGCGGGGGGGGGCGGGGGGGGGCGGTGGATGGCCCGGCTGTAGCGGACGGTGCCGGGTGCTCCGGGAGCACGCGCGGCATGCAGTCTCTCAACATCACCAGGGAGCAGTTCTCCCGGCTGCTACGGGACCACAACCTGACCCGCGAGCAGTTCATCGCGCGGTACGGGCTGCGGCCCCTGGTCTACACCCCGGAGCTGCCGGGGCGCGCCAAGCTGGCCTTAGTGCTCACCGGCGTGCTCATCTTTGCTCTAGCACTCTTTGGCAACGCGCTGGTGGTCTACGTGGTGATCCGCAGCAAAGCCATGCGCACGGTCACCAACATCTTTATCTGCTCCTTGGCGCTCAGCGACCTGCTCATCGCCTTCTTCTGCATCCCGGTCACCATGCTCCAGAACATCTCTGACACCTGGCTGGGGGGTGAGTCCGCGTCCGCACCTTCTTCCCTAATCCCCCAGCCTTCCGCGGGACTCTCCGCGTACCTCTCTTCCTTACATTTCTCTTTCTACCAAATGAATCAGAGCTCTTTCTTAGTCACCTGCGCTCACTTGGAGAGAAGTTTTTTGCTACTTGATTCGGTCCAACGTTTCTTCTCCTTGTCGCTTAAAGACACAGTTAGGTTTCTGTGCATTGCCCGGAGGACCACAGGGGAAGGGAGGGAAAACAGAATGGGAAGAAATCGGAGAGGGAGACAAACCATGAGAGACTCTGGACTCCGGGAACCATACTGAGGGTTACAGAAGGGAGGGGGGGTGGGGGGATAGGGTAACCGGGTGATGGGTACTAAGGAGGGCATGTGTGGAGATGAGCACTGGGTGTTATACGCAACTAATGAATCATTGCACACTTCATCAAAAACTAATGATGTACTGTATGTTGGCTAACTGAACATAATTAAAAAAAAAAAGACACAGGAAAATGCTAGAAAAGGTACAAGGCAGTGAAATGAGGAGTGGCACCGCTCACCAGTTATTTTAGCTCCTTTTCCCATAAAGCCAGGATTTTTTCTATTTTTTTTTTATAAAAGTAAGATAAAAATATTTCAAATAATAAAAATACTGATATCCGCTCATCCTCCCAACCTCTAGCTCACTCCACAGTTGCCTCTTGTGGCTTCTAAACAGGTATTTGTAGGACCCAATTTATATAGGGACTAAAACTATATGTTTTATATATGTATGTATATATATATATACACACACATACACACACACAAACACATATATATCTCCCCTGCAAATGTATTATATATGTGTGTGTGTGTGTGTGTGTGTGTGTGTATACACCCACACATATATTTGCGGGGGAAAAAAATCTTGGGTTAGTCATTTTTTTCAGACTGGATTAACAGAATCAAGCAGGGAGAAGGAACACAGAAAACATATCCCCTTCCTGACTGAGAAAGAAAGAGACCTTGATTCCTTCTCCTTCCTTAAAAGGGGAGTGGAAATGGTAGAGAAGCCTTTCAGAGTTCAGAGTCATTGAGCTGGCAGCAGTATGTGGAGGTTGAGAAAAGCCCAACACTGCACTTACCCAGGTGATCCAGGCTGCAGACACACAGCTGCAGAGCATCTTCTAGTCCCTAAGCAGCAGTGCCTTCTAGTGTCACCGGTGTTTCATGGTGGGCCTCGGGGATGAAGCGCTGGCTGTACTCCCATTGTCATGGATGGGTGCATTCTTGAAACCACATCACAATTCCTAGAAAGTGATTGCCAATACAGAGAGAATGTGAGGGAAATACATCATTGTGCCTTCAAGCCTTGCCATTCCCACTCCTTTGCTACTTCCTTTTCATCGCATGGGAAGTTTCTTTTATCCTACCATTAACAATTTGAGATCTTCAGTTTCTTTCCCTGGCATTGCTTTTTTTCCCATTAATTTACATTGGGTTTATCTTTAGTGGATCAAGAGGCTAAAATCTTTGATTCCCATCTCATCTAAAATTAAATATTTCCAAAAATGCCCTAACCATTAGAGAACATAGCATTGCTGTGGGAGTGACATGTAATGCAAGAAGTTGCAAACCAACTTACGGGTTATAGCCTTTCTATGCACTCTGATGAAATCATTGTGCTTGGGCATTTTAAAGTTGTCCCGTTCAACTAACCCCGTAAAATTAATGGGTAAATTTTGATCATCATATAGACTTAGTTTTTTGAGAAAAGGGCACAGGAGTTTTCATTTCTACATGTTGGTGAAGGCAGATTTATGAACCATATACGTATTGCTGGATGATGATAGCTCTGTATGTTAAGGTGAACATAATTAAGAAAAGTGGGATGTTATACTGGAAATCCAAAGACCTGGGTTCCTCCTTTGGCTCTAATACATGTTAATTTAACACATCTGGGCCTCAGTTTTTTGTTAAAATATTAGGAACTCTAGAAGCTTGGAAGTGGAATGAGGCAGATGTTTAGCCCCGAGGCAAAATAGGAAATCACGCCTGGGAAGACTACAGAGTAGATCTTCCTTCCCAAGGAATTTGGTGGTTGGTGCAAAAGTTTTTCTTAAACTTTCTGTTTTCCTTGCTTCCTAGTTCATGGAGGACATTTCACTTTAGCTTCTAAATGCTGAAAAAGGGTAATGCATTGTGTATGTATTTTACATGTTAGAGCGAGGATAAAGTGTATTAGTAAAAGTGCTTTGAAAAAATTAATCATTCCATGAAAGTGTAAGGTATTAATTCTATGAAGGAGTGTTTCATTTTAGGTGGCTTATGTTTATCCAGGACCAGATTTATAGAATAAATATTCTTATAAATCAACTAAGTCACACCAAAATTGAAGATCAGGGGAGAGGATCGAGTTGGTCGAGTTTTTGGAGCTAGTGATGCAAACAGAATTAACTTGTCCTTTATAGGATAGGATAATAATTACAAGACTCCTTTGATAAATTGACAAAAGAGCTTTCAATGTAGTGTAATCTAATAGTTCAAAGGTAATTCACAATTTATTATTTCATAAAGCTATTGAGGATCTTCTTTAAGGCAAAACATTCTACCTTGGTAATCCAAAAAAAAGGGAATAAAGCTTATCTAATCCCTTTTTGGGCCTCTGAAAATAGGAAATATCCCTAACTGAGTAAATATAGGATTTAATAGAAGAGGATCCCCTCTGCTGTGGGAGCACAGAAGTCAGGAAGGCTTCTCCAAAGAGGGGACTTTCGAGCTACATATTGAAGAATGATTCAGATTGTTTCCAGCAGAGAAAGAAGGATGGAGTGTGTTCTAGGAACAGGGGTCAATCCAAAGTTTGGAGGAAAGAGAGAAGGTGATGAATTCCAAGAACGCTGTGTAAGCCATTTCAAGAATATAGTTTATACATGAGGAATGGTGGGAAATGATACAGAAAGGTAGGATAGTGCAATTGGGGAGCAAAAAGTATCAGTTATGCTAAACCTAAAATATGAATACCCCTCAAATTCCTCCAGAGGTAAAGGAGGAAATATAAACAAAGAGATGGAGACCACTAGGAGGCAACAGAGGCAGGACAAAGTCTCAGTACCACCCCTAGAGGGGGCAGGATCCCTGCAGGCAGGGCTGTGTGCCCTGAACTGACAGATCTTTTGTTATTGCTGTTACTGCCCCCCCCCCTTTTTTTTCTCCAGAGAAGCTGGAGAAATGGAATTTTGGAATTTTATGATCTTGGCATTTAGTTCAAATTTAAAGAAATAAGATGCAATTGGGTAAAAGAAAAGCTCTCTGTGGGTTTGGCCACAAGTAATTCATGGACCTCGTTTGTGACTTTTCTTCAAAACCTGCCCCTCAAATATTTCTGACAAAGGTAGGGCTATAAATGACTGTTTTCGTCTTCTTTTTTTAGTCCACTTATCTCCCTTGCTAGGGACCAACTTTACCTACTGAGTCAAAGCCTGCATTTGGACAAGATTCCCAGGTGATTCATAAGCACATGCAAATTTGAGAAGTACCACTATAAGTAATGATTCTCAGACCTGGCTGCACAGAGAACCTCCTGAGGGGCTTTAAAAATGTTTTGTGCCAGCCCCAGTCCAAACTAGTTACATCTGACTCTCTGGAACCAGCTTGCACTGACTTATAGAGACTATTGTGCACATCTCTACCCTTTTCCCCGTTCAGAGACGTCATGTCATGGCGGGGGTATTTACACTGTGGATGTCAGTAGCAAAAACTGTCTTTAAAAAAAAAACCAAACCAAACCAAACCATACAGTTGTTTTCCAGCACACCACTGAGCAGTTGAGTTTCCTTTGGTACAATGATGGCGCCGTAAATGACAGTTGCAACAAAGTGTATCCGTAAACCTTTGGTTTATGTGAGTTACACTCAATTAAGAAGGAGATCTAAATTCAGCATCTAAGTGTTGGTCAGCATTGAGGCAGGTGTACGTGCAATTCTTGTACATGTCTGGCATTAGCATCCCAATGCCAACACTCTTTGATCCACCAGTTGCTTTACTCCCACACTACTCCCCAGAACATCCAACACAGAGCTTGCAGGAGTGGGGATTCTCTTCCCACAAGAATAGTGAATAGTATTTGCTTATGGTTTTTTTTTAAATCACTAACATAAGGATGGGGTTGTGTTGTTATAGCAATTATGAGTTAGGCTTTGGAAGTTCTGTGTGCATTCTGCTCACCAATCTATTTGGTCCAACTCTACCAGCGAACTTGCCCATTGTAC
Source organism: Mirounga leonina (assembly GCF_011800145.1). Lineage (NCBI taxonomy): Eukaryota > Metazoa > Chordata > Mammalia > Carnivora > Phocidae > Mirounga > Mirounga leonina. The sequence continues at coordinate 319,935 of NW_023270620.1, forward strand.
TCTTGGGGCCATGGAATTTACCTCTTCTTATCTGCAGTCTGTTTTTCCTCATTTTGTCTCTTTTTCCTACTCCTTTAATCTCTTTCTTTGAAATATCTACATGTTCCTCCAAATTCACTGTCTGAATATGTTGTTTTATTCAACTAAATTCCACACAATAGATTTTGCTTCTCAACAATGATCCAGAACACTTTTCCCTCTTCTCTAGGTTTCCATAAGCTTCTCTTTTCCTTCTTACTTTGTTATCTTTTTGTCTGTCTCTTTCTTTATATTCTGCCCTTTGATGGTTCTCATAATTCCTCTTAGTTTTTGAATGTGTGTCCACTTAAGCCTAGCATGCAATCTCTTCTTTCATCATCCATTTCTGCATAGAGGCTCCAATCAGGACTCTCCTTTCTTTGCTGATAATTCTGAAATCAGTATCTAATTATCTGAAGCCATAATCCCCCTGATCTGAGAATAGGCATTTACATATAGATATCTTATTAGCATCCAACATTCTCTCGCTCTACCTTATCTCTCTGCCCAGGGTCTAAACTATTACCATTAATACTCTGAGTCATCTTTGTATTCACCATTTTCTGGGTATCTGCTGTGTGCACTGGGATATTAAAGGTATAGAGAAAGCTGTGTCCTTACGGAATTGCCAGGTTTTGGTTAAAGGAGGATGGGGAAGATGGCACTCAAAGAAAAAATGGAGAAGGCAGGGGATTTTGTTGTCAGAGTTCCAGAGTGCACTGTGGAGAAAGCACAGGGGAGGTGTTGGGGAACGGGGGACTTGAATCAGAATGGGGATGTTTAGAGCTTGGATTCGGTCCAGGGGCAAGGGATGGTCTAAGAGAATGGGACTCATGGTGACTGAGGTAAATGTGAATTTAAAACATGGGGGGATTAATTCTGAAGAATTCCCAGAAGGAGGTAGAAAATCAGTTCTCATTCTAGCCTCCTTTATGGCTCTCAGTGTTCATGAATTGAGATGGGGAGGACTTGAAGCTCTTGCCAGGAACCACAGCACTCTCTGCTGGCTTTTATCCTGTTGTGGGTAGAGTGACAGCGGGGGGGGGGGGGGGGGGGGTCTGGCGCCCCCGGTGCACCCAGAGCTCTCTGCATCTCCCTGCAATCCTGCTGTGAGCACTGAAAAGAATTTTCTAAAGATGACTGGTAAATTGACTAAAAGCAATTACAGAAAAGGAATTCCAAAAATAGCCTAAGTAATGGCAGCCTCACTGGGAGAAGTGCACTTTCGTGTATACTTGCTACATCTGAAGACTGCTTGCTTGGGCAAGAAAATATAAAAACTTATTTTCTCAGCAGCTGATAGGAAAATTCCTCTCAGAGCGGTGGTCCTCAGTCTTGCCAACACATAGAATCACTCAGGGAGTTTTTAAAATGATGCCTGGTTCCTACCCTTGGAGATTCTGATTTAATTGGTCTGAGTACCCAGGTATTGGATTTTCAAAAGTTCCCCAATTATATAATTTGTAGCCAAGGTTGAGAACCACTGATGTAATGCAAATGCTGACATCGCCGAGACATGGGCTATTGTGAAGATGAAAAGAAATAGTGGATATAAGGTGCTTCCATAGCACAGCGCCTGCCCCATATGCCCACGCAAAGTTGCTCTATATTGTAAGGAAAAAATAGCTATCGGAGTTACAGTGGTTGGAGGATGCACAAGTCAGTTGTATAAAATAAAGCTAGACATGGAACTCTGAGGCAATTCTCCCATGATACTCAAGTCAATCACGTCTTTACTAAATAAAGCCTTGAAGTTTTTTGGAGTCTTTCAAGGTGGGTTTAGAAAGACGTCGAAAATGATTAAAATGTTGGGAGACCTGAGATATGATGAAAGACTGAAAGAATTATTCTCTCATCTGGAGAATAAAACTCTAGTTTTAAGTTAGCACACCCCCACAGCAAGGTTTTCAGTCCGCGTTACCCAGAGCCTTGGTGGGTGTGGAGCAGGCAGGTTCCCAGGCTTCATCAAAACAGCTCCCTTCTCTCTTTTTAATAAATTCGGTTTTGCATAAGATTTCATGTTTGTAAAAAAGGATTTTACTGGAAGGAAGAAACTGGAGGGAAGGAGGGTAGGAGAGAAAAAAACACTCACTGTACATCATACAAAAATTTTAGGTGGGGGGCACCAGAGTGGCTTAGTTGGTTGAGTGTCCATCTCTTGATTTTGGCTCAGGTCATGATCTCAGGGTCGTGAGATCAAGTCCAGCAGAGCATGGAGTCTGCTTGAGATTCTCTCTCCCTCTCCCTGTGCCCCTCCCTCCACTCTCATGCTCTCTCTCACTAAATAAATAAAATCTTAAAAAAAAATTAGGTGAGTTTTTACAGATTTCAACCTGATAAATTGTGAAATGGGTTATTAAAGGAAGTTGTTGGGATGCCTGGGTGGCTCAGTCGGTTAAGTGTCTGCCTTCAGCTCAGGTCATGATCTCATGATCCTGGGATTAAGACCCCCGCCATCCTCATCTGGCTCCCTGCTCAGCAGGGAGCCTGCTTCTCCCTCTCCCTCTGACCCACCTCCTGCATGTGCACTCTCTGTCTCTCTGTCTCTCTCCCTCAAATACATAAATTTAAAACAAAATTTTAAAAAGAAGTTGTTGAATTATTATGTGGTGAAAAGATCTTAATTTGGGGGGCCAGCTCAGAGCAGAGGGATTAGACTGGAACTTCTTCGGGTCTATTTAATTATTTGATTAGTGGTTAGAAAACATCACTTACAAGAATAATTTTCCGGGCGCCTGGGTGGCTCAGTTGGTTAAGTGACTGCCTTCAGCTCAGGTCATGATCCTGGAGTCCCAGGATCAAGTCCCGCATTGGGCTCCCTGCTCGGCAGGGAGTCTGCTTCTCCCTCTGACCCTCCCCCTTCTCATGTACTCGCTCTCTCTCATTCTCTCTCTCTCAAATAAATAAATAAAATCTTTAAAAAAAAGAATAATTTTCCCTTTTCTATAACATTTTAGAAACTTCAGAGTTCCTGCGGGAGATTAAATATGGTGAGACTGATATAAAATCAACAGTATTATGGGGCTTTTAAAAAACTTTTAACAGGAATGATGAAAGCTGTTGTCAAAGAATAGACTCACTGAAGTAGAGAAGTTTAAAAAAATAAAAGAAGTAAATCAAGAGAAGGCCCAACAACAGTAGTTTGGAAGTCAAATCAAAAATTGTGCCATAGGGCTAGCCTCTGGGAGATCTTCTCTTGAATCAATTATATGCACACTTTGAGAAGAGATTCCACAGTCAAGAAATTTACGAAGTTTTCTCAGGAGGCTGGAAGGTGGTAGTAACAGCAGTAGGATTTGTATGAGTCTCTACATAGGGCAACAACATTTTACAGTTAAAATAAGGACACAAAAGGATTTGGCAATGAGAAAATTTGAAAAATTTCATTGTTACTTAGGAGGCATAAAGAAAATTCCCTCTTTCATTTGCTTTTCTAGAACATAGCTTAGCATGTTCTTTGACCAGTGGTTGGTTTATTAGGATTTTTGTTTGCAAGTAGAGAAGCCCATCTTAAACTAACTTAAGAAAAGGGGGCGGGGGATATTCTGTCTCATGGAACTGAAAAGCTCAGGACTAGGTCTAGCTTTAGGCACAGCTGGATCTCGGTCCTCCCAACAGTGACTCCAGGGCTCTGCCATTCTCCCTGCCTGTGCCCAGCCTCACTGTCTTCTGTAGTGCAGTTTCATTCTTGGATTAGCTTGGTCAGTTCGTTTGAAAGATGGTCCTGGAGCTATTGGCTCATGTTTTCTTTGAAACTCCCTATTTCAGGGGTGCCTGGGTGGCTCAGTCGGTTAAGCATCCAACTCTTGGTTTCTGCTCAGGTCATGAACTCAGGGTTCTGGGATCGAGCCCCATGTCCAGCTCCACACTCAGCATGGGGTTTGCTTGAGACTTTCTCTCCTTCTCCCTCTGCCCTTTCCCCTTCTCTCTCTCTCTCTAAAATGAAAAAATAAATCTTAAAAAAAAAAAACCAACTCCCTATTTCAACTCAAATGTGTATCCACAGATAATTTTGTAGTTTCATTTCCTATTTTAAAATTAAGGACTGGGGCACCTGGGTGTCTCAGTTGGTTAAGTGTCTGCCTTCGGCTCAGGTCATGATCTCAGGTCCTGGGATCAAGCCCTGCATCAGTCTCCCTGCTCAGCGGGGAGCCTGCTTCTCCCTCTCCCTCTGCCTGCCATGCCCCCTGCTTGTGCTCTCTCTTTCTCTCTGTGTCAAATAAATAAATAAAATCTTTAAAATTTTTTTAAAAATAAAATTAAGGACCGATTTCTAATGATTAATTCTGAAGTACTCAAGTGTTTAGTGTTTTTATCTATCTGGACAAGACTAAATTTGTTCTTCCTGTGGCTGTGTTTCTGAGAAATACGTCATCTATAGTACCAGGAACACTGCAGATTATTAAGGACTAGTGGAGTTCTCCTTAAAATATAATGTGTTCTCATAACCTGGGAGAAATAAAAGAGATAGACAGTTTGGTGCAATGAAAATGAATATGTACTCTAGAGTGGACAAAATTGGGCTCTAATCCTGTTGCACAATTTATGACTCATAAGGCTAGTAACTACATTTCCTTGCATTCTGTCTGCCCCTATTAGGAGACCAAGGAGAGAAGTTATAAAATTATATCTGATGTTGCCCCCCAGTGGTCAATGCAGCAGCAGAAATTACAACAAGGATGCAAGATTTATATTTTTTTATGCTGTATTTTATCAAAAATATTAATGCATATCCAGTCTTTATGATTTCCCATTGTATTTCAGTATGAAGTGTGCAATATTTACACATTTCCACCTATAAAACTTGAAACAAACTTGAAGGTCCCTTTCAATGCATGCTTAAAAAATATTATTTGAAAAAAAAAAAAACTCCGTAAAATTGAGATGCATTTAATATCTGCAGTGTTCTTTGCATGTTGTCAAACACCGTGTTTCGCGTTGGGACAATTATTTTATTTCTCTTTGCTATGGTTTCCTCATCTGTACATTTGGGAAAAGCTATGCCTACCTTATAGGGCTGCTGTGAGAATGAATGACCCTGTGTGTAAAGCACCTGGCACTTAGTGGGTAGTCAATGGAAGGAAGCTGATTGTTGTTTACAGTTGCAAAGTATTACTATTTAAAATGTTAGGCATGTTTGTGCGTACAATAGATTTATAGCTAATAAGGATGACAGAGTTAAAAAACTGTAATTGCAATATTAATTTCTCAAAGACATCTGGTATGCATTTATATAAAACCACTATAAATAACCCTGTCCATGTATAACTTATTTTTGTTAATAAAGTCTTGAATAATTACCATGAAAATACTCCTATCCTCAAACAATGAAAATTCAAACTAATCCCTTGTACTCAGAAAACAGAAAAGAGTGTTTGCTTTCATTTATCTTAGAAGCAATTATACATCCTGAAAAGAGGCTGAAGTGCTAAAAGATTGGTTGGGGCTGATACAGATTCCGTAGTTCCTTGCCAGACTGGTGTATCTGCCCAGGACACTGCAGACTGGTAGGCACACGGTTGCCACACTGGTATTAATACAGAGCCATCCCCAAGACTCATGCCCCCGTCTTGTAATGCAGGACTTCCCCATCCCACCCCCAGGGAACCTCCCTGATTGTGAACCTAGGCGGCCAGTAACCTTGTGAACATTCTTGCTGTCTAGCTCATGGCCTGAAAAGGGCTCATGATGGTCCGTCAACGTGGCCACCGGAGTCAGGGTGAAACAGTGACAACAGCTCCATGACTGCCGTCCTTTGCTGCCCTAGCGTGCTGGCACAGATGCTGGGATCTGGGCAATTCTGACTGCCAGAGCCTCACTCCGCACGGTAGAGAAGTGGGAATAATGATATCGAAATGAATGCCAAACTCCTAGAGCTTACTGTGTGAAAAGTATATTATCATGCCCATTTTACAGAGGAGAAAACGGGGGCACAAAAATGGGGTTAGTATATCAGTTATCTCTTTTGCACTGCAAACTTCTCAAACCTTAGTGGATTAAAGAAACCACTGTTTGGGGGCACCTGGGGGGCTCAGATGGTTAGGCGTCTGCCTTCGGCTCGGGTCGTGATCCCACGGTCCTGGGATCGAGCCCCGTGTTGGGCTCCCTGCTCAGCGGGAAGCCTGCTTCTCCGTCTCCCCATCCCCCTGCTTGTGTTCCCTCTCTCTCTCTCTCTCTCTCTCTGTCAAATGAACAGATAAAATCTTTAAAAAAAATGAAAATAAATAAAATTTGTTAAAAAAAAATAAAAGAAACCACTGTTTTTTGTTTTTGTTTTTGATTTTTTTTGCTCGTGATTTAGTGGCTCAGCCATTTGGCTTGTCTCCGCTGGGCAGTTCTTTTGCTAGTCTCACCTGAGGGCCCTCATAAGGCGAGGTTCATCTGGCGGCCTGATAGAGGCTCACCATTTTCGATGATCTCAGCAGGGACAGGCTATCTTTGTCCCATGTGGTTTCCTTCTTCAGCAGGGTAGTCCCCAATTCTTTATGTGGAAGTACCGTGTTCCAAGAGAGTGAGAGCCGAAGCTTCAAAACCTCTCGAGGCCCAAGACTGGAAGTTGCTCCGATGTCACTTCCATGATAAAGCAAATCATGGCACGGCCCAGATTTAAAGAGTGGGGAAGGAGGTCCCTCCACTTGATGAGAGACCTGGCAAAGTCACATTGCCCGGGGTGAGGGGGACAGGGTGTGGGGGAGCTTGCAGACAGTGACAGGGGAAATTGGAGCCTTTTTTTTTTTTTTGTATTTTCATCACTTTTTTAAAGGATTTTTTTTACAGTCAACTTGTCAGTGTTAGAAACGTCCCTACACCAGTGCTATATTTAGATTGTAAACAGCAAAACTCTAAACATGCAGTTGGGATATCTGGAACCTCATGTAGATATAAGAGTAGTTAAGAGTAGTCATGCTTATGCAGGATCTAGTTACAATGTAGCTGTAAAGTGCGGCCTTGTCTTTGCCCCCTGCTCAAAATAAAGCTGTTACCTTTCTAGCCCTGTCCGCCCTGGTGCTTAGCAGCCAGGGATGCATGGTCTCAGACATGTTTACCAAGTAAAACACTGACTTGAGGGACGCCTGGGTGGCTCAGTCATTAAGCGTCTGCCTTCGGCTCAGGTCATGATCCCCAGGTCCTGGGATCGAGCCCCGCATCGGGCTCCCTGCTCAGCGGGAAGCCTGCTTCTGCCTCTCCCACTCCCCCTGCTTATGTTCCCTCTCTCGCTGTGTCTCTCTCTGTCAAATAAATAAATAAAATCTTAAAAAAAAAAAAAAAAAGAATAGTCATGCTTTCCACTGTATCTGCATTTACTTCATAGAATCATCAGTTGTTTCATTATTTTTACTGCATTTTCTTTTTCTTTTCTTTTATTATGTTATGTTAGTCACCATACATTACATCATTAGTTTTTGATGGAGTGTTCCATGATTCATTGTTTGCGTATAACACCCAGTGCTCCATGCAGAACGTGCCCCCTTTAATACCCATCACCAGGCTAACCCATCCCCCCACCCCCCTCCCCTCTAGAACCCTCAGTTTGTTTCTCAGAGTCCATAGTCTCTCATGGTTCATCTCCCCCTCTGATTTCCCCCCTTCATTTTTCCCTTCCTGCTATCTTCTTCTTTTTTTTTTAACATATATTGCATTATTTGTTTCAGAGGTACAGGTCTGTGATTCAGTAGTCTTACACAATTCACAGCGCTCACCATAGCACATACCCTCCCCAGTGTCTATCACCCATTAATCTATCACATTTAGGACATTGCTCATGCTCATATAAATAGGAAGTGCTGCTGCCGGGATTTGCAAGCAAGAACTGTGCTTCTGTGTCGGGCTTTTCACCACAGCAGCTCTACCGGAATGGGGCATGATTTCTGTTTCTGCAATGCGTTGTTCCATCCCCTGCTTCTACCCTGTTTGTGCACAATGCTGCTTACCCAGTTAGACCTCAGATACTCTATTTCTGGGACCTGGAGGACAAATTTCTGAAATGAAGAGTTGTCCTGGTCTTTTCCCCAGAAATCTCCCTGAGAATGGACTCCTGCCCATGGACTCTCGGTGGCTCTGTGCACCTGCCTGCTGACGCCTGCACCTTAACACACACATAGTCATAGAAGTCCATATTGACTCAGGTTTAGGAGTCCTGTCAAGCCAGTCTACAGATTGAGCTTGGCTTTTTAAAACTTTTCCTTTACTGCATTATCTATAAACAATAAAGAATTTATTTTTATAAGGAGGAATTTTATCAGGTCAAAATCTAATCTAAGTATCAATATAAACCTGATCCAAGCAGTGATTTCCTCAGTGGGTCTGAGGAAGAGACAGTGGAAATGTATTTTAAGAGGACAGTTTTACTTCTTTATAAAAAGGCAGGGTGATGAAACCTTGGAAATTGGCACTGATCTAATGCTTAAAACAAATTAAAGGAAGACTTAATGAAAGAAAACTTCACTCTGGGCAAGATGTAGATCCTGTTAAATTTTTATATTACCTATCAATAAATCATTAGGTATAAAATACAGATCTTCACACTGTGTTTGCAAGATGCACAAACAGCTGACTAATTCAGTGAGCACACTTTTCAAATTAGATTTTCAGTGGTGAGGAAATAATGCATGTGAATTTTATGACTTTGAAGATACAATCTATTTGTTTATTTTTGTTTCCTCCACTAGAATATGAGCTCCATAAGGTCAAAGACTTGATCTCTCTTGTTTATCCAGCACTTAATTGCGCAGGAACAGAAAGCTCTCAATACCATATAGTAGGTTCTCAATAAATATTTTTTGAATGTATTGAAGTATATCACCTTATTTGTCATTGTACTAATATTTGAGGCTTTTAAGAAATCAGTTGTATTTATTTTGGGGATATACAAAAGAATAAGATTGTATTTATCTTTTGTATATAGTCCCTTTTGGTTGCAAGGAACAAAGATTCAATTTACCTCAAATAATTGGAGTTCTGGCAAGCCTATTTTGTAGCAGTAAAGAAGAGGGGGATCTCTTGAATTTAAGGACAGTAACAGGTAGGTCTCCTGGAAATTGAAGGGGGATCTAAAGCAGAAGCTGTGTGGAGCTCAGCATGAAGAATTCATGAATCTCCAGGGCTCAGCCATAAATGTGACTTTGGTCCACTGCACCAGTGGACGAAGGCTTGCTTATTAAGTCTGATTGCTTTCTACTACCATCGTGTGCAGTCTTTCAGTTTATTCAATCTTTTCCTACCATATTATCTGCCACCTTCTGCTTTATATTCTTGGAAAGCTGAATAAATCCTAGTGCTCCAAGTGTCAAATTCAAAGAGCCTTAGTCCAGTGACTAACACTAGTGTAAAATAATTTTGATCTTTACTTAACATGTCTCAAAGAAATTTTAAGAGATTTTAATTCATTACTCACAAGACTGTTCCTTAAAACCCCTTTCTTCCATTTCATTCGGGTCTTTACTATTACACTTGGTAGTGTTCCACAGAACACTTTTCACCTTGCAAAGATCACGTGTCTTTTCAGGTCACCCCAGACTGTAGACACAATGTTGCCACACTAATATTAATACAAATCCGTCACTGACTCATGCCCCCATCTTGTAATGCAGGACCTCAAGGTCTCTCATCTTCCCCATCCCACCCCAAGGAAACCTCCCTTGACTATGAACATATGCTCCAGTTCCTGTGGACATTCTTGCTGCCTACTTCCTTCCCTCCATCCTCATCAGCCTATCTCCTTCTTCATTGTTCTCCCTATTTCTAATCCTTCTCGCTCCTTCTCTCTCTTTCTTTCTGTCTTTCTCCGCCTCCCACCCTTTTTCTCTCTCTCTCTTTAAATCTCAGTCTTACTTATGCAAATATCCCATCCTGATATCTGACCCAAATTATTCTGCACAATCTGGTGAATAAAATGGCCCATAGAGGGAACTATCCAATAGGCGTGTCTTTTAGTTAAGGAGAGAAGGGTGGAGGAGAGAAAGAAGCTAGGAAAACTCATACCCTAATTTATCCCTGTTTTATTTGTTTGTCTTTAGATTTTCTACTTTCTCATAACCCTTGTGGCCCCCACTCTTACTCATGGCTTTGTTCTGAAGAAAAGATTCACACAGCCATACTCTCAGTTTCGAAAAGGAAAAAAAAAAAACAAAAACACTTTACTGCTATTGTAAAAATCTAATAGAAACAGAAAGAAGAAAAGGGAAATCTACGCATAGATGAGAGCAATAGTAAGCAGTAAAGCAGAATAAGACAGAGTTACATCAAATGGAGTACTTACAACCTCATCAGCTGGGGAAGCCCCATGGAGATAGCCAGGCTGGAGTCTGGTTTGAGAGGCCTGGGTGGAGCGTCCTCTCCTCAGGTGAGACTTCCAACTGACCATCCCCATAAGGGCCATATTTATGGGACAAATGACAGGGCCTGAAGTTGAACATTTGTTCGTTAGCCTACGTGCAGTTTGGAGCGGCTGCATTTCTGTGTCATCACGTCTTTACATCTTCAAGGAGCCTGGGCTAGGTGTGCAGATCCCATTCTCGGGGGACAGCCCAGCTTGGAGCCGGAGGGGAGGTTAGGCAAGATTTACAACTCTTGGCATCCAGACCAAGAGGGCCAATTTTGACCCGGAAGCCAGCTAATGTCAACTAACCAGGCTCCCAAGGACACTCATGCAACACAAGTCTCACAAACAACATTGTTTAGCCTGCTTGTGTTTATGCAAGTCGCAGTGGTCGGTTATGCAGGACAAATCACAGAAATCCTCATCCCTACAATACAGGCTTTTCTGTATAGCCATTGGCTTCATCTCACAATGCATCCTTATTCTATTTGCTACATCCTAGCCCAAAGAGAAGGAATTTGACTGGCTTAGACTTTGGGTCCAATATGGTTCAATCAGTAATGGGCTAGGAGGAACAGGTGGCTTCATGTGACCCATATAGGGCTTCTCCTTCCACAGAGCTGGAGAGAAAGGTCACTACTTTAGCCTGGCAGGATTGGCGGGAGGTAAGATGTAGTTTGGGCTCCTTCTTTAGGAAATCCCTAGAGGCTGCAAAATGTACTAGGCTTGCATGGATTGCAGAGACGTTAATTGACTAATTCATTTCTTTTAAATTATCTGTGGCATTCTCAAATTTTTTAAGAACAGTTCTCTGTAATATATTTGCAATGTTATTTCAATAACAATGATGAGATTTTTAAGTCCGCTAAGTAGGAACCTTGGTTATTATCTAAATTGGCTTTGCTTTATCCTTGTCAGACTTCATTTTCAATGGTCTTTCTTGTAATAAACATGTCAAAGAAAGTTTTTCTGTATTTAAAGTAACTCTGTATACCTGCACTTTTTTTCTTTTCCTGGGGAAAGGTATATAGCAAAAAGTAAAAAAAGGAAAGAAAGAAAGAAAAAGAAAGAAGAAAGAAAGAAAGAAAGAAAGAAAGAAAGAAAGAAAGAAAGAAAAAGAAAGAAAGAAAGAAAGAAAGAAAGAAAGAAAGAAAGAAAGAAAGAAAAGAAAACTTTTAAGAAGGGAGAGAACTGGGGAAAAAACATCCACACTTTTCTAATGTTGTCAGAAAATCTTGACTTATAGATGTTACTAACAGATGGGAAACTGACTATATGAGAATGGAATTTGATTATCTTCCATTAAAAACCTTCAGGAAATCTCTAACAGAAAAAAATTATTAAGTGAGAGGCATGCAAGTCAAAATTCTATACGGAGCTATTTGGGTTCTGCATGGCTTCTATACATCTTTTCCCCATGTTTTCAGCTCTTGGTAGTAGCAACGTCGAGTATTACAGACAATTGAAGTTATTAATTTCTTTTAAGGTACTGACATAAAGAGGTAAATAAAAAATGACTGCTTCACTGGTAACTAGAAGATACTTTATTTGGGGAAAAACTGTACTGGTTCTTATAATTTGAAAAGGGAAAAGAAGCTCCTTGTCAGAGAAGCAGCCTAAGGGAAGGAGAGGCTGCTCCTTTACTAAAACAGTTCTGCCGGCACAGTAGGTCTTTAGGTCAAGTAGTGGTAGGACCCACTTGTGGCCCAGTTACCTCGGTAACAAAAATGTTTGTGTCAGGAAATAGTGTTCCCTAGGAGCAAAACAGTCTTCAATATACTGTGTACTTTTCTGGCCACTTAGAATCTGCTCCATGGACCAGCAGCATCAGCATCACCTGGAACCTTGTTAGAAACAGTCTCAGACTCCATCCCAGAACCTACTGAATCAGAATCTGTATTTTAATGAAATTATCAGTGTGATCCCTATGCACAAGGAAGTTCAAGGCTGGTTTATAATATACCATTGCTGTGTTCCACTTTTGCCTCTGAGGAACTCAGGATAGATTATTTTGACCAATGGTGAAAGGCTACCAGTTAGCAAATAGATTGGCTAAAACTTCTCTTTAATTATCTATTATACCATAGAGGCAGTTACTACAATAACCAGGACTTATGTCATTACAGCTTATTTTTCCAAGTCATCATTATACCGAGAAGGGCACAGAATTTAATACACAATCAGCTGTACTTGTGGGCTTGATTTATTGATGACAAAAATCAAGCTGACCCTAAATGGGTGAAAAATTCCTGAATAAATAAGCTTTTATGAAACGGATTACTCTGGTTTTCAGAAATTACAATTTTCCTTAATAAACCTCTAGGTTATTGAATGCTTTTTCTCCTTTCTGTAACCAATGTCCGGGTTTTCACAATGAAATCAATGGGATTTTATTGTCAAAGTATATTCTTTAGATGCTGAAAGACCTTTTCCATTTGTTCATTTATTCACGCATTTACTCATCCAACTATTATTTATTGAATATAGTAATAAGCCAGCCACTACGTTGAACTCTAGAGACAAGGGTGAACAGTACACTATGTAGATATTGTAAAGGTTTTGAGAGACATCAGGCTTCCCGGAAAATATAAGTTGTTCTGTAGGCCTGGACTTTAGCATTCAAAGGGGGAGTGGTGAGAGATGAAACTGGAGAGAAAGGAAGACAGATCATGAAGAGCCTTCTAGTGCTATGTTAAGGAGTTTGAATGTCATTTTGGAGCAGAGGCATCTCTGTTCTAGGGCAGTGAATTTCGAACTAGGAGTTGCAATGTCTTAATGAGTCAGGAAATTATTTGGTTAGTCAGGATTAGCAATTGAGAAAAAAAATATATTAGAATATAGAATATCAAAGAACATTTACATGGTAAAACTTTTGGGTGTGTGTGTGTGTGTGTGTATATCTATATATATACATATACATATGTATATATATACATATATATATACACACACACACAGAAAGAAATACTTTTACATGTGTGTATGTATATGTGTAATGGAAAGGTATTTCTCATTATTGTAGGGTTTGGTCAAATCCATTGCTGGAAAGGGAGTCTGGTTAGAGCAAGTACAGTTGACCATGAACAGGTTATAACCCAGCAGGACTCAGCAACACCATGATTCGGGCTTATTGCTACACAGTGACTATACTTCAGTTCAGCCAACTCTCACAATTGGGTTACTAAACTGGAGAAATTGATGATGCAATTTATAAGGAACACAGATAATTGAAACACTGATTTACCTCTGGTTAGTTGCTAATAAAGTAGTATTTTATTCCTCTTGGAATGTGTGGGTATAAATGAGACTGTGACAAAGGAGAACTGTTTAGATTAGATTATGGCAGAAGACACAAGTGGTGGCTAAGTGGAAGAATGGCTGTCTTACATAGGATTTTTGCCTAGGGCCTCCTAGCTCTCTGTTTTTTATTACTGCAATAAAAACAGCTTTTACGGGAAAAAAAAAAAGTTTGTACTCTTTCTGGATACTATATTTTAATTTTTAGACTGTGTGAAGTTAGAGATCAGTAAATTATAGCATAGGAGCCCCACCATTCAAATAAATTTTAGAAAAACATTACCCCAGGGGCACCTGATGGCTCAGTAGATTAAGCAGCTGCCTTCAGTTCAGGTCATGATCTTGGGATCAGGGGTCCTGGGATGGAGACCTGTGTTGGCTCCCTGCCCCTCGCCTACTCGTGCTCTCTCTCTCTCAAATAAATAAATAAAATCTTAGAAAAGAAAAGAAAAACATTACCCCAATAAGATTTGAAAAATTAATGTTTGGAAAAACAGGGTGGGAAAGCAATAGGAAATGTGAAGAATATAGAGATGAGATGTAGAGAAGAAGGAATGGAGATAATCAACATCTTTAAGTCTAAATATACACACAGGCAGAGAATAAAGTTGTATTAATTTGGCAAGTAGTGAAGTAATTTAAAAGAATAGCATTGATGCTTCCAAACCTTTGAGATACACTGAATACTCACTTCTTTGTAAGGCCTGCACTAGTTCTTCAAAACCTGTGATTTGGGGGCTGTTTTTCAGGGTGGCAAAGAGCATAGACTCTGGAGCCAGACTGCTCACTGTATCACTATGGAATATAGGAATGACCTTAGGGAATTTGCTTTAGTCCTCATTTCTTTCTACAGCTGGAGATAGTAACAATTTCTACCTTACAGTGTTGCTGTGAGGACTTTATGGCATTCATGGCTTGAGTTAATGCTTGCTAGAACGGTACCTAACACACGGTAAATGCTCAATAAACGTTACTAGAGTGGAAGTTAGTCCTTTAGTTTTGAACATCATCATCAGTGGCTCAGCCAAGGACACTTCTGGCTGGTATAGGGTACTAAACAGGGACAAAAGAAGAGAGAGCAGAGGAGAGCAGAGATGGAATTTCAGGCTGTTGCAAAACTCCAGAAGTTAATGAGAGCAGTGCAGAGAAAGAGATAAAAGATAACATATTAGTCAGGCTTCTCTAGGGAAACAACCAATTTTATTATTATTATTATTATTATTATTATTAGAATTGGCTTATATAGTTATGGAGCCTGAAGAGTCCCACAATCTGTTGTCTGCAAGCTGGAGAGACCCAGGAAAACCACTGGGGGTGATAGTTCAAAGGCCTGAGAGCCAGAGACCCAATGTGTAGATTCCAGTCTGAGTCTGAACCGCTGAGAATCAGGGACCTCCAGGGTAGAAGAAGATCAGTTTCTCAGCTCAGGCAGTCAGGCGGAGAGTAAATTCAACCTTCCTCTTTTAGTTCTGTTTAGGCTCTTAACAGATTAGATGCCCACTCACATGGGGAGGGCCATCTGCTTTACTCAGCTCACCAATTCAAATGCTAATCTCTTTTGGAAACGTCCTCAAGGACACAACCAGAGATATTGCTTAACCAGATATGTGGGCATCCCATGATCCAGTCAAGCTGACATCAAATTAACTCTATAACAAGAATTCATCTATATTCTGTCTTCTCATTCATTCATGCATTTGTTCATTCATTCACCTATGGGTCATATACTACTTAAGGCTTTTTGAATACAGAGCAAGACAAAACATAAACACTCTCAGCTGTTCTTCACGGAAAGAGAGCAGACATTAATATTCCACAAATAAACACTTCATTACAAAGTAGTATTCCAAACAATTCAGTTTGAATACAGTCAAGGATAAAGGAGTCAAAATATTTAAAAACCAAAAGCAAAATGTTGAACTAAGGTTGATTGAGAAACGACAAAAGAAAAATATGCATTAAAACAATATTGGCAAGTAATATCTAGAATGTCGTCTATAGCTTTTTGCTTTATTACCCTAATGTTTAATCTGGGCTCATTTAATTCTATTATTTGAAAGTCTTATTATTGCCATTAGTGGAGAGGAAAAAAACCAATTCAGTTCTTTTTCTAAAATAGTATTTGTGCTATTAGAATAATGAAAATTAGAAGAAAAATACCATAAGACACAATTTTACTGTACTGAACTTGTTTTCTGGCACAAATGTACACCCAGAAAATTCTTCTTATAAAGTAATTGAAGGAAGCACTCTGAGCAGAACTACAGAATTAGTATGAGATTTGGCTCCACAAAGAAAAACCTGAAGGTTTTGCAATCTGTTAAGTCCCTACTCATCCTAAATCAAAGTCTTTCTGGGGATCACTCCAGCCCATGTACGCACAGAATGCCAGTTGTCTTTCATGCTGCCACGTTCTTAAATATGTAAAGGCAACTAAGGATTTGTAGACAGTTTGAAGAAAGTTTGCAGAATAAAAGGGAACAAGACAGATAAATGAAATTAGAAGAAATGGATTATTTATAAATATATTTAGAAATAAAACTCTAAGTAGTATTTTTATATTTACAGACATATCCTGAAAAATGTCTTCTCATTTAATATTTTCCCAGTGGAATTAGTATTTGTTTTGTTTTGTTTTTAAGTAGGATGTGGAACCTAATGCAGGGCTTGAGCTCACGACCCTGAGATGGAGACTTGAGCTGAGATCAGGAGTCAGATGCTTAACCAACTGAGTCACCCAGGTGCCCCCAATTTGTTTTTAAGTCTTGAACTTCTACAATAAATGTGTCATTCAGCACCACAATTTTTAAGCTGATGTTTACATAAGAAAAACTTATGTCCCCCAAATTAATAAAACATTTTAAACAAAAAAGATACGTCGAAAAATTCTTGAGCTATCTTCCAAATATAGTTGGTAGAACATCAAAATTACAAATAGATGTTTTGAAAAGCATGCCTAGTGTCCACAAAGGGATGTGTGTGCCAAATGTTGCTGACATCGGAGGAAGCATCACATCATTTTATACATTCTTTGCAATTGAGCCATTCTTTGCAACTCTTTGTTAACTCTTGCAAAGAAGACTGGCTTTGAGAAGAGGTGGATGAAGAAGATGTTGAAGAATCCTTTAAATATCATGCTGACAAATTAACAAGTACTGAACTTGTTTAGAATATCAGTTGGGGGGGCGCCTGGGTGGCTCAGTCGGTTGGGCAACTGCCTTTGGCTCAGGTCGTTCGTGATCCCAGGGGTCTGGGATCAAGCCCCTCATCAGGCTCCCTGCACAGCAGAGAGCCTGCTTCTCCCTCTCCCTCTGCTACTCCCGCAGCTTGTTCTCCCCCCATCTCTCTGTCAAATAAATAAATAAAATATTTTTTTAAAAAAGAATATGAGTTGGAAAAGTTAATCACAGTGATAACCTGGAAAGCATATAATTAAACCACTAGATATTGCTTGCTGAAAATAATTTGGTAATTATTAATGATAATAATTATCTTTGAAGGTGGTGGAGATATTATTGCTTGATATTTCTTATAATGACATGCAAAGAATTCTATAAACATGAACTCGAGGAGAGTAAATAAACTCTGTTCTGCCTCCCTGAAGATCCATTTAGGACTCCCTACCTCAGTATAAGAGCGATAAAGAATCTGTAAGCTTTTGAGTCTCATAGTTTGCCTGAAATTGTACCTTTGCAACCCAGTTTACCCATGACATCACTTTTCACCAATGACAATGATTATACTCAAACCCCCTCTCCTTTCAAGTTTCTGGGCTGTTCCTTTCTTCATGAATAACAGAACATCCAAGGTATTTGTCCCACTGTTGTTGCAAATTTTACCTTCATTTTTCTAATTTATTATTTATTATTTATTATTTACTATTTATTAATGTTTGCTATTTGCTATGCCTTCTTGAAAAAGAAATATTTATGATGCACCATGAAAATGCTGATACAGAGCAGCATACATACATACCATTTGATTACAACCATTCTGTTTTTGTGTCAAGAGCATTATTTTAAACATTTTATATAGTGAATGATGGTTTTACTGTGTTTTAGTTACAAGTTACACTTGAAATGTGTTGGAAATTTAACTTGGCTCTTTAAATAATGGGAAATAGGCTACCAGTGCACATTTCACACAGAATATCTCCTTTTCACGAAGGAGTTACCAATGTTGAGTAGGAGATGTCTGGATTTAAGGAGATACTGACTTCATAAATCATGAGGAAGTTTCTCTGAAAAGAAACACTTTTGAGAATCAGAAAAAACTCTTAAAAGTGAAAATATGACTGTTGAATTAATATGTAAATTATAAGAGTTAGAAAACAAAGACAAGTGAATCTCCATAATGTGGAGCAAATAGACAAAGAGAATTTATAAAGCAAAAAATATATATAAACAAAAGTGGTAAACATAAGAATATCAATCCAGGAATTCCAACATCTGATTAATAGGCATTCCACACAATAAAAGCACAGAAATAAAAGAGTAAGAAGTCTTGAAATTCTAAAGGTGCAGACAAGGCCAAAGAGAAAGAGTAAAAAATGACACATGCTTCAGAAATTCCAATTTTTGGAATTTGGAACACAAAATTCCAATTACAAAGAGATCAATAAAAGCTTCCCAATAGTAAAGCAGGATACTTGTAAGGGAGAAAAAATCAGATGGACAATAAAAATGCATTCACGCTAAAAGTCAATAAAGCAAGGTCTTTAATATTCCAAAAGAAGATGATATTGAATTTAAAGTCATATTATAGCCATTTTCGGATATGCAAGAGCTTAAAGAGCTTACTTTAAAATCATTATTTTGAAGAAATTACTTGAAAAATATTCACATGAAACACAAGAAATAAGAAGCCATGAAATTAAAGAAACAGTGGAGAGGAATCCAATGAGAATGAATTTTAAGATAATAGCTATACAGCAGTCTTAAAAAAAAAAAATTAAAAAACTTCAGTCATCAAAATTGGAAGTCAGTAGGGGCACCTGGGTGACGCAGTCAGTTAACCATCTGACTCTTGGTTTTGGCTCAGCTTGTGGTCTCAGGTTCGTGAGCTTGAGCCCTACATCAAGCTCCATGGAGTCTGCTTGAGATTCTCTCTCCCTCTCCCTCTGCCCCTCCCACTCATGCTCTCTTTCTCTCGAAAATAAATGAATAAATCTTAAAAAAATTTGTTAGTCAGTAGTCTTCTAGAAGAATCTTAAAAGAACAAATATTGATGAAGTCCCAATAGTTCATTTTTGCTTTTGTTTCCCTAGGCTTAGGAAACATATCTAGTAAGAAATTGCTATGGCTGATGTCAGAAAGGTTACTGCCTGTGTTCTCCTCTAGGATTTTGAAGGTTTCCTGTCTCACATTCCTGTCTCATCCATTTTGAATTTATTTTTGTGTATGGTGTAAGAAAGTGGTCCAGTTTCATTCTTTTGCATGTTGCTGTCTAGTTTTCCCAACACCATTTGTAATTGATTTGCAGTAAATATGCTATGTGAAAAGTTGAGATATAATAGTAAGAGTAATGAGGATGATGATGATGGTGATGATGACAGCAATAAATGTAGCTAACATTCATGAATGCACTTTTACATAGTGCTAAGCACTGTTGTAAGCACATTATACTTATTATTTCATTTAATCTTCTAACAGCTATATGGGACAAGTACTATTATCATCACCTACTTTAAAGATAAGAAAACCCAAGACACAGAGAAGTAAGATAATTTCCTTTAGGTCTCACAGTTAACTAGTGGTAGATCCAGGATCTAAACATAGGCAGTAATTCCAGAGGTCACACTATAAACCACTAGAATGTGTTGAAAGAATGTACATGTTTCTTCTTCCAAATAGAAAAAAATGCAATAAAAAACTCCAGGAAAAATTGAATAAACAAAAATGCTCTGCAAGAAAGTTATGGCCCAGATTAAAATATGGCATACTTTAGAGCAATAAGTAAGTTAACAAGGATCATAATTATAAAATCAGAGAAAAAGAAATGTATTTGGAACATACATGTTGGCTTTGTCATTATAATGTTTAGTCATAATAACGAAAATGCTGTTTATAGTTTTAATCTTTTATAATTAAAATGTAGGTCAAGTGGAGAAGACTTAATATGGCTATGAAACAGAATGGAAAGCTATCCTGGTTAATAAAGTAAATGTAAAGGCAAGCTGACAGAAGTTTGAAGGAAGAAGAGAGAAAGAAAAGGAGGAAGGAGGTGGAATATCATTATCTTGCAAAGTGGGGAACAAGATAAACTGTTGGAAGTTGATAGGCCAGTGAATAGGATTTTAAGTATATTACTGTATGAGTCTAAGATAGAGGAATCTACATGCAAGAATTTAGGAAATAATCTCCCAAAACCTTTCCAAAGGAGTTATTGAAGAGTGTTATTACTACAAGAAAATTAAAAGCTGTAGGGAGAAGGAATAAGAGGTGATAAAAGTGAACCAAAAGCCCATCTATCCTAGAAGAAAGTCAATATATATCATGTAAAATCAGTAAATGAAGAAAAGGCATCTAAAGCACTTTGTTTCAAGATGTGAAGTTACCTGGTAGAAGAATTAAAAACAAGTAGGTGTTGGGGACTAGGACAGCAGGTGAACAAGGGTGGGCAGAGACCTATTCTTTTTCATTGTAGCCCTTCTGATTTTAAACCGTATGTTCATAATTCTGTGATTTAAAAGACATTTTTGGGGGTGCCCAGGTGGCTCAGTCAGTGAAGCATCTGCCTTCAGCTCAGGTCATGATACTGGAGTCCTAGGATCAAGCCCCACATTGGGCTCCCTGCTCAGTGGGGAGTCTGCTGTCCCTCTCCCTCTGCCCCTCCTCCTCCCTTCCCCCACTGGTGCTCTCTCTCTTGCTCGCTCATTCTCAAATAAATAAATAAATAAAATTAAAAAAAATAAAAGACATTTTTAAAACGAAAGTGACAAAAACATACTTTGCACCTGAAAATCTCCCAAAAAGAAATCTCCAGGTCCAGATAATTACACTGGAGAATTCTATGAAACATTTAAAGGATTAATGCTACCTTTACACAAACTTTTCCAGAAAATTTAAGTGGAGGGAACAATTATTAATTCATTTTATGAGGCCTTTATTACTCTGATAAATCAATCAGAGAGAGACAATACAATAAAGGGAAAACTGTAGGCTACTATCTTTCATGAACTCAGATACAAAAACCTTAGTTTTTAGCAAGCAGAATCCAACAACATATAAAAAGGATGATCAAGTGGGATTTATCCTAGGTATATTAGACTGACTCAATATTGACTCAAAATTTATTAAAATAATCAATGTAATCTACCATAGCTAATCAATGTAATTAGCTAAAGAAGAAAAATCATATAATCATAGCAATTGGCAGAGGAAAAACATTTTACAAAATCCAGGACCATTCATGATAAAATTCACAGCAAGTTAGAAATAGAAACTTCTCGACTTGATAAAGAAAATGTAAAATGTAAAAACCTACAACTAGCACCATATTCAGTGGTAAAAGACTGAATACTTTTGTTCTAAGAGCAAGGATGTTTGTTCTCACTACTCTTATGTAACATAGCTCTCAGAATTCAAGCCACTGCACAAAGGCAAAGAAAGGAAATAAAAGACATACAGTTTGGAAAGGAAGAAATAATACTATCTTTATTTTCAGGTGACATTATTTTCTGCATAGAAAATTCCAAGGACTCTACCAAAAACTCCTATAATAAGTGAATTCAGCAAGGTCACAGTATACAAGATCAGTGCACAAAACTCAATGGTATTTCTACATATTAACAAGTAACATTCAGAAACAAATGAAAAATACAATACTACTTATAATTAATCCAAAGAAAATGAAATACTTAGGTATACCATGAAACAAAACATACAGGCCCTATATGCTGAAAATTGCAAAATGCTAATAAAGGAAGTCAGAGAATACATAAGTAAATGGAGAGACATACTATGTTCGTGGATTGGAAGACTCGACGTATTAAAGATGCTTGTCTGGTTTTGGGATCAAGGTAATTCTGGCTTGAATGAGTTTGGAAGTTTTCCTTCCATTACTATATTTTGGAACAGTGTCAGAAGAATAGGTATTAATTCTTCTTTAAATGTTTGGTAGGCCCCCCCGGGAGGCCACCCAGCCCTGGACTCTTGTTTGTTGGGAGATTTTTTGATTACTGATTCAATTTATTTCCTGGTTATGGGGCTGTTCAGATTCTTGTTTCAGTTTTGATAGTTTATATGTTTCTAGGAATTCATCCATTTCTTCCAGATTGCCTAATTTGTTGGCATATAATTGCTCATAATATTCTCTTATAATTGTTTGTATTTCTGTGGTGTTGGTTGTGATCTCTCCTCTTTCATTCATTATTTTATTTATTTGGGTCCTTTCTCTTTCCTATTTAATAAGTCTGGCTAGGGAGTTTCAATTCTTGTTAATTCTTTCAAAGATCCAGCTCCTAGTTTCATTGATTGGTTCTACTGTTTGTTTGTTTGTTTTTAATTATTTCTATATCATTGATTTAAGCTCTGATTATTATTTCCCTTCTCCTGCTGGATTTAGGCTTTATTTGCTGTTCTTTTTCCAGCTCCTTTAGGTGTAAGGTTAAGTTGTGTATTTGAGACTTTTCTTGTTTCTTGAGGAAGGCCTGTATTACTATCTACTTCTCTCTTGGGACCACCTTTGTTGTATCCCAAAGGTTTTGAACTGTCATGATTTCATTTTCATTTGCTTCTGTGTATTTTTTTAAATTATTCTTTAATTTCCTGGCTGATCCATTCATTCTTTAGTAGGATGTTCTTTAACCTCCATGTATTTGTGGTTCTTCCAAGTTTTTTCTTGTGGTTGATTTCAAGTTTCATAGCATTGTGGTCTGAAAATATGCATGGTATGATCTCAATCTTTTTGTACCAGTTGAGTCTGTTTTGTGATCCAGTATGTGAACTATTCTGGAGAATGTTCCATGTGCACTTGGGAAAAATGTGTATTCTGTTGCTTTAGGATGAAATGCTCTGAATATATCTGTTAAGTCCACATCTGTTAAGTGAAGGTCCAGTGTGTCATCCAAAGCCCTTGTTTCCTTGTTGATCTTCTGCTTAGATGATCTGTCCATGGCTGTGAGTGGGGTGTTAAAGTCCCCTATTATTACTGTATTATTATCAATGAATTTCTTTAAGTTTGTTATTAATTGATTTATATATTTGGCTGCTCCCAGTTAGGGGCACAAATATTTACAACTCTTAGATCTTCTTGTTGGATAGACCCCTTTATTATGACATAGTGTCCTTCATCTCTTATTACAGTCTTTGGTTTAAAATTTAGTTTATCTAAATAAGGATGCCTACTCCAGCTTTCTTTTGATTTCCATTGGCATGATAAATAGTTCTCCACCCCCTCATTTTCAATCTGGAGGTGTCTTTGGATCTAAAGTGAGTCTCTTGTAAGCAGCATATTGATGGGTCTTGTTTTGTTTTGTTTTGTTTTAATCCATTCTGGTACTCTTTGTCTTTTGATTGGAACATTGAGCCCATTTACATGCAGAGTAATTATTGAAAGATATGAATTTAGTGCCATTGTGTTACCTGTAAAGTCCCTGTTCCTGTAGATTGTCTCCATTCCTCTCTGGTCTTCATTACTCTTGGTCTCTCTTTATGCTCAAAGTGTCCCCTGTAATATTTCTTGCAGAGCTGGTTTAGTGTTCATGAATTCCTTTAGTTTTTGTTTGTCTTGGAAATGCTTTATCTCTCTTATTCTGAATGACAGCTTCGCTAGAATAAGTATTCTTGGCTGCTTATTTTTCCCATTTAGCACATTGAATATATCATGCCAATCCTTTCTGGCCTGCCAGGTCTCTGTGGACAGCTCTGCTGCCAGCCTTATGTGTCTACCCTTGTAGGTTAAGGACCTTTTCATCTCTAGCTGTTTTTAGGATTTTCTCTTTATCTTTGTAATTTGCAAGTTTCACTATAATATGTCCTTATGTTGATCTATTTTTGTTAATTTTTTTGTGTGCGAGTAAAGGGATAGAAGTTTATTAAGTGAAGATACAGAAAAAGCTCCCAAGAGTGAGAGGGGTCCCAATAGAGTTGCCTTTTTTCGTTGATTTTTGAGGAGAGTTCTCTGTGCCTCTTGGACTTGAATGCCTGTTTTCTCCCCCAGATTAGGGAAGTTCTCAGCTATAATTTTTTCAAATAAATCTTCTGACCCTTTTCCCCACTCTTCTTCTTCTGGGATTCCTGTAATTTGGATATTATTTTACTTTATGGAATTGCTGAGTTCCCTAAGTATGCCTTTGTGATCTAATAGTTTTCTTTCCATATTCTTCTCAGCTTTATTATTTTCCATCATTTTATCTGCTTTATCACTGATTTGTTCTTCTGCTTAGTTCATCCTCATTTTATGACCTCCACTTGGGACTATATCTTGGTTATAGCATTTTTAATTTCAGCCTGACTAGATTTTAGTTCTTATATCTCTACAGTAAGGGATTCTCTAGTGTCTTCTCTGCTTTTTTTAAGCCCAGCTAGTATCTCTATAATCGTTGTTTTAAATTCTAGTTCAGACATCTTACTTATATCTGTATTGATTAAATCCCTTGCTATGAGTACCACGTCCAGTTCTTCCTTTTGGGGTGAATTTCTCTGTCTCGTCATTTTGTCCAAAAAAGAAAAGAAGAAAGAAAAAGAAAACAACAACCACAAAGGAGACTTCAGGAAGTGTTGCTGGTGTATGCTGTGTGAACTCTGCTATTGCGTTTTGTCTGCTCTTTCTTACTGGTCCATCCTCTACAGAGTTCCTCATTCCTTATAGTGGGGAGTGTTTGGACCTTTAACCAGGTGTGCTTTGCTGGTCTGAAAGTTAAAGCAATCTTGACAAAAAAGAATGCAGTGGGAGGAATCCTTTACCTGATATTAAAGCTTCCTATGTAGATAAAGTAATCAAGACATTATGGTATTGGCAGAGATAGACAGATGAATAGCATAGAATAGAAAATTCAAAAATATATCTACACAAATATGCTCAACTGCTTTCAGTAAAGGTGCATGTCAATAATGGAGGAAGGACTTTCCTGTTCAACAATTATTGATGAAGTAATTGACATTCATAGGCCAAAAGAAACAGAACACACAAAAACTCCTTAAATCTCACACTTTATATAAAAATTCTCTCAAAATGGATCATTGACTTAAAAGTAAATGCAAAACTATAAAACTTATAGGAAAAAAATGAGAAAATCTTCATGATTGGACACAAAGTTCTTAGAGTTCTTAACTGACACCAAAAGCACAATGCATAAAAGGAAAAATTGATAAACTCACCTCATCAAAATTAAACACTTACTCTGTGAAAGCCCATGTGAAGAGATGAAAAGACAAGCTAGACTGGGAGAAAATTCTTATAAAGCATATATCTTTTGTCTGACAAAGGACTAGTGTCTAGATCATATAAAGCACTCTTAAACCTTAGTTGTGAAAAGACAGTTTAATTAGAAAACAGACAGCAAAAGATATGAAGGGACATTTTATCTAAAAAGAATATACAGACAGCAAAGAAACACATGAAAACATGTTCAGCATTATTAGAAATCAGGGAAATGAAAAAAAAAACAAGATATCACTCTACAGCTATCAGAATGACTAAAATTTAAAAAATGAAAAATCTAAATTTTGACAAGAATATGAATAAACTGGGGTGCCTGGGTGCACATTTGGTTAAGTGTCTGACTCTTGGTTTCTGCTCAGGTCGTGGTCTCAGGGTTGTGGGATTGAGTCCTATGTCAGCTTCCACACTCAACACAGAGTCTGCTTTAGACTCTTCCTCTGCACATCCCACCTGTGCACTCCTTTCTCTCTCTTTCTCTTGCTCTTTCAAATAAATAAATAAATCTTTACAAAAAAAGAATATGAAGAAACTGCGTCACTCATACTTTGCCAATAGGAATGCAAAATGATACAGCCACTCTGGAAAATTGTTAGACAGTTTCTTATAAATGTAAACATGCAATTGCCATACAACCTGTAAATTACATTCTTGGGCATTTATCCCAGAAAAATGAAGACTTGTGTGTACCAAAATCTGTACACAAATATTAATAACTGCTTTATTTGTAGTAGTAAAAAACTGAAGTAGCCCAGATGTTTTTCATGGATGAATGATTAAACAAACTGGGGAATATTGGTAAGCCATACAAAAGAATAAACTACTGATACATGCAAAAACTTGGATGAGTGTCCAGGGGATTGTGCTGAAAGAAAAAAAGGACAATCCCAAAAGGTTATGTATTGTATTAATTTATGTAACATTTGTGAAATTAGAAAATTTTACAAATGGAAGACAGATTAAAAGTGGAAGAAGACAAATGGAAGATTGCCAGTGGTTAGGGACAGGGATGGGCAGAGGCAGGAGGGGCTTGGGTGTGGTTATAAAAGGGCAGCAGGAGGGACCCTTGGGTGTTGGAACTGTTTAGTATCTTGATGTGGTGGCAGATACCTAAACCTACACAAGTAATAAAATCATATAGAACACACACACACACACACAGGAAGGACTTAAGTAAAACTGGAAAATCTGAATATAATCAGCAGATTGTATTAATGTCCATATCTTGGTCATAATATTTTACTATAATTTTGCAAAATGTTACCATTGAAGGAAACTGGAAAAACTACACAAGGGATCTCTCTGTATTATTTCTTACAACTGCATGTGAATCTATAATTGTCTCATAAAAATTTCAATTAATAAAAAGAAAGAAAAAATGAAAAATGAAAAATAAATCAAAGAATGTCTGTCACAGTGATTGCTACATACCAAGCAACCCTCTTTTATTTCAGGCAGCATTATTTCAATCATGCAAACCCAGCCAACCCCAAGAGTTCTGTGCCTCTGAGTTGAGAATCTCCCCAAGCAACAGGCAGCACCCACAGGGAATATGTGTGTGTCCGGTCCTAGGAAGGGCCAGATTTCTCTCATCAGAGAGATTACCAGAAGAAGAAGCTGAAAAAGGAAGGGAGGGTTGGAAATTTAATGAAGCACAGAGAAAACAACAACAACAACAACAACAACAACACCTCTTCAGTGCCTATTTTGCTTGTCTTCTAGACCTTGGAAAATAATGTCCAAACTTAAAAAGAGCATACCAAAATGGTTAGAATGAAAATAAAGATCTAAGATAAGTGAGTAGATGGGAAAAGAGCATCTATTTATTTTTTTAAAGAACTCAAAGCTTCAGCCTAGATAAATACCATGCCATAACATTGAAGAAACTTGGCAATGTAATCAAGATAACACTGTCAGGGGGCACCTGGGTGGCTCAGTCGGTTAAGTGTCCAATTCTTGATTTAGGCTCAGATCATGATCTCAGGGTCATGGGATCCCTAGCCCCGCATCGGGCTCCATGCTCAGCACATGGAGTCTGCTTGAGATTCTCTCTTTCCTTCTCCCTCTGCCCCTCCCCACACTTGCGCACTCAAATAAATAAATAAATAAATAAATAAATAAATAAATAAATAGATAGATAAATAAATAAATAAACTCTTTTTAAAAAAAGAAGAAAACACTGTCAGTAATTTCGTAGAATATTGGTTGAAGAAATATCAGAGGGATGAGTTGAGCTAATGCTGTCTGGATGCATTAAAAGGATAAGATGACAGATTATAGAACTACTACAACAGTACAAAATTCTCAAGTGGATTATTAAATAAGATAAACATTTATGAGACAAGAAAACTGCCACATAGCATGGGTGTATTAAGTTAAGTGAGGGTGACATAGTGAAAAGAATTGGATTCAGATGACCTAGGCACATGCCTTAATCTGTCAATAAACAGCTGTGTGGACATGGGGAAATTGCTTGAATTTTTTGAGCTGCAGTATCTTTATCTGGGAAATGTTATAAAACTATGTTCTTTAATGAGTAGTTTAGAATCTATTCACAAAAAATCTGTTAGCTCTAAATGTACCAAATTTACCTCAGTTCTTTTAACCAGGTTGTCTGATGATAAAAGAGCTTCCATTTATTAAGAAACACATCTGTGCTGGGTATTTATGTGATTTTATAAAGCACACACTTTGGTCCTATGACAGATGGGTGTTATTAATCCCTTTTTACAAATGATAAAATCAAGGCTGAGTGCCTAACTAATAGATCAGGTGAATCAGGATCACAGTGTGTCCATCCTGATAGCAGGGGATCAGTTGACCAATTTCTCATGCTATTATGAGAAAGATGAGTATATTTAGGATGGATAACACTACCATGAGATAAGACTACAGTGAACATTACCATAATAATTCTTAGTTGTTTGGATAGTTATACCTAAACTGTGTTGATAATGAGTCCATGTTTTCATTTCATGGAAAATTTCTTCTGGTGTTTCTTTAACCTCAGCCTGTCCAGCTATTTCTTTCCTTTTTTTAATAAACAACTTGGTTAAAAGAATAGAAGAAATTCTCATCAGATTTAAAAACAAAAACATAAAAAGGAGAAATATTCAGATAAATAATTTATTCATATATTCCTTTATTCAAGTCTCACATCCAAAACAGGATTTAAGGTAATTTAATTCTTTCACAGTGTGATCAGTATTCAAAGAGTGAAATACATTAGTATTGAAAGCAAATTTCTGCACTTGGCATATAAACTATCTTGCTAGATAAGGAAAGACCTTAACATTGAACAGGGTTGGGATTTGGGGAACTGGAACAGAGGATGAGAATGAATGTGACTGGCTTTTGGGTTGAAATTTGGAGCTTCCAAAAAGGACTGGAAAGGGGGTATCTAGAGTGATATCTAAATACATTTTTTTCCTTAGTCACAAGACCTTGGATTAACAAAAATTTTCTATAAAAACAATAATTTTCTATTGGACAGATCCAGTTTATTTCAAGTTGATTTCAAGTGCAACAGAAACCAACCATGTGAAAATTCTAGCACCAAAGGCTGATGTAAATTTTAGTTATAGTCACAGAAGAGGGTGTTCAGACCCTAGGAGGCAATATAGTCTTGCAGTTTCTGCTTTAGCCAGGCCACATCTTGAGGATGGTAGGTTTTCTTCCTTCTGAATCGTGTAGTTACTAACCAGAGGAAGTCCTTGGAAGGTGTCCAAAGAATTGAAAGGTCTGAAAAGCATGTCAAATGAGGAACAGCTGGGACAACCAAAAAGGAAAAGACTTAGGAGTGACATGAAAGCTTCTTTCAAATATAAGAAGAGCTGATGTTTGGAAAAGATAGTTGGTTAGTTCTGAAACTCTCAGAAAGCAGAAAGCGAAACTGGAAGAAGTGGGTGGAACAATTAAAAAGCACTTTCTCCAGTAAGAGCCTTTCCAAAGTTGAATGCGGGCACTTCTAAAGGTCAAAAGCCTCCTGGGTTACTCATTATCTTCAATTCAGTGAATGTCAGTTGAGATCCTTCTTGTGCCATTCTAAATGCTTGAAATGTGTCAGTGAGGAAAACAGACAAGAATCCTCACTCTTGGGTATTTACATTCTGGAAGGTATGGGGAAACTTTTAATGAGCAATGAAGCCAATCAGTAAATTATGTAGTCTGTTGGAAGGTGAAAGAGTTATGGGAAAAGAGTAGAATAAGACCAGAGCTATGAGAGGAGGCGGAAGGGGAATGGGGCAGACCTTAGTTACAGATACGCTGTCAGAGCAGGTCAGCCTCATTGAGGAGGAATTTGAGCAGTCTTTGGTGAAGGGTGGGAGGGAGTTCTCTGGGGGAAGAGCATTCTAAGCAAAAGAAAAAAAAAAAAGCCAAGCATCAGCTTGAGATGGGAGTATGCTGGCAAGCAAGACTCCTCTGCAAGTGTTTAAGCAGAGCTTGGCAGAGCATCTGAGAGAGAAGCTGAAAAGATGATTTCTGGTTTTGGTGAGAGCTTGGACTCCATGACTTCTGAGGTCTCTTCCAACTTCTCATATTCCTTGAGCTTCTGATTCACTGATAATTCAGAATAGTTAATTTGGTAGCAATGAACAGGATAGATTCAAGAGTGGAAACACCAGACCAGGGTTACAAATAAATGGTTGAAAGGCAAGACAGATAGTGTAAACATTTCATAATGCTGACAATGTATTCACATATTGTAATAATATTGTGTAAATCATGCAAAGCATGTGTGCAGACCAAATCTTGCCCAGGGGCCACCAGTTTGAGACTTTGCATTAGAGAAAGTGAAATCAGTTAAGAGTGTAATGATGTAAGCCACACGTAAGGTCGTGGACAGAAAGTCAAAGGAGAATAAAAAAATAAAAGAAGAGAGCCAAGTCTTTGGTGAGAATTCTTCCTTTGTTATGATTTGACAGAGAACAAAAAAAGAAGAAATAATCAAAGATTACTGTGTGGTTGAGACTCCAGGAGACCAGTTCACACTGCCTTTGCTCTTTCTTAAGCAAGACTCACATTGATTTTCTTTTTCCTGCCTATTATCAATAACAGATACTTACTTGCCTTTTCATTGTCCTCTTACAAGTAATCACCTATAATTTAGGTACTTAGAGAAAATATCAGAAAATATTTTGAATCTATAATGTAATTATAGTCATAAAACTTTTGAACAGAGGCTCAGAATTAATTAACTGCAACAATTACAGAGACACAGATAAAACTTTTACTCTTGATGTTTAACTTGTCCTGTTTCCTTGTTGCAGGTGCCTTCATTTGCAAGATGCTGCCATTTGTCCAGTCTACTGCTATCATGACAGAAATTCTCACCATGACCTGCATTGCTGTGGAAAGGCACCAGGGACTTGTGCATCCTTTTAAAATGAAGTGGCAATACACCAACAGAAGGGCCTTCACCATGCTAGGTGAGGATGTACCAGGGGCAGCATTGCCATTCTTTATTACAGAACACACAGAATTTCTTCACAGTGAACCATATCGATGAACCAGACAAGTAGCCTCTTGTCTAGCTTGTAGGCATCGGGGTGTAACTTCAGGATTTTAGACCTCTCCCCATTTACCCTGACCCTCACTCCTTTTCTCCTTTAGGCCTACCCCCACACTTAAAATCTCCCATTTTAGAGTTACTCCTTCAGTTTAAGTCTTAACTCTTAAGCTCTAGTTCCAGCTAATTTAAGATAACCTTTCAGTGGCATTACTACATTAACATTTATTAGATTAGTAAACGGTCATCCTCAGGTAAGAGGCATCTAAGCTAAAATGCCCTTCTTAGAACAGGTGGATTTTGATAGGGGAAGGAAAGGTGCTTTTTAGAAAGGTAAAGAATAGGGGTGCTGCTCAGAGGTGGCCCCAGTGGTGAGGCCGCAATAGCAGAAGTCCACAGGGCTCATGAGATCCCTGGGTGCTGAGTGCTAGAGGTGCCTGACGAACACAAATTCCATCTACTTCATAATTTTGCTTCAGGCGTTCCTGAATCCTCAATTTGCTGTAACTCTTCCTTAGTCAGCAAGTCATGATGAACAGCTACCTTTTGATAAGTGGCAAACTTGAAGCAATGTCCTAAAACCTAGCATAGTAAGAGAGAAGAATTTCTCTATTCGATCATTATCATTGAGGCATTTAAAATTTTAATGTGCTTCCCAGTGGTTTGAATGTATGATAGTTCATCAATGAGAGATTGAGGGAACAACTAATGCAATAACCGAAGAGCAATTTTTACTACTATCTCACTTGAGAGGAAATGAGTAAACATTTATTTCTGCTATAAGAATTTAGCCAGCATGGGAGAGTAGAATTATAGAAAGAACTCCTGAAGTCTTTGCAATGCCAAACTCATTTTACATAGTTTGAAATGAATAGATAAATCAACAGGGAAAATATTCATCAGTTTTAGTTAGTTAGTTTCAAATGTATGGCATATCCTCCCTACAAAGAATTCAAAGGCCTCATTGCTTTTAATAATTGACATCTTTCCACCTTCAAAACATCTGAAAAGCATGTGTGGGTGTGGAAAGCCGGTGAAAAAAGGAATACATGGAGGAGGGAAGTTATTAAAAAAGGAAAGAGAAGTAGAGAGTCTCAAGATCTGAAGGCAAAGTCAATAACAGGAAGTCAAGGCAAATTCTACTCAAAAAAGTCATGGGAGACAAGGATTTTAAACCAAGAAGTTTCATCTCCCCATGGGACTTTCGTGCAGTGTTGCCTGATATCTTCTCTCTAGCTCTGTTACACTGGGAACCAGCCTTGTCCTCATGCCCAGTACCTCCTAGCTGAGACTGCTTTGCCCCCAGGCCCACCACCAGCAGCGACCTGCCAGACTCACTTGCCCACAAGTGTTCACAGATTATACCAGTAATATAAATCTAACCCTGGCCCTTCAATCCCTGAACAAGCAGTAAACCCAGAAGGACTGGCAATGAAGTCAATCCAATTAGACTCAATTCCTCCAGAATTTCTACTAAAGATTGGAAAAGTGATTGGACATAAGATAATATGAGATACTGATCGGACTAGAATAGAATATATGTGTATGGCAATGTGGAGAGAGATTGATTTGTGAGTCAGAACTGTCTTAAATCTTTGAATAATAATGACTCTCTATAGGCAGTGCCAGTTCATGTGTTTCTTTATAATAAACCCCAGTGACAGTTTAAGTGAGTCTCAGTTTCTTGAAACCCAAGGCAATATACTGTTTTCTCAATGGTGCTACTCAATATAGAAAGAACAGGAAGAATTTGAGCCAAGAAATTGCTCTCAGAATTGATGTTGGGTCTCTTGGTTCTGGCCTCATCCTAGTCTGTTCAGATTCTCTGTTTCTGGCTAAGGACACATCATTAAAGCAATTCCCTCACCAAACATGGAGGACAGGGAATTTGGAAAGAGCACTCTGGTTTCTGATGTTTTAAGTGTTGGTTTTTGTAAAGCCTCATGTTAGAAGGCTCAATATAAATGGTACTGAGTTGTAAGAAGAAACCGTAGATGGTGATCTATATCGTGTTTAAGTTATTCATCCATTTGAGAACCAAACAGCAGGTGCTTGATCAACATCTACTGAGGGCCAGGAATTTTCCTTGGACTCTTGTTTGGGGAAACAAACACAAAAGTAAATTGCATTGTCTTTGCCCTCAGTGAGCTTAGAGGATGTTGAAAGGAAATGACTTAAGGGCAGCAAATGACTAGAGGGCACATGGAGACAACAGGGAACTAGCAGTCAGTTCTACCTGGAAATGATGGCGGCCTTCAAAGATTTCCTAGAGGAAGTGACATTTGAGTCAAGTCCTGGAAAATGAGTTCACAGATAGTGGGAATAAAGTGCCAGTCCAGGGTGACAGTGTCGGGGCACAGAACAGCTCAATGCATTCTGGGATATAGGGACTGAAAGCAACTATTTAAGTTCCTCAGTAGAGGACTCTGGTTTAAAGAACAAGGACAGAAATTTAAGAGGAGAGAGGGGCAAGTGAGAGAACCTCAGGAACCATGTTAAGGGTTTGGGTTTTATCTTATAGTCACCAAAACACTATTCAGGAGTTTTATTGTTTATTGTCTTAAGGAGTTTTTTTGGGTTTTTTTGTTTGTTTTTTTTTTAAAGATTTTATTTATTTATTCATGAGAGATAGAGAGAGAGAGGCAGAGGCAGAGGGAGAAGCAGGCTCCCTGCGGAGCAGGGAGCCCAATGCAGGACTCGATCCCAGGACCCTGGGATCATGACCTGAGCTGAAGGCAGACACTTAACCGACTGAGCCACCCAGGCGTCCCTTGTTTTAAGGAGTTTTAATTAAACATTTAAAAATGTTTCAGGAAGACTATTCCAGCAGCAATTTTGAAGATGGTGAAAGAGTGGCCGTGAGAACAGGTAGACCCCTGCACTGCTTGAGGGCAGAGATGATTGCATATAAGGAGTCTTTATGATCAGCACATGTGCTTTATGCATAAGCATGCATGTGTTTTGCTTCACTGATGGAGCCATGTTCTGATGATTTTGATGTTTTGGCAGGTGTGGTTTGGCTGGTGGCAGTCATCGTTGGATCACCCATGTGGCATGTGCAACGCCTCGAGGTAGGTCGGGACTGGGATTGGTAGTCATATTATTGAAATGTTTCCCAGCCCTCTCAATGATAATCTGATTTCTTCCTGCAAATTTGTATGATCCCAATTATTTCACTGAAAATTTTTCAAGTGGAATAAAATAATTGGTTTAAAATTTTTTCTCCCCTCTGTTTATCTAGCTCTCCCTTGATTTTATATTGTTAAGCCTTTAATGCTTAAAAGAAAATTTACCAGGGTCACTTTCTACTTTGTCTTGTTACATTTGAAGAGTTCAGTGGTTGCTCTAGACTTTTATTTTTAAGTCACATTAAAAAATTATCATCAGTTATCTGCTTATTAGTTGATTCTCCTTCACAAGTCCTTTCTTATCTATCTCCCATACATTGACAAATTGAAATTTGAATTGGAATGTGTGGCAAGATCATCTTATCTGACCTCTCTCTTTCCGTCACACCTCTATTGGATGGGCCCAGCATTGCATGGGAATTCACAGTGGAGGGAGCACGGTGCTGTTTTTGGTGGGTGACCCAGTCTCCCCAGTGGGGCATACATGCTTCAACATGTCCTGCATAGGTGATCTAGCCCAGATGTAGTCTTCAAAGGCAGTAGGGAGTTGTTCACATACACACTAAGATAATTTTTTAAACCATGTGTTCTTTTTATACCTTTTTAAATTGATGGAAGCAAGTGTGAAACTTTATTGGATTTGCAATGTCCATTGGAAGGATAACAAATGAGCCCTCAGGCAAGGGTACATTGAAAACATGACTTGATTTTTTATGTAACCAGTACATTGAATGAGCTAGACTCCATAGGTGAGAGCAGGAGGTAATCTTATTCTGTCCCTTGCTACCTACAGAAATGTGATCTGAGGACCTCCCAGTACTCTGATGCAATGTCGTGGATGAAGCCCTGAGCAGGCCCTGTTACTCTTCCAACCATTCAGAGAGCAACATTCCTCTGGTCACTTTCAGTCACAACAGCAGTGTTAAGTCTGTGGTTAAATGCCCAGCCCAGTGTCACAATCACATAAATCCCTACTCTCAATCAATGCAAAACAACCCCTTCCCTCAGCTTAAGCTATTTTTAGGTCTAGAACCCTACAATATGGAAAAGGGGCATGATCCCCCTCTCCTCCCCTTCTTTACTGTGCATTTCTCTCTTCCCATTCAATTGACTGCCTCTGGCTCCTTGGAAGCTGGTTAGAAGGGTGAGGAGAGAAGGGGACAGCTGTACTCTGGTAGTGACGCCCTCTGCACGCGACTGTTGCCCATGCTCCACTCTTTGCTTGTGGGTTTTTCAAAGATAACATCACTGAGGCTTCCGACTGCTATTCCCTTCTCCAGCAGGCTGCTCATCGAGACCCTTTAGCTTCCACACACAACTTTTTGTGGCCAGCTCTTTTCTCCAAGGCCGTCCTTACCCCAGCAGGAATCCTGTACCAAGGGGGAGTCCTCTCATAGGTGACCTAACCCGGCACTCGTTTGTGGGGTCCATTCCTGGTCCCTAGCCACAAGGGGATTTGTCTATTTCTTCAAATAAAATTATTTTATCATATGCTCTAAATATAGTTTAAATATGTAACTCATTTAGTTTGTAGAAAATGCATATGTAATTGGCAAAGCCAGTCCTCTGTGTCAGACAAATCAGCCGAATTGGATTTGCTTTCTGTCAGGAAGAAGTGTGATTTCATTTTTCATACCAGATAAATGTATTAATATGCATCCTCATGGCCTCCTTCTCACTTTTAAAATTCTATTAGAGAGAATGTGTGTGAGCATGCACAAAGCCTGAATTTCTCACCTGGGTGAAACAAAGCACCACCAACTTCACCATTTCCATCCACTGAAGTTCTCTTTGCTTTGCTCTCACTGGGCTCTCTCTCAGGAATGATGTGTTTGACAATTTTCAGGGGATGGAAGCTATGAGGTGGTTAAATTAAAATTGTCATCACTTCTGCCCCTTCGCTGTATGAAAAATGTAAATTTACGACATCTCAACACCTGTCAAAGCACCTTTTTTCTAATGCCAAGCTTTACCCTGAATAGAAATATGTTTAATATAGGGAGAAGCACAAAGCCCTGTCATGTATTTATGGTTTCTTGATCATGGTGGCTTCACTGACATCAGTAATTCAAACCACCTCCTTTTTCAGTGCCTCTTAGTAAGACTGGGGCTGGCTAAGAGATCTGGCTTACATAGCTGGGAAGAAGAGGGATTAGAAACGAGGAACTGGGAACGTAGAGCCAGCACAACACTCAGTCTCAGGCTTCTCCTAGGCAGTGGAATTTTAAAGATTTTATTTATTTATTTTAGAGAGAGTTAGAGCTAGAGAGAGAGCACGAGCAGGGGGAAGGGGCAGAGGCAGAGGGAGAGAGAGAATCCCAAGCAGGCTCCCCACTGGGCACAGAGCCTGACACAGGGCTCGATCCCAGGACCCTGAGATCATGACCTGAGCTGAAATCAAGAGACGGCCACTTAACTGACTGGGCCACCAAGGCACCCTGAGGCACTGGAATTTTAGAGAACTGTACGAAGATCTGAAATTGGCTCCTTTAAAGCCATCTGCCCGTGCCCTGAGAAAGTCTCCCCAGGGCAACATGCACCTATTTGGAGACTGCTGGGGTAGCTTTGTGTCTTAAGATATACCAATGTGTTGACCCCATGGCTGTTGACCTTTGTGGGCTTTGCCTACATGGAATCACTTTCACTTTATATCCGGTTCACTTTATTTCTGGTTCCCAGGGAGTTTGGATCTTGAAATTATTATCCAATAAGTGTTTTCATTCCTCATTTATTTGTAAATAACACCTCAATCAGAGCTTGAATTTTTTTACCTTTGATGAGTATACGAGGAAGCTTTTTCCCCAATTCAACTGACTAAAGACTGGTGATAAAATTTGCAGGAATGAAGGCAGAAATACGTCTAAGACCTAGGTATTCTTCATCTGGAAAGCTCTTAAGAGAATAAAATGGCAGTAGTTTTGCTAAATTCTCTTTTGTTCTTATTATCCAGATAAATGACTCTTGAATATGCTTTGCTTAGTTTGTCCCTTATTAGCATTCGCTATTATTATTAATATTGTTATTAATAATATTTTGAACTCTTGAGTCTCTCAGAAATAGTATTAATAAAGAGACATTGCCTTTCCGTAAAATATCTACCTCAGAGGCTTATAGCTGAGTCTGAATATTTGTAGATTGACAGTAGTTTGAATCCCAATTTCTTATTCATCTCAGAATCTTAAAGCTCTCAGTTACCTTTCTAAAATCTTTGCAAGCAACCTGATCATTCCAGTCTGAAATAGCAGTAACAAAAGACAAGTTTTCAGTACTATCAATTGAGAGACATCTGATGCCTTGCCAAAATTTGTCTCTTCAACAATTGAGGAAGCAAAATAATGTAACATTAAACTAGCTGGCATACAAATACAAAATACTTTTTTCATACATACTTTGGTTATTGTAGTGTATTCTTCATCTGGAAAGCAAGGTTCTTCATCTGGATGGTATACATACATACTCTGGTCAAAGAGTATAGCTTTCTTTCACAGAATTCAAAAATTATGAGTATCAGGTAAAAAGTGCTAAAAGATTAAAAAAATAAACCAGCGGGCGCCTGGGTGGCTCAGTCGTTAAGCATCTGCCTTCAGCTCAGGTCATGATCCCGGGGTCCTGGGATCGAGCCCCGCATCGGGCTCCCTGCTCCGCGGGAAGCCTGCTTCTCCCTCTTCCACTCCCCCTGCTTGTGTTCCCTCTCTCGCTATCTCTCTCTCTGTCAAATAAATAAATAAAATCTTTTAAAAATAAATAAATAAATAAACCAGCTATTGACCTCAATTCCATTTAAAATAGAAAAGAAAGTATAAAACCATTAAGAACATAAGGAATGAAGTAGAAAAATGACACTGCACAACAAAAGAACAATAAAAATGTATCTCATTTGCAATATGTACCTACAGTAAATATGTAAGGATCTGAAAAATGCAGCATTAGAATAGTACTTGGCTGCTTTCTGTTCTTTTGATGCTGACTCTGGTTCTTCTAATTGAATTGTTCTTATGTTAAAG
The DNA here is from genome assembly GCF_011800145.1 of Mirounga leonina. NCBI lineage: Eukaryota > Metazoa > Chordata > Mammalia > Carnivora > Phocidae > Mirounga > Mirounga leonina. Next base: position 357,591 of record NW_023270620.1, read on the forward strand.
GTTAAGTATGACTTCTTATATGAAAAAGAACATGTCTGCTGTCTGGAAGAGTGGGCCAGCCCTGCACACCAGAAAATCTATACCACCTTCATCCTTGTCATCCTCTTCCTCCTGCCTCTTATGCTGATGCTTATCCTGTACGGTAAAATCGGCTATGAACTTTGGATAAAGAAAACAGTGGGCGATTGCTCAGTGCTTCGAACTATTCATGGAAAAGAAATGTCAAAAATAACCAGGTCTGTTTAATGAAATATTCACCTCTGTTTAAAATACTTTTAATTAGTCGTGCTTGAAGGAGCTGTTGCCAGAGCTTTCTGAATTCCTGGGAAATTTAGCCCAAGTGCCATTTCTAATTCATGTTAGGGCATGGGCTGACTTTAAAGTTTGGAGATTTTAGGTATGGTAGGAATTTAGAAAATAGGTACATTTTCATCTGCATGTCAGTATGACATGGTGGGAAGAGCTGTGGTGTGGTCTTCCACGCCACTCACCAGCCACATGGTGTGGATGAGCATCCTTACTCCTAAGCCTCCGGCTTTCCTCCTGTGTACCAGGGAGCTTAATAAATATCCATTCTCACTTCCTCCTACCCAAAAGTGATGCTAAAATACATGAGATATGTATGAAAGTCCTTTGGTGACCAGAGTATATGCTATTTACTTTAAATTATTATTAGTAGTATAATAATAAGGGCTTTCTTTTCTGATCACATTCATTAATACAAATTTTAAAACACAATTTACTGATATGGTACTTGTAGTCCATATGGTTTATTTTGTAATCTACATGGAATGGCTATTACAAACAAAAGCAAAAACAAAAACCTTATAAAGAGTTTTGTAGTCTGATGAAATTTTCTTATTTCTTCAAGTGTGCAGCGACCTCTAGTGACGCAGTTTGTATGAAGCAATCCTCCCTGTCAGTGCAGAGCCCTGGACTATTGAGCACCTTGGGACTAATTGCTGATTTAGCTCTCCCACTTCTTCAGAAGAGTGCTCTTCAATATAAAGTGAATAAGAGCTTAAGCACTGAAGTTAAGCTGCCACACTAGCTCTTACAGTTAAATGCTTACTGGTCATCTGACTTTGCAAGTGACGTAACCTTCTCTGTGCCTCAGTTTCTGCATCCATCAAATGGCTTACTGAGAAGATGAATGATGTTATCCATGCCAAGCACCTAGCAGAGTGCTAGACCCGTCTTGAGCATACATCATAAGGATGTTTATAATCTCAGAAATATAGGGATGAGGGTAAAAGCGATGGGAAAAGATGAGAAACAGTCCACAGTTAACCTGTCATGAGCTTTTTTAATATTTGAAAAATTATGGTTGAGAGCTTTAGGCTCAAGCTTGATTTAATAACTCTGATATCAATGTGACAAATTTGCCAAGAAGTTAACTCATACCATGTATCCTTATGGGTCCAGGAAGAAGAAGCGAGCTGTCATTATGATGGTGACGGTGGTGGCTCTCTTTGCTGTGTGCTGGGCACCTTTCCACATTGTTCACATGATGACTGAATACAGTGAGTGCTTTTCATTCTCCCTTGATAGACGTTCTAGTTCATTTCCTGCTAGAATGGACAATGAATCATTGAAAGTTGTTGCTATTCCCTTGGGGAATCAAATATCAAACACTGAATGGGATCCTTTCATGTTTTCAAGACCACCAGATCGTTACATGGTAGGTAATTATTTATGACTTTGACCAAATCTTTAATAATTACAGAAGATACAGAAACGTTTTTGAGTCTTCTTTCATGCCATGCTTCCCATTCTCCCTAAGCCATTCAAACACTGGGAGAAGTGTAACATCCTCCGAGTGTTCTCTGTTTAGATTTTAGAATACTGACTTGAACCACATGTATTTAATAACACCTAGGGTTTCAGGCAGATTGTCAGTGTATCACCTCTGATAATCCGAGACTTAACATAATTCTCAGGTGATTGTGTTTCCATAACACAAGCAAACATTTGAACGGTAACTGCTGCTTCCAGTTTACATGAAGCTTGGAATCCAGTGGCAATGCCGTAAGCTCTCTAATAGGTGCTGAGTGCCAGGTTGTGCTTGCGAGCCAAGACTCTCTAAGAATGAGGACGCATCACAGAGCTTATTTTTCTTCAGAAATCACATGGCTCTTCCCAAAATTGTCTTGACACTTTTTCACACCTCTAGCCACTTGTTAAAGTGTTCGGTAAAGACAGATGATAAACAGAAATTTTACTTTCTGCTCATTAGAACATAATGCATTCTACACTATTACTTTTTATTTCAGGCAATTTTGAAAAGGAATATGATGATGTCACAATCAAGATGATTTTTGCTATAGTGCAAATAATTGGATTTTCCAATTCCATCTGTAATCCCATTGTTTATGCATTTCTGAATGAAAACTTCAAAAAAAATTTTTTATCTGCAGTTTGTTATTGCATAGTAAAAGAAACCTTATCTCCAGCTCGAAGGCATGGAAATTCAGGAATTACAATGATGCAGAAGAAAGCAATGTTTTCCCGGAGAGAGAATCCTGTGGAAGAGACCAAAGGAGAAGCGTTCAGTGATGGCAACATTGAAGTCAAGTTGTGTGAACAACCAGAGGAGAAAAAATATCTCAAATGACATCTTGCCCTGTTCAATTCTGAACTTTCTGAGAATTCTGCTTTAGTCAGTGGGCACTAATTATAACAAGGTCTTCATAATTAGTACCATTCATAGCTTAATCAGAAGAGAAATTATTTTGAACAAAGGTCAAATAATTTTTTATTCTTGGAATGATAAAAAGAAGGAAACAAATCATTTTTTCATAAAAATATAACATGCATGAAAACACAGTTTTGAAAAATTAGTAAATCATCCTTCTAGATCATAAAAGTGGATTTAAGAAAAAAACCTGTACAGAAATAAATGTTCTTCCTCCCAATGCAGTCAATGTAATATGACTTTTTTTTTTTTAGACTTGTTTATTTATTTTAGAGAGAGAGGTGGGGGAGAGGGGCAGAGGGAGAGAATCTCAAGCAGACTCCCCATTGAGTGAGGAGCCCAATGGGAGCTCCATCTCAGGACCCATGAGTCATGACCTGAGCCGAAACCAAAAGTCGGGTGCTTTACCAACTGAGTCACTCAGGCACCCCTGTAAGGTGACTTTCTATGTATTGCTAAATTCCGTGAGAAAATAACTTAAAAATTATACCTTCTTTCTTGAATAATTTAATAGTTGAATACAGTAATGTAATTTTCAGTGCACTGTTGGAGCTTGGTGATACAGTCTCTTGCAAATGAGGTCTGACCAATAATCATAAAGTCCAAGAAGAGGGAGAAGCCGCAAAATGACAACTGGATGAGATTTAGAAGCAGATGCCGGGTTTGAGCTCCTTACGGCCTTTCCCGAGAGTGGCCCGTAACCCAGTCCCACTTTCCACCTGTGCCTGGTTGGTAGCTGGTTCCTCTCATCAAAAGGAGGCTATTTCTGGGATCCTCATGTATAGGTTGACTATAATAGACGTAGGCCAGTCTAACTATCTCAACTATTTCTATTTATAAACCCCTTATTTTACTGGTGGGATGAAAGACTGACTGTTATATAAAAGGACTTTCTGATGTAGTTAGCAGATGAGAGAGAGAATCAGCTCCAAGCCCAGGAGATTTTACTGTGCACAAGGCTGACCCCCAAGAGAGCGAGGCCAGGAAGAACAACAGAGTTCCCCACCCATAGTCCTGACCTAACTCTCCCTTGAGCTTACCCCCTCTTCTTTCCAGTCTTCTCTTCTTACCCTCAAATGTCATGGAACCAGTGACCACGTCCCAGGGCCCTGTCACTTCCCCTTTAACATCTGAGGTTCCCAAAGTCCATTCACAGCCTCTTGGCTCCCGTGTTTCTTCTGCCTCCCGGTTTCCAGCACTTCCTCTTTCTGCCAGGAAGGACAGAAAGGAAGAGAAGCTCACGAATTCTCACGGTATTTCACTTGTGAAGCTGCAAGGCTTGGGAACCAGAGAACTCTGGCCATGGGGATCTTTCAAAATACAGACATTTAACTTTATAGGTGTGTCAGGATAAGCATGGATAAAGAAACAGAAATGAAACATTGTGTGGCGTTAAGAAAAAATGGCAATATGACACAAGAAAATTAACAAAGTCAAGAGAAGAAACCTGATGATTTGGTTTGTGTTGAAATGGACTTATTATGGGTTATGTGTGTGTATCCTCCTGTTATGACAAGCTACCCTGTGGCAAAACAATAATTGTCATCAAGTCATTAAGCCATTACATATGAATCAGATTCTCTGATTTTGGTTATCCTTATTTAATCAGTAAATATCCATCTGACTCTTCCTAAATTTGGTGTGTACACATGCTCCAAATATAACTTAATGAAGAACGGATAAATGAACACTGTTACCACTTAATTATTAAGATTAGAGATTTTTAAAATTCCTAAGCATTGTACACCTTGATCTAAAAACATTTAGATATTAAATTATAATTTAAATAATTACTCTAAAATGTCCATTCTATGAAAGACTTTTCCCCCCTCACATTGCATTAATGCCATTTCAGAAACAAAAATAGAGCACTTTTTAAAAAATATTTTATTTATTTACTTGACAGAGAGAGACGCAGCGAGAGAGGGAACACAAGCAGGGGGAGCGGGAGAGGGAGGAGCAGGCTTCCCGCTGAGCAGGGAGCCCGATGCGGGGCTCGATCCCAGGACCCTGGGATCATGACCTGAGCCGAAGGCAGACGCTTAACGACTGAGCCACTCAGGTGTCCCAATAGAGTGCCTTTTAAATGGTCCTTTAAACATGCAATCTTTTTACTCTGTTATGAAGGTTTGGAAGAGAAAACTGGTCCAATCCATTATTGAGAAACTGATACAATTAGCCAAAGCAGCTCTGAGTCCAGTCTGGGCACCGAGTCCTGACGAAGTTGTAACATAGCTTATGGAGCCCAGAGAGAGTTCACCCTCGATTTGCAAAAGGAGCCGTGGTTATGGTCTTTATTTTGCTTTCCTCTGACTTCACAGGCCCCTGAGTCTCTTAGGGCCTTTGTCCTCCACCCAGGCATCTGCTTCCTCCCCCCCTTTTTTTCCTTTGCCTGGGGCTGTCACTCATTTTATTCCATCTGATTTCCCCTTAATTTGTGCTTGAAGTGAGAATTGAAAAGGTCTCTTTGGATCCAAGAGGTAAGGTTGTGGAAGGGTACAGAAAGCTAGTCATTAAAACCATTCATTAGCATTTGGGTAAAATGTCTATGAAATCAGTGAAAAGATATGCATCCCTGCTCAGACCTTTAAGCCTTTTATTTCATTATCGATCATTATGTCAAAAAGAGCTGTGTCTTTTCTTCCACTCTACCAAAACCAAAACAAAAACAAAAGCAAAAAAAAAAAAAAATCACCTCTTTTATCATAGTTTGTTATGGGTCAGGACGTTAGCATTAAGCATGCTAGTTTGACTAAGACTAATTTCTAAGTCCAAATATGTTTTAAAAAGAAGAACCGAGTTGCAGGGCATATAGCACCTTGTTTGAAGACCAATTATAAATTACAGTAATCAAAAGAGCGTGGCGTTGGCCTACGGATAGACATATAAACAATTGCAAAAGAATAGATATCAGAAGTGGATGCACATATATATGGACGACTTATTTTGACCAAGGTGGCAATATAATTTAATGCAGGAGTCCTTCAAATTTTGAAAGAGACCCACCCATGAAAAAGTGTAGATTGGCTACACATTTTTAGACATTATATAGTCACTTATTCAACAATATTTTTGGAGTTCCTACTATGTGTCAGACCTAGACACCCTATTTCCATTTCAAGATCAAGAAAATCCTTTCTACTCTGAACCAGATGAGGCTAAAGAGGGTTGGTTGGCAAATGAGAGAAAAGGGGGAAGAAAGTCATAAAATCAGGTGCATCTATGTACTTTAAAAACATGCACAGCCTTGGGTGCCTGAGTGGCTCAGTCATTAAGCGTCTGCCTTTTTGGCTCAGGTCATGATCCTGGAGTCCTGGGATCGAGCCCCGCATCGGGCTCCCTGCTCGGCAAGAAGCCTGCTTCTCCCTCTCCCCCTGCTTGTGTTCCCTCTCGCTGTGTCTCTCTCTGTCAAATGAATAAATAAAATCTTAAAAAACAAAACAAAACATGCACAGCCTTACTGGCTTATAATCTCAGGCCCTTTGTCCTTTTGTTCACTCAGATTTTTGTTTTCTAGAACTGAGATTATGATTCATCTATGAAAGAAAAAAATCAGAAAGATATGAGATAAAAGGACATACTCCAATTTGTGTATTTAGAATCCTGAGAAGACAGAAGTAAGTGAAATATTGTGCCAACTCCACTGGTTTCTGGTCACCATGACCGATGCCTGGGCTGTTGCTATGTTTACGAAACTGTGTTAACTCAGGAAAACCTACATATGAAGAAACCATTTTTATTTTTATTTTATTTTATTGTTATTATTTTTTGAGAGAGAAAGAGTGCATGCACACAGACTATGGGGAGGCGCCGAGCGAGAGGCAGAGAGAATCTCAAGCAGGCTCCATGCTGAGCATGGGGGATTCAATCTCATGACCCTGACATCATGACTTGAGCTGAAATCAAGAGTTGGACGCTTAACCAACTGAGTCACCCAGGTGCCCCGAAACCATTTTTAAAAGAAATCTTTGATCTGGCAAAGGTAGTTTTAAAAAAGGAGATTTGAATAAAAAAGATCATCTGGGAAACCTGTAATTATAGCTCCTCTTTGTAGGGAGTAGACATTCAAGTGGCACAGTTTTGCTCTAAACTCCACCAGCCTGAATGGGTTCAAAAATAATTAAAGAATTTCTTATTTAAGATAGCGGACTGTGTAAACATATTTATTTTCCTTGCTGAAATCCTACCAGAATGATAACAAAAGAGTAATAAAATGTACAAACCCACAACATTGATGAAAAACAAAGGGTAGTCACTGTGGATGAGAATTTTCAATAAATTTCTTGAAAACATAACTTAGATGTTGATTATGAACATCACAATCATGAAGAAAAACAGGGAAGTTATAGGTTAGAAAATCCCCAGAGAAGACCAAAGTGAGAAGAAGAAAGTACTCTCTTCAGCAGAATCCGAGAGAGACTTGGGATCTTTTAGAGGGTTCTGAGAGGGAGAGGGAGAGAAAAAGATGGGTTAAAACGGAAGGAATTCCTTGATGATTTGTCTACAGAAAAGTTAGCCACCCCAGTCCATGCCATTATTCACCATGTACAAAATGGCCATCACAAAGGTGTTTACTTCTCAGTACTTAACAATTGCTCCCCCACCCACAAACACACAGGTTTCCTTTTGAATCAAATTGGAGAGCTACAGCAGTTAGTGTGACTACTGGCAGAAACGACAGGGTTTCTGTGTAAACCTGGTGTAATGAATCCATACCCAATTAGCCTAATCAGAGCCAGTCACTTGCCACCATCCGCCCATGTTCAAGGAGCTCTCACTCAGTTCTCATTTCTGCCTCCTTAAAGGATTGTTAGACATTTTAGAACATCCTGAAAAATGAAGGAATGGGACTATGATAGAGATAGAAAACTAACTCTAGAATAATCAAATAATTCAAGATAGGAAAAGAAAATTTAGAAATGAATTTAATTAGTACTATTCTCACAGAGGTGTAAGAAGATATTATTTTTATAAAACTATCAATAAAGCATGCTACAAAAGGAAAAACTTGGGTTAATAAAACTCTAAGAAATTAAAAATAGATTGCTGAAATTACAAATAGATAATTTACTTATCTTTATTCCCCATGTATTTAAGAGGAGCCCAAAAAATTTCCTTCACAAGTGTTTCCTAAAGTATGTTTGTATGGCAAACCTCTTGAGGTTATGTTTATTATTCAGAGTGTTGTCTAGAGACAGATGGCACACTCAAACTGAGTAATTTGAAGGGACATTAATAAAGGGACAACTTACAAAGGAGTGGGCAGGATACAGAAAAACAGAAGGATTGGTGCAGTACCAACTGCTAATGATAGCAAGGCAGTGTTCCCATCCCTAGGCCTGAAGGGCAGACAAAAAGATGGAGGAGGATGAGCAGGAGGAAGAAGAAGAACAGGAGGAGAAAAAGAAGAAACTGAGAGACAGTGAAAGATCTGTGTGTAGGGAGCCACCTATTGAAGTTGTGACTGTCAGTGGAGGTGTGAGCCAGCCCATGCTACTCCTCATGGCAAGTGCCATGAGCACAAACGCCCTAACGTGACTCATGCTTCCTCTGATCCGCAAGTGGTCTCCGTTCCCCAAACACAGTTGAGAGGCAAGAGAGCCGCCTTGATCCAGGTATGGAGTGGAATGATGTAGGGTGGATGATTCTGGGTGGACAAACAGAAAATATCCAGAACATGAATGCCTGAACATCTTTAGTGATGTGTTCATACTTAAATAGTGGTTAGGTAGATATAAAGTCTAAGTTCTCAGTTCATTTCATTCACTACATCTAAATCTGTGATGTTTTGTTTTATTTCAATGTAGCTGTTTAGAATTCTGATGTCAGTCTGAGATATCGTCTTTCTCTTTGGCATCTTTTAAAATTTGCTCTTTGGCTTAGATTGTATAAAATTTTACCACCATGTATTTAGATGTGTATTTTTTTTTTCCTTTGGTACTCTTTGAGTACTTTCAGTCTGAGGTTTCTCATCTTTTTTTTTGGAAAGCTCTAGTTATTATTTCTTCAAATATTTCCTTCCCTCCCTTTATTTTTGTTTTTTCTTCCAGAATTTCTATTCTATGGATTTGACACTTCTACTTCCACTCTTCATTTCACTCAGTTTTTCATTAATGATTTTTTTCATCTCTTTAAACTTCCTTGATGTCTTCTGGGAGCGTTACTTAATTTGATATTCTTGCTCAATAATTTGTTCTTTTTCTCTATCTACTCTGCCTTTTGATCCTGGCTTATGATATTTTTATTTCAAATTTTATATTTTTCATACTGAGCATATCCACTTGATTTTTCATTGTAACTGTCCGTTTCTTTTTCATATCACCAGCATCCTCAAGATTAAAATTTTTTTTAACATTTCTTGAAGGATATTTATTATGCTTATTTTATTTTTTTAAAGATTTTATTTATTTATTTTATTTTTATTTATTTTTTTTTAGAGAGAGAGAGTGTGTGAGCAGGGGGAGGGGCAGAGGGAGAAAGAGAGAGAGAGAATCTCAGGCAGACTCAGTGCTGAGTGCTGAACACAGAGCCTGATGCGGGGCTCAATCTCATGACCCTAAGATCATGACCTGAGCTGAAATCAAGAGTTAGATGCTCAACTGACTGAGCCACCCAGGCACCCCTGTTATGCTTATTTTAAATTCTTGATCTCCTCATTCCATTTGTTTTACATGACTACATAGATTGGTTATTCTACCTTCATCCTTTAATAGCAGCTGTGTTTTTCAGATGTCTCCTTAATTTACTCTGTGTGTCCTTATTGCCTCTTAAAGTGTTAGAGATCTTGGCTAGTAGTATGCAGGAGGCCTGAAGAGGGGCTGCATCCAGGTGCTGCCCTCTTCGTGAGTTTACAGAAAAAGAGGATGTCCCTCAAGGCACAGAGTTGCTAGCACCCCGATTTAGACCATTCTATCCTTGTTTACTCCTTTCCCCTCAGGTAACCTTGGCCATTTTATCACAATGTCAACTGAATTCCTTTTTCCAATGAGGATGAAGTCATCACATTTTTATTCTATCCATTTATCTATCCGTCTGATATATATTTGTTGAGTGACTTCTTTTTTTTTTTAAGATTTTATTTATTTATCAGAGAGAGAGAGAGACAGAGGCAGGCAGAGGGAGAAGCAGACTCCCCACTGAGCAAGGAGCCCGATGTGGGACTCGAACCCAGGACCGTGGGATCATGACCTGAGCCGAAGGCAGATGCTTAACCCACTGAGCCACCCAGGTGTCCCTTGTTGAGTGACTTCTATATGCCAAATTTGCATTTGTAAATAGAGTTTACAAATAACAAATAAATAGAATGGGCTTTGAACAAAACTAACTGATCATCTTGAAAACAAGTAGATACACATAACTTTACTAATCAGCCATTTTCAAAACTTAACAGGAAAAAAATAATGAGAAAGCAGAAGAAAACAGGAGGAAAAGAACTGATTTTCTTTGAGTAGATATGAAAGGCTCTCCCTCTATCATCAGACACAGATAAGAGGGGTGGCTACAGGAGGAGGGTGGGAAGTGTGCATGCAGTGTGGCACAGAAAACATTGGTAGGGTGGACTTCTGTGAGTAGATGAGATTTTGGGTTATCTGGTATCATTGCTTTCGTTGAAAATTTGGTGTGGCTGAGCCTCTGGACACCACCTCTTCCTTATCACCTCTCTGGGTGGAAAAGGAAGAGGGTGTTTTTTCTCTTTTGAGGTTCTTATCTTGCTGGGAATAAGGTCCTCTGAGACTGGAATCTCATTGAGGCTTTCAACATTCTGTAGGAGAAATGTTAGCTTTAAGATTGCCCGAGAACTGGTTAAATTTGTGTGTTTCCATGGTTATAAATGACATCCTCATCCTTAGCTGGTCTTTCGTCAGTACATGCCTGTGTCACAAGAGGGATAGGATAGGAATATATGGTTGAATCACATCCAAGAAGGTATTATTTACTGGGGGAGGGCAGAGAGAAGCAGCTAAAGAATACCATATTAATTTATTTGCGTTAGATAAAATAAAGTTAAAATTAATAAAATTAACTCTAACTACAGAGTTTCTATTTCCTAGGTTGGCAGGAAGCTAGTTTAAACATTGAGTCACTGGTTACTCCATGTGCAAATATTAAATTTATTTATAATTTATTGTTAACAGAAATGTGTACTGTACTGTGTAGATTTAATTTAAATGCCTACTCAATTAAAACTAAGTTTTTCCAGAAACATGATTTTCTAAAACAAACAAACAAATAATAACAACAAAAAGTAAACACATAATTAAATGAAAATAAGAGTCATACTATACTTACATTTTACTTTTGGTAAAAAGAATAGGAAGTTGGGCTTCATAATAAAAATAAAAGAATTTAGGTAAATGAATAACTTAAATTGGAGTAACTCAAGCAATTTTTTATCTCCAAAATCTGTTTTGGGTTTTTTATCTGATGATTACCTTACTTTTACAGATCATTGAGAGTATAAAACTCAAGACCTAAAACAAAAGTAGATATTCTTATTTTGCCCACTAAAATTGAAGTACTACTTTTCTCATGTTATAAATCTTTATTGCCTCAAATTTGGAAAAAATGCAATGGAAAGTATAGTAAATAGATAAAGCCATTTATATTTGGTATTAGAATGCAAGTAGATTTCAATTACAGCTGTGCTTGATGTTAGAATTCGTATCACTTTACCAAAATAATGAAGCTGTCCTTTATATATGCTCATTAATTTTGTATGTATTTATTAAGTGCCTATGGTGGTTAAAATGCTAGGCATGCAACACAAAATAAATGCTCACTCTGAGAGCTTATAGCCTGTACTAGTATAAGAAAGGGAGAAAAATTTCAGGTAAAATGGGCAAGTTGAAGAGAACAATACACCTACTACAGAGAAATCAGCTGCTTTGGAATCAGAGGAGGAGGACTATGTTGGAGATGGCGGTGAATAGGAATCAGGAATAAGCCATGATAGAACTGACCATAAATTGAAAGGAAAAAAGCCTTAAATGACCAGACATATATTCTAAAATTATTTAATACTTTTTAGTCAGAAGCTGATCTGTGGGATATTGAGCTTGTATGCCCTGAAAATTTCTTTGGGGGTGTTGTGTATGTGTGTCTGTATTTATCTTCTAGCTATTTCAATTATTTTTCTATTATTCTGTTCAAGATTTTTCTGAAGTGTTTTCCCCTTATGTTTTATGCATGATAGTTTGATTTTCAAATTAAGACTGACAGTCTTCCAATTAGGATTTCTTGGATCAACTCTTTCCTGCTTACATCCTACTGTGTAGACTTTCTTGTATTCTCTGTGATTATAACAAATGTAATAAATAAATATATATAATTATAGTAATATAATACATAAATAAAGTAATAAAATATCATGCTGTTGTAAGGATTAAGAAAACATTTATGTAAATGCACCAACACCATGATGCATATGAAAACACTTATTCATTCCATTGATAATAGTTTCGTTGCTTGCCCACTCTACCTCTGAAATTTTTTTGAGAACTCACTTATTCCAAGATATTATTTCTGGGAACTGAAACACTTGACATACATAACTTCTTTCTGACTGAGAAGGGGAAGAACTCTCTAACGAGGTGTGTAGAGAGTTAGATTTGGTTCATTTTCATAACAGTGAAAAAAAATTTTTTTAATGCTTGGCAAAAAGAAAATTGCCTTTGCTTTTAAGACACCTAGATATTTTTTTTTTTGCAATGCATTTCACATAGCGTAAAATTTACCATTTAAAAGTATGAAATTCAATAGCTTCTAGTATATTCACAAAATTGTGCAACCATCGCCACTCTTTAATTTCAGAATATTTTCATTATATCAAATCAAAACCTTGTATTCAATAGGAGTCACTCTCTACTATGCCCTTTCCTAGGCTCTGGAAACCACCAATCTACTTTCTGTCTCTATGGGTTTCCCTATTCTGGCACCTATTTGCCTTTTCAGCCTATTCTTAACAACAGTAACAGCAAAATAGAACAATTATAACAATATACTGGAATAAAAGTTTTGTGAATGTGATCTTTCTCTCAAAATATTGTATTGTACTGTACTCAACCTTCTTCTGAGGCTGTGAGATGAGGTGATGTGAGATGATGAAATGCCTCTGTGATGAGATGAAGTGAGGGGGATGACATAGGCATGGTGATGTGTTAGACTAATATTGACCTTCAGAAGGAGGATCATCTGCTGCCAGACCACTGTTGACCATAGGTAACTGAAACCATGGAAAGCAAAACTCCAGACAAGGAGAGACTATTGTAATGTTTACTATGTTGTCGTATGTACTAGTAGCCCATTCCTTTTTAAGGATGAATAATATTCCATTGAATGGATTTACCACTTCTTACCAATTCATCAGTTGACGAACATTTTTTCTACCTTTTGCCTAGTATGAATAATGCCGCTATAAACATTCATGTATGAGTTTTTGTTTGAACATATATTTTCAATTCTGCTGGATATATACCTAGGATGGAATTGCTGGGTCATAAGGTAACTCTATGTTAAGCTTTTTGAGGAAATGTCAAACAGTTTTCCATAGTAATTACACATTTTTTTCCTTTCCAGCAGCAATGTTCAAGGGTTCAAATTTCTCCACAATCTCACCACACCTGTTATTCTCCAATTTTTTGATCATAGATGTCCCAGTGAGTGTGAAGTGATATTTCACTGTGGTTTTGATTTGCATTTCACATGTATCTTTCCATGTGCTTATTGTCCATTTGTATATCATCTTTAGAGATATGTAGATTCAAATCCTTTGTCAGTTTTTTAATTGGGTTATTTAGTTTTTTATTGATGAGGTGAAAGAGTTCTTTATATATTCGAATCTAGCTCTTTATTAGACTTATGATTTGCAAATATTCTCACCAGTCTGTGGATTGTCTTTTCACTTTCTTAAGTGTCTTTAGATATACAAAAAATTTAAATTTTGATGAAGTCCAATTTACCCAATTTTTCTTCAGTTGCTTGTGTTTCATTGCACATCTGAAAAAACATGCTTAATCCAAGGTAGCAAAGATTTAGATGTATATTTTCTTCTAAGAGTTTTAGAGTTTTAGCTACTACATTTATTTATTTATTTATTTTTAAAGATTTTATTTATTTATTCATGAGAGACAGAGAGAGAGAGAAGCAGAGGCAGAGGGAGAAGCAGGCTCCCCGTAGATCAGGGAGCCCGATGCGGGACTCGATCCCAGGACCCTGGGATCATGACCTGAGCTGAAGGCAGATGCTTAACCGACTGAGCCACCCAGGCATCCCTTAGCTACTACATTTAGAACTTTCATCCATTTTGAGGTAGAAGTCCAAATTCGTTCTTTTGCATATGGCTATCCAATTGTCCCAGTGCCATTTATGGAAAGACTATTCATTCATTCATTGAATGGTTTTAGCACCTTTGTCAAAAACCAACTGACCAAGACTGTTTAGATTTATTTCTGGACCCTCAATTCTATTCTATTGATGTATATGTCAATTTTTATGCCAGTACCACACTGCCTTGATTAATGCAACTTTATAATAAACTTTAACATCCAGAAAAATGAGTACTCCTGCTTTGTATTTTCTTTTCAAGATTGTTTTGGGTATTCTGGTTCCCTTGCATTTGCATATGAATTTTAAGATGTTCTTTTTTTAATTTCTACAAAGAAAAAAAAAAAAGAAGCAGTTCAAATTTTGATGGAGATTGCACTGAATCCATACATCAATTTGGGGAATATTGCAACCTCAACAATATTAAATCTTTCAGTCCATGAACATGGGATGTCTTTCTATTTATTTGTCTTCCTTAATTTATTTCAACAATGTTTAATAGTTTTTGTGTACAAGTCTTATACTTTTACTTAAGTTATTCCTAAGTGTTTTATTCTTTCTGAAACAATTATAAATGAAATTTTAAAAAATTTTCTTTTCTGGTTGTTCATTGCTACTGTGTAGAAATACAACAGATTTTTGTATATTGAACATGTACCCAGTAATCTTGTTGAATTTCTTTATTCGCTCTGATTGTTTTTATTGTGGATTCCTAAGATTTTCTATGTATAAGGTCATGTCTTCTGTGAATAGAAGTAGTTTAATTTTTCCTTTTCAATGTGGATGACTTTTATTTCTTTTTTTCCCTCATACCCTGACTAGAACCTCTAGAACAATGTAGAATAGAAATAGTGAGAATGGATAACTGCATTGTTCCTGATTTGGGAAACAGTATTTCTCCATAAAGTATGATATTAGTTGTGGGTTTTTCATAAATGCCCTTTATCAGGTTGGATAAGTTCCTTTCTATTCATGTAATATCTATTGAGATGTTCATGTGGTTTTTGTCCTTTATTCCATTAAAATGAGGCATTGCATTTGTTAATTTTCATATGTTGAATGAACATTCCATACCTGGGAAAATCCCACTTGGTCATAGGTACATAATTCTTATATGTCATTAAATTTGGTTTGCTAGTATTTTGTTGAAGATTTTTGCACCTATAGTCATAATAGATACTGATGTATGATTTCATTTTCTTGTGATTATTTTATCTGGTTTTGGTGTCAGGGTCATACTGCCTCATATAATGAACTATCAACTTGTTCCCCTTTTTCTGTGTTTTGTTTTGTTTTTGAAAGAATTTGTGAATATGTTAATTTCTCTTTAAACATTTGGTAGAACTCATCCATAAAGCCATCTGGGCTTGGGCTTTTTTTGTCAGATTTTTTTATTACTAATTCAATCTCTTCATTTATTATTAGTTTATTCAGATTTTAAATTTCTTCTTTAATCAGTTTCAGTAGTTTGTGTCTTTCTAGGATTTTTCTTTTTTTTTTTTTTTTGAGAAAGAGAGCACAAAGAGGGGGACAGGTATAGGGAGAAGGAAAGAGAGAATCTTAAGCAGGCTCCATGCTCAGTGCAGAGCCTGACGCAGGGCTCCATCTCACAACCCTGAGATCATGACCTGAGCTGAAATCAAGAGTTGGACGCTTACCCAACTGAGCCACCCAGGTGCCCCAAATCTTAGAATTTTTAAGTTTCATCTAAGTTACTGAATTTTTATACAAAAAAAATTGTATAATTTTTATAGTATTCTCTTAGGATCCTATTTCTGTAAATTCACAGTAATATCCCACCTTCCATTCTACTACATAGACACACAGAACTAAATTTGGTAATATTTTCTTCAGTTTCCCAGAATTAGGCAAAAGTCCACTAAAATGAGAAAACACATGGTTCTTGATTTTATCCTAAATTTTCTGAAAATGGGCCATAGTTCTTCCTCAAAACTTTAAAATCATTCATATTTTCTATTATTAATCTTTTATTGCTCTGTCATCCTGCATCTATTACGGTTCAATTACTGATAGAAGAACACACATAGACTCTAGCCTCATGTATTTAAACAGATCAAGCCTTTCTTTTTTTTTTTTTTTCTTAATTACCCAACATTGACAGGTGGGGAACTGGGAAGCCAGTTCTTGCTGCTGGCTCCAAGACCACACAATTTCTGCCCCTATCCATTCCATGAGAATGGACAACTTATGATCCGCTCTTTAACACTGGAAAATGAAGAACACAGCCTTGGGACCTCTGCATTAGCTGTCGCAGAAAAGCCAAATTTTCTGTGACTATCTTTACCCGCAGCATCCAGAATTTTGCCCACACAAGTTTCAATTCTCAAGGTGATACCATTGGGACACACACAGGTTTCCTAATGCTTTTATTATAATTTATTTATAACTTTAGCCACTTAGAAATGTAAACAAACTTTATGAGTAATTTTCTCTTTAGATAAAATATCTGTCCCCAGTAGCATCTTTTTAAATGTGTTCTTTGCTCCTTTCAGCTTTTATAGACTTTTAGAAACTTTCTATTGTACTCTTCTTCACATAACTCATGTTTGCAAACCTGCTAGCTTTGACATTTTTGTTCTCTGAGTTAAAGTTTACTTCAGCTTCCTCTCTACAACATCATTACATATTTCTGAGATAATAAGTACTTATATTTTCTTTCTTTTTATTTATTTATTTATTTGACAGAGATAGCGAGAGCAGGAACACAAGCAGCGGGAGTGGGAGAGAGAGAAGCAGGCTTCCTGTGGAGCAGGGAGCCCGATGTGGGGCTCGATCCCAGGACCCTGGGATCATGACCTGAGCCGAAGGCAGACGCTTAACGACTGAGCCACCCAGGCGCCCAAGTACTTATATTTTCTAAGTATTTGAAAGAACACCTACACTTTAAACCTCTGAAACTATAATGCAATAGCAACAAGCATTTACTTAAAGCCATAAGGAAGAGAAACAAATTACATGATATGGAGGGAGGGCATAATTTAGAAAAAACATAATCTTCACTCAAATCAGTGGAAAAAATTGCCGATGAGAACCCTGAATCAAGAGTAATTTTCAATACTGTTTTCCCTGTTGACTTAAATCCATTTGTCTTATGGTGCAAAATAGGAGATTCTTGGATATGAAAAGCAATACTCTGCATGGGGATTCCCAGAACACAGTGGTATACCTTTGTCTTGCTGTCTTCATTCTACCAGAATACCTAATCTGCATTCATTACACATTCTTTCCATAGAAAATGTCTTATTTCTCCTCATCCACCTATGTCCAAGTTTATTTGGATGAAATCTCTTGGCACGTCTCTCTTTCTATTATAAACTTTGTATTGGAGTATTATATATATATATATATATTAGAGAGAGAGAGAGAAAAAAGTACATAAATCATAAGCATTGAGCTCAAAAAATGAAAGGAATTTTAGAATTTTTTTCTACTGACACCAGTGTTGGCTTTATTATAAACTATGCTCCGTGTTTTCTTACTGAGTGACATCTCAGCTTACCGCACTGAAAATAATTGTCAAATGGTATATATTTAAATATTTCAGATTTCCAAAGAGATCAGTTACTATATTAGAAACTGAAAAATTAGAAAAAATCTATTAGTTAATCATTTTTGGACCCACCGGGTGATCGCTCTGGCAACCATATACATGTGTTATGACTGAACCTCCTGGGAAAGCGGAGGCCAAGGCTCACTGAGGTTTATAGAGATAGAGCAGCACCAGACCTAAATCTACAGCCTGCACTTTTTCATGCACCAGGTTGCTCAGCGATGGCACACAAGATGAATTTTTGGTGGCATTCAGTTGAACATTTTGAAACTTAAAAGACATATATTTATTTTTTATTTATTTATTTTTTAATTTTTTTTTAATTTGATTTATTTATTTGAGACAGAATGAGAGACAGAGAGCATGAGAGGGAGGAGGGTCAGAGGGAGAAGCAGACTCCCCGCCGAGCAGGGAGCCCGATGCCGGACTCGATCCCGGGACTCCTGGATCATGACCTGAGCCGAAGGCAGTCGCTTAACCGACTGAGCCACCCAGGCGCCCGACATATATTTATTTTAATATGCCCTGGAAAAAAAACTAATGGTTCTATCAAGCTTATAATTTCTCAAAGAAGAGTTTGGTGAGTCACAGAAAAAACTTTTAGGCCGAAATCCTGTGCGGCTGGTACTGAAGATTGGCTCCCTACCTCCATTCCCACCTGCATGAAGGGGAGCTCACTGCACATTACAGTCTGGGAGATATGGACTACATTTCCTCGATGCCTGTAGAGGTCAGACTTCCCCGCGATCTACCATCAGCCTGGGATCTAGGAGACACACCTATTACACTTAGGTATCTACCTTCATAACTGTCACTCATAAGTATTTAAGAGCACAAATGGAATTTAGGAAAAGGCCCCACTTCTGCTGCTCGTTCTGCCTCCGTGGAGAAACACAGCCATGGGAGCACCCGGTTTTCTGTGGCAGCTGCAGCAGAGGCCCCCTTGACTCTCTTCCGTCACTAACCTATTTCACCCCTGTGTCATCATAGGTAGGGTTTGGCTGAAGGCAATAGAACACCCGTTAGTCAATTTATGTCAAAAAAGGTTAAATAGCAGTTTTGCGGTGACTCCTCCTACTTTTGGAAGGGCTGGAGGAGCAAGCTCTAGACTGGGTTTGCAGGAAGTACTCTCATAAAGTGTTACTGACCTGACTAAAAGCCCCGTTCTCTGCTACAGTCTGGAAGATGAGGAATCAAGAGACTACCCCTGCAATTACTGGCTTCAAGACCCCATCTGTTTGTCATGACTCACGCACTACACGGGTTGTGATTTGTCCATCCCAAATTTATTATTTTTCTCTATTTTATTTTTTATCTCTTCCTTTCTCACATTTTTTAAAAGATTTTATTTTTATTCATTTGTCAGAGAGAGAGAGAGAGCACAAGCAGGGGGAGCAGCATGCAGAGAGAGAAGCGGGCTCCCCACTGAACAAGGAGCCCGATGTGGGACTCAATCCCAGGACCCTGGGATCATGACCTGAGCAGAAGGCAGCCGCTTAACCGACTGAGCCACCTTTTTCATGTTTAAATAAAACAGTCTGTTGATAATGAAAAAATGCAGAGCTGTCTTTTAATGTAAAGATAGCTTAAACTTACCAGGTGCATATAGAAAATACACTGTAAAATGCTATAGTTTTTAAAAATTATATTTTTCCACTTTTTCCACCAAATCTGAGCACCATCTCCGAGGCACCTGTCATTTTTTTACACATTGTTCTGTAGGTGGCGCCATTGCTGCACAGAGGCAGGTCAGCTGCATAAAAATTGGCCTTCCAGAGGACTCAGAACAGGTTAATTTTAAGGATCATCGGCAACTCCGGCACATGGTTGGGTCAGAGCTAAGTTTTTTCAGGTTTGGTCCCTGTGATTAAATGTTGGCGAATTGCCTTTACTGCCTGGAAAGTAAAGGTAAAAACGAGTTGGCAGTCTTAATCCACAAGTGGGTTTGTCAGCAAGAAAGAAGGTACAGTGCCTTAACCTTTAGTGGGATGCTCTTGACAGCCCAGCTCATGCCTTGCTTTGCTTCTTTCAGAGCTCACCTGGGCTGGTATGAAAATATGCCATTCTGCTCAAGAGACCATCTTCACCTGTGGGAAGGTGGGTGAGGAGTTGCCTGGGAGAGGAAGCCATGACACTGGGGGAGCCGTTTTTCATTCATCAAACTCATGCCTCGTCCTCCTCTTTCCCTGATGCTCTTTCTTCCCTTAGTAACAAAACGGGGATTCTGTCTCTTTCTGATTTTTGCTTTATGGAATAAAACATTCCCTCAAAACTTTATTTTTGGAAGAAAAACTAAAGTAGATAACAATGTGAGCACTAAAGCCCAAATAAAGATAAATTCTGGGGCTCATTAACCTATTCAAAAGCCAAGACAATGTAACTGAATAGGAACATTGGCTCCTGTGCCTTCCTTTCGACTCTTGAAATCTTCTAGCAAATTTGAAAATGAGTGGAAGAATAATAATTCTTAGAAAACCCCAGTTACTTAGAAATCTATGTGAGCCACATATTTGTAAATGAATGTAGTTGCATTAATAACACTATCAAACAGACATGCTTAGTAAAGATTCACCCAACCATGAGTCTGTGGGTCAGCTCTTTTGGGGGAAGTCCACTGTATTCTCAGCACTGTGATCTGCTATATGCTTCACAGAACATAGTTTGTACTTCACATGTACATTTTTGATAGAGATTTTTGTGTGTTTGTACTTAAAAAAAAAAAAAAAAGCCTGGAGGAGTGACTTCCGTATCTTAAAACAAAAATTTCCTGAGCCCCACCCACACAGATTACAATGCAATTAGGTTTGAGGCAAAACTTAGGAATCTCTATTTCTAAATGCTCTATAAATCACTCCAAGAATTTGGCGAGTCTTGGAAGTCTGGCGTGTAAAGAAGGAATCAGAAAATTGGTGTTAGAAACCAGAAAAGAGAGATGGCTACACACCCAGGGCTTGTGTTATAATTTAAAAATCAGTACATTTACAAAACTGGAAATGAATAAAAAGATGGGCTGAGGGTGAGAAGTGAAAATTTGGATTTCTGGAATCTAAATCCCTTTACTGCCTTCTGATGACACCTTGATCAAAATTGCTTTTTCTTTAAAGTCCACTTTAGTACAGTGGTAGAGTAGAATCATACTCACCCTCCAATGATATCTAATAATGGGATAGAACATATTTGTGGTAAAAAAAAAAATAATCTTTGTGCTGGCCCAATTCTTTATGAGCTGGTCTCTGGCTATTGGACATGCTGCACACTTACATGTCTTGGTATTGCCAACTTTCATGTCAAGTGAATGGAGAAGGTGGTGGAATCTAATATATACCACTGTGTAATTTAAATTGACTAATAGAGGGGCATCTGGGTGGGTCAGTCGGTTGAGCATCTGACTCTTGATTTCGGCCCAGGTCATGATCTCAGGTTGTGATGGAGACCCACATCTGGCTCTGGGCTCAGTGGGGAGTCGGCTTGTCTCCTTCTCCCTCTCCCTTGCCCCACCCCTCTCCCTCTCCCTTGCCCCTCCCGTTGCTTGCCTTCTCTCAAATAAATAAATAAATCTTTTTAAAAACTAAAACTAAATGGGGCGCCTGGGTGGCTCAGTCGTTAAGCGTCTGCCCTCGGCTCAGGTCATGATCCCAGGGTCCTGGGATCGAGCCCCACATCGGGCTCTCTGCTCAGCGGGGAGCCTGCTTCTCCCTCTCCCACTCCACCTGCTTGTGTTCCCTCTCTCACTGTGTTTCTCTCTGTCAAATAAATAAATAAAATCTTAAAACAAACAAAAAAAAACTAAAACTAAATAATAAATAAATAAATAAATAAGCAAACTAATAGAGAAATGTAGTCCTAAGCTATGGGCATACTGATACAGAATGGGAAAGAAAACGGGGACTATAATAAGGTACATGTTGGTTCTAAGAGCATATTAAAGTAACATGAAAAACCCAATGTAGAAACTATTAGTTCAAATAGTTCAACCTCTTATTTAAAAAAAAGTAAAAAAAAAGTAAAAAAAAAGTCAGAATCATATTCTTCCATTCTTTACTGACTATAGATATTACTTCTTTTTGCATTAATAAATTACATTTTATTATATTTTATTATAACTATTTTTGTTATACATTTTTGCATTGCTATTTTAGAGATTACCTTAGAAATACAGAATACAATCATGATTACAACAAAGTAGTAAAAATAGTAAAAGTCCTAAGTACTGTAAGGGGATTATAATAGCTTAACTCCATTTATCCTTACTATTATTTTTGCTATTGTCACATTTTTTCCTTCAACATAAGTTATAAACTCTTGAATTTCTGTTCCTGTGCTTCTGTTTTTTCATTTGGGGCCATTATCTTTGACATGAAAAGCAACCTTTAGTATTTCTTCTATTATAGGTCTACTAGCAACAATTCTTTCAGCTTTGGTTATATGAAAAGTCTTTATTTCTTCATTTTTTGGAGGATATTTTCACTCTGTATAGAGCTCTAGGTTGGAAGGTTTTGTTTTTATTCTCATTCAGTTCTTTAACAGAACCTTCTAGCATACAGTTTTTGAGTGGTATTTCTGTGAAGGTAATATGACAATGTAACTGAATAGGAACATTCCCGCCCCCCACCCCCATTTGAAGGATTTTCTCTTATTAGTTTTAGAATAATAACAGTTGAAGTTTTCTTGGTATTTATCTTGCTTAGAATCTGCTGAATTTCTTGAATCTGTGGGTTATTTTTCACCAGATTTGAGAAGGTTATGGCTATTACTTCCTCATATAGTTCTTTTGTCTCAATGCCTCTCTTCTTTTGGGACTCCAGGTGTGTGTATGTTAGAGATCTTAACCATATATCATATCTCTTATATGTTGCATTTGGTTTCTTCCACTCTTGTTGGCTGCCTGTGCCTCCTAAATACTTTCTATTGAAAAAGAGTCTACAAACCTTGTCTTGTATGTTCAACCTGCTCTTAAACTCATCAAAAGATTTCTTAATTTCAAATTCTGTATTTTGCATTTCTAGAATGTTTGATTCTTTCTTACAGAGTCTAATTCTCTATTCTAATTCTCCATCCTTTTATCCGTTTTCTTCATATTTACCTCAACTTTCTTTAACTTATTAATCATGGGTACTTAAAGTCTTAACCCTTAACCACAACTTCTGGATTTTCTCTAAGTTTGTACCTATTGGCTACTTTATCTCATGTCCCCTTTGGATCCACTGTTTTGTGTTTTTATAGTATTTTAGATTCTTGTGTCTTGTATCATTTATTTCTTCTGAGGTCTGTGCATCTGCCAGTTCATCTGGGATTTTTAATAGTACTTCTTATTCTATCCTGTTTTTTTATACCATTTATCTCTTATGAAGTCTATGTTGGAAGATAACTCTCAATTGCAAGGAATTCAAAGTTCTTTCTATCTGTAAGTTGTTGCAAAGTCACATCTTGAGAATAAGTGTTTTGAGAAACTGTTCTGAGAAAATTTCTGTGTTCTGGCCACTGCAGAGAAGCATGAAATGCTAAAATCTAAGGATTATTCATGCTTAATATATTCTGCAAATGCTATCTTCAGCTTATTAGTCCAGATTAACTTTATTTTTCCATGATTAAATTTCTCTCTGTGTCTTATTATTTGTGGCAAGAAGAGTATTTATTTTAAGTAAATTTCAAAAAGGGAAAACAAAGCTTCTGATTTGCTCCATTATGAAAAGGGTTCTCTCTTTTGAAAATTATAGCTCACATAGAATCCTTTTCCTTTCCCAATTCATCAATTCCACTTCTCATGTTCCACATATTATTATTCTCTTTAACCACTTCATAACCATATGAGCTACACAAATATCATTTATGTATAGACTAATGCCAGAATGGTTTATTTAGCTATAAACTGATTTTCCTCTAAAAAAGTAAACATGTTACATGTGCTTTGTACTTAAAAGAGTCCCAATCAAACATTTGAGACCCACTTAATTGTAGAGAAGGAAGGAAAATTAATCTAGGGGATTCAATCCCTGAGCCCATTTCAGAACAGCATCATACATTTTAAAGCAAAGTTGACTCATTTTCTTTGTTTCTTTAACATATTTTATTAAACCTTTACTATCAGGAACGATTAATAAAAGAATATGCCTTTACTATGCAGACACCCTTTCTTCTATTAGGGTCACCATGACCTAAAAGCATTCTTCTGAACTTCCAGCAGAAATGGCCCCAGATTTCTTTGTCCTTCATAGTCCTTTAGGGTACATATAATAATACAAATTTGTTTAGATTATGAGTCCATTTGATTTTATATATATAATTTATACATATAAATCCCAGGCAAGCAAGACTTATAAACAAATTTTAAATAGATTTGCAGAAATTATTTGTTCATCTCCCTCAGGTAATAAAGGAAGATTGGTTTTGTTTTGCTTTGCTTTGCTCTTGAAAAAATACGGCATACCTTGTTTAACGATAGATGAAAGACACAGCTTGTTGAATCAGATTTGTTCCTTTAGAAGGAAAACTCAGAGACAGCGTTGTCAAGACAGCCTCAGACCCACGGAGGGGGTTTTTCTGAGGTTTTCCAGTAATATCCACCCACCTCCTTAAACTCTGGTTCTGCCTTGACATATAATTCTTGCTTAATACTACACACAATTTCCCTCTGATGAGTATTTCAGTTCTCACATTCAGATTCACAACATTTTCAACTAGCAACCTCTCAGATATCATCTAATGGTGGTTATAGGGAAAACATTTACTCTATCCTACCTATTATCACTCCATTATCTACCTTCTGACTACTACAGATAATTTATAATCTCCACATACAGTAATCCACACTCAGGAGAATACTTCCCAGCACTGGAGCAGAGAATCATTAGGATATATCATTGGAAAATCCATGAAAAAATTATTACTACTTATCATTGACAAGGCGATTGAGACCTCCCACAAATATGATCCCACAATGTCTCGCTAGCATATCTGAGGCTGGGTTGCCATGGATTGAATGAGGTACTGCACAGAAAGTGTTTAGTGTGATGGCCTACATCCAGGAAACTCAAGCAATTTTAGCTATTATTAATATGATTATTAATATTAGACAGCAGTGTTTTTTCCAACTCAGTACACAGCCATATTTCTCTTGACATCGATGTGTCCCAGAATTCTTGTAGATAAAACATGGGCCATTATCAGAAAACCGTCTTTTTTCCAAAAGATGATTAAGTTGCACATAATCACTTAATTATATCATAGTTAAGCAAAGTCTGCAGTCTCTCAAATATTTGATTTATCCTTGTTGAAACAAAGTTTTAAATTTGTCTTCTCAACTGAATGGCTTACTTTTCCGACAAAGGTGGAACTGGCTCCTAATTTCATCATCATGTAGAAGTATGCTGAGTGGATCATAAATGTGTAGCTCCTTGATTGAACATAATTCATAAAGAGCTATCTATTAGCCTGCATAAACATCCATAGACAACCTGCTCAGGTTTGTGGGTAAGTGTGCATAAGGTTGCGAGGGGAGGTGAGGAAGACAGCAGGTAATGTTTGTATTGTATCAGGAAAATTCCTTTCTAATCTTCTCATGAACAGATTCAATGGAATGGTTTATTATTTTTAACCAATTCTCTACCGTTAGAAGTTTCAGCTTTTTTTCCCCCTCACAAGGCATTAAAGAAATTCAGCAAGGCCCATTTCACTCATTTTCTTTTTATCACGAGCCAAATGTGCTTTAGTAATATGAGTGATTATGTCATTTGTTAAGTTCAACGTGTGATGAATTGGGCCACTTTGAGCAGCATGCGGTGATGAAGAGGTAGGATTTTAGCCCCACAGCTACAGCACACCTACATAATGCCAAAACTAGGTGGGTTGTATAATTTATTATCTAAATTGGGACACTTTAGAGAGTAAAAAGAGGCTCTGTTCATACAGACAACAGGAGAACAGGCATGAACTGAGACTGTCCCCAGTTACCTGGGATGTGTGGTCACTCTGATTGTAACCCTCCTAAGATCTTGGAAAAATACTAGACGACATGAGATGTCTTTTGTTTCCTTGTAAACTATCCCATAGATCTATATGAGGCCTGGCCAAACTGTAGCTTAATAGTCAGGTGATATTAGTTGGATAAGTACAATCTATTACATAGATAATAAACCTTACAGAGGAGGAGAATGAATTTAATAGCAGATTGGGGACAAGGGAATGATGCCTGAGCATGTTCTTTAGGAACTATATCAGAATGCCTGAGCCTGCTTAGGACTCAGTTTCTGCCAGGTGTTTCCATATTGAGGCCCAGCTCACATTTCCTAGATATTCTGGAGTTCTGGCCTCAGTTACAGGCCTATCTATGCATCCATCGAGACGAAAGTTGGAATTAGGTCTGTCAGGGTCATGCACAAAAATGAAGGTCTTGGGAATCGTGGCCTGAATGTGAAATAAAAGGGCATACAGAAGTTGTAGAAGAGAAATCAGTCAGCAGGAAGGACCTCAGGAGACCTTGGGTTTAAAAAATCAACATCCAGGGCGCCTGGGTGGCTCAGTTGGTTAAGCGACTGCCTTCGGCTCAGGTCATGATCCTGGAGTCCCGGGATCGAGTCCCACATCGGGCTCTCTGCTCAGCAGGGAGTCTGTTTCTCCCTCTGACCCTCCCCCCTCTCATGCTCTCTCTCAAATAAATAAATAAAATCTTTAAAAAAAAAAAAAATCAACATCCAGAAAAAGTTTTCAAACTGAAGGAAAGATTCTGCCTCTGATTATCATATACATCCAAGAGATTAGTTTGAGCCTCAGAGGAGCCCAGGCCTAGGTGGTGCTTTAGTTTAATGAGACCTGAGAGGCAGGATGAAGCAGAGATAGGAAGTTAAACATCTCGGCTGGATTGAAAGGAACTCAGGCAGTCTGAGATTTCAATCTTCCATTCAAAGGTACTGGAGAGAGGTGGCTGCATCTGTAAATGGTTCTTGGTATGTATTAGGACCTATATTTTTGGACAGATAAAAATGCCAGGGAGAATAGCATGGCATCCATAAACTGGTGGGTGGGGTAATGGCATGGATTCAGATCTGACCTCTGAACTTTTTGTGCAAGTAGACAGTGAAAAAAGTGTGGGTTTCAGCACTGAATATTTTCATGTGTCTGCAAGTATCTAAGAAGCCCCTCCTTTCTCTTTCGCAACTCTAGGGAGCAAACAGCCCCAAAAGATTAAGGGCCACAGAGGTCCCGAGAGCTCAGTTTGCAAGTCTTACCCCAAGAATGAGAGGAAGACGCGTTTAGGAAATGTCAAAGAATGACTGTAAAACCATTAACAAAGCGTCTGGGACTTTACTCTTCGGGGAAAATTCAGAGAACCATGAGATCAGAGAACCAGAAAGGAACCTGGAGACCAGTGATTCTGCTCCCCTTCCCATGAGAGATGAGGCTACTGAGACCCATATTGTTAGGGTCTCATTAGCCGCCTCTGTCCAGAGTTGTCACACGCCCAGACAGGGGCAGAACCAGTGCTCCAGCTCAGGGCTCCTCACTCCCTGTTCAAGTCAGTGGAGGGAGGGTAAGAAAGAAGGGTTTAGGGGAAAAAAAGACTCTGAAATCTAAAAGGTGGGAGATAGTGAGATCAATTTTAAAAGTGGATTTTCAAGGGGCACCTGGGTGGCTCAGTCATTAAGCTCAGGTCATGATCCCAGGGTCCTGGGATCGAGTCCTGTGTCAGGCTCCCTGCTCTGCGGGGAGCCTGCTTCTCCCTCTCCCACTCCCCCTGCTTGTGTTCCTGCTCTCGCTCTCTCTCCCTCTGTCAAATAAATAAATAAAATCTTTAAAAAAATGGATTTTCAAATTTGGAACGTGGAGTTAGAAGAAAGCATAGGAATGGAAGAAGCAAGCAATAATCAGAAAGTCAGGGAGGCACCATGTCTGGAAGGGGCAAGCACTGGAGAGGATTAGGAGGGCAACATTAAGGAAAATCTCTCAAGGCAACAAACAAAAACACCAATTAGGATCATTCTAGCCATATATCATGGTCACCTGGATTATTTTTTCAACAATGATATTTTAGAGGAGCTGCCTTGACACTCTGTTCCCCAACACCTACAACATTTTCTTTTGTGTTCTCTAAAAATACCTTGTAGATTAGTCAAAATGGTTTGTCATGGCATCCATAAACTGGCGGGTGGGGTAATGGCATGGATTCAGATCTGACCTCTGAACTTTTTGTGCAAGTTGTCCAGAACCAAAATCTTTGGTTCATGGACACAGATGGCATTTCATGCAGGCTAGTGTATTGCTTACATGTCTCACCACTTGGCTGTACTGAGATATCCACAATGTTCATGATCTTTCCTGGAATACTCTTCTCCTTCCTTACACTCTTCAAAGGCTGGGATTAGATTTTGTTAACCTCTGCAGGTCCATTACCTACCACATGCCTGGAACATAGTAGATACTCAGTAGATATTTTTCTTTCGAGTCCATGAAGGACAGATGAGTGAATAGCCATCACTAATTACATGATCTAGTGAGGTTGAATTGCCTGGAACATCTCATTCAAAGAGAACTTGTTACTTATTATTGGGATAAGGAAAAGAAGGAAAATGCATATTTAATTTTATACATATAATTTTACACATACAAGAAGCCCTGATAAAATGTGATAACCACGCAATTACTGGAGCATGTCCACCCCCCAAATAATTTTCCAAACATGTGAGGTTTTTTCATGACTCAACTCCTCTACACTTTGTAATAACCAAATACAGAAATGAAGACCATATAGGTCTGTATTTAATCTACTCCTTTGACCTTGTTTCGCTCCTCAGTCAACCAAAGTCAAATGAAAACTGCCTGAAGGAGCTAAATTTTAATAAAACAAAATTTTAGAGAAAAATCTAAAAGAAAAGCACACTCTGACAATGTAGCTAAGTGGATCAGGGCTTCTGTTTTCATACTGCTGAAGCTTAGAGTCACAGCCGCAGGGAACTGTGTCACCAAGGAGCAGCCAACCACAGCCCCAAAGTTCCCCAAGTAACGGAGCTGCGGGTGGCCTGGAGCCAGCACACACGGCCCTAGGCTGGCTTTGCCTGGAGGATCAGCCCCACAAATGAGAGCTGTAATGTCAGTTGCCGCCAGAAAAGTAGCTGAAGGCTATGTTTTTAAAGGCATGCATTGTTTTTGCGTGCATTGTTTTGACTGATGAAAGAGTGGAACTAGTAGATAACATCCTTCTCTTCCCAGTACAGCTGGTTCCGGTGCAAACAGGCTGCATCTGAGAGGGAAGGAAATTTAGAGCATATGAAAGAAACAGTAGCCAATCATGAAGCCCCCCCCCCTCCCCATAACCTTCACTGGGGGAAAATGGGCACATCAATTAACCACCTAGGATGTTTTTTGAGGCATATTCAGTTACCTGGGAAGAGTCAATCACTTTAAGAGAGCATAGAAGTTGCCTTCTGGGTATTTTCAGAGGACTGTAGCAGAGCTGCAGAAGAACTCAGGTGTTCAAGCAGAATATAACTCCTTCCTTTGCAGAACTTGCTTGATCCTTCTCATGAGATCCTACTCACCTGAGCTGTGGAGAAAAGCATTTGGTCCAACTTGGAAAACCACGTTTGATCTAATAATATAAATATTCTCTTGGATAACACTCGGCTTTTCAGGAATTGCCTCCTTCCTCACCCCTGTGCTCTACACAGGGAGACCCCAACAGATAGACACACTCCCCAACAGTGTATGGCTGGGAGTGGGGAGCTTGCATAGCCTCATAGCAACAGAGAAGAGGGGGGTCTCGGGAGCCCTCACATCAGTCCCTGCAGAGCCCTCAGCTCTTCCAGACTTGCCACACACTGTTCCTTCCACCTGATTACTGTACAACCTACGGCATAGAAAGCTGAATTTTTTGGCAAACGAACTCAGCTCTCTCAGGGTCTTTCTTCCTCACTTGGCCCTACTTTGGCTCTGACAGGTTCAATTTCTATTCCTGAGGTTGGGCTCCAACTCATCTTGTGGCCTTGGATCCAGGGGCATTTGCCTGTGTGGCTGTGATACTCCCCCTTCACCTATATTCAAAAGTCAAAAGAGTCTGACACTGAATCATACCTCCAAGGTCAAAGGATGCTTCCTCATTTATATATATTTATATATATATATAGTGACTAATTGAAAACTCAGAATTGAGGCAAAAATTACATTTTAATTTCACACTGCTAAAACCAGCTCATACCAACAGAGGATTTTATTTTTTGCTTTATAGCATTTTATAGTGTTCTAGTTCACAGGCTCCTATGATGTACTAAAGACTAAGTGAGAAACAGTTCAGGAGAATCAGAACCATCTTGCATTTTAAAAGGTGGTTGTTAACCTTTAGGGATTTCCTGGGTGGCCCGGGTCATGGTCCCAGGGTCCTGGGATCTAGTCCGAAGTCAGGCTCCTTGTTCAGTGGGAAGCTTGCTTCTCCCTCTCTCACTCCCCCTGCTTGTACTCTCTCTGACAAATAAATAAATAAAATCTTAAAAAAAAAATAACCTTTAAAGAAGGTCTAGCAAGAAGAAGAAGAAGAAGAAGAAGAAGAAGAAGAAGAAGGCCTAGCAGCAATCTATTAACTCCCTGACTCCACCAAGTCATTTTAACCAGAACTTCTCTAATGGAGGGTTGCAAGGAGGAAGAGTTGAAAATATTCTGAATGGCCAAGAGATACTCTTTGACCTTGGAGGTATGATTCAGTGTCAGACTCTTTTGACTTTTGAATATATACATATTTTTTTACATGCAGTCCTTTTTTTTTTTTTTTTTTTTAAGTGGCTCGACACCCAGATGGGGCTTGAACTCACGACCCTGAGATCAAGAGTCGCATACTCTACCAACTGAGCCAGCCAGGTGCCCCGGTTTTTGTTTTTGTTTTTTTTAAATGTGGACTTGCCCTTTGGTGTGCAGAGCTTAGGAAAGGGGTGGATAAATTTGCAGAAGGAGCCCAAAAACCTTCTGGGAAAGAAGGACAGAGACACCTTCCCCCAACCTCTGCTCCTTACAATTTGAGGTTAGAAAAATCAGGCATGGTGGAATGAGGTGGCTCTGACCAGAACCTGAAGGCACAAAAGAATGTCTTTGAGCCCTTAAGGAATGACCTAAACTGATGACCCAAAGGTCTTGACCTGGGGCGGATTCCTGCACAAGGCTTGTTCAAGACAGGAAGACTCTCCACCAGACTATAATGCTTGAGAACAACGACTGAGCTTGTAGGTCTCATCTTGGAGCCTGACTGGGCACCATCAAGGCTTGGATAGGGATCTGGTCCAGCAAGGACATCTTGCACTAATGCGACTGCAGCCCTCCAGAGTGTACAGGATCTAAGTAGCCACACACAGCACTGCCTGGTGTTTGGACCTGAAGCTCTTTCTAGAGGGCATGAGTCCCCGAGGGCAAACGAAAGGAGCCTTGATGAACTGTACACAACCAAGAGGTATGAACATATTTGTATCCGGAGTTGGTGAATGAGTACACCCAGCTTACAAATCAAACCATAATCAAGATTCAGCGAACTATTATGCTCCTCCGAGTCTAGGTGCTTAGGGGTAGAAAGCGGTTTAGACCATGGTACCTGTCCACAAAGAGTTAATGCTGAATATTAGAGAGGCAATTGCAGTCAGAGAATAAGAGAGTGTGTTGAAAGCATTAACTGTGCATAAATAATAACACATATCTAGCGTTTACTAGTTACCGGATCGTGATCTTAGTGCTTCACATCTAGTATCTCATTTAAACTTTTCAATTATCCCATTATTTCCATTTCACAGGTGAAGACACTAAACACAGAATTTAAATAATTTGCCACAGGTCACACAGCAGGATGTGGAGAAGCCAAGACTGAAACCCACAGCCCTATTTCAGAGTCTGCTCCCAAGTAACCACACCACACAGCCGCCGTGCATGAGGTCACAGGAGTTCAGAGGACACAATAGCAAAACTTAGGTAGCGTAGATAAATGCACAAGACTGATTTTACATTGAGAATCAAAGCAGAAGTTACATTTTACGGAGAAGCAGACAAAGTAAAGGGATACATTAAGAGCATGTGCGTTGTTTAAGCAAAGGTACGTTGATTTCTTTAGACTACGCTTTGTAAATTGTAAGATAAAGAACTTTTATAGAAGCCATCAAGATGTTGAGCACTCTGTTCTCCTTCTTAGAGGATAACCAGAGGACCTTAATATTCATTTTCATACATTTAGCTTCTTATCAATCTTTTAATTTTATCCTCATGTCTGTATTCTTTAATAAGCACTGAAGATTCAACAAGGAATAAGATATATTCCTTGCCTTCAAGGAACTTACAGATAAACAGGGATGATAATTAAGCAAAATAATCCGAATAGTATGAAAGTGCTGTGCTTCAGGGACAAATGCAGACAGCTGTGGGCACCAGGGTGGGGAATGGCTGCCTCCTGGTGTGAGTCAGGAAGGGGTACATAGGAGGGGTTATTTGAGCTCATGCAAGGAAGGGTAGTGTGCGGAGGACAAAGGAAGCAGCACATTTAAAGTCCTGGCAAGAGAAAGCATTTTAGGAAATGAAAGCCATTCGGTATGTCTGGAAAAATTAATTTCATGTAGGAAATGGGTTGGCAGGCATGGTATTTGATGAGACCAGGGACACATTTGAGTTGGATCATGAGGGTCCTTATAGCAATTTAAGACTTACTGATTCTGTTGTGACGACAATAGGGAACTGTGGAAAGGCTTAAAGCAGGGATGTAACAAAATCAGATCTGTCTTAAAGAAAAAAATCTTATTTGCAGCATAGACTAGGTTTGGGGGTTGCTGAGACTGGGGGTGCGCCGGTCAGTAACTGAGGCAGTAAGTCAGGTGAGAGATAATGATAGCCTGACCCTTTCAAATAGCCGTTAAGACAAAAACATATGGACCGGGTCGCCTGGGTGGCTCAGTTGGTTAAGCGTGTGCCTTTGGCTCAGGTCATGATCCCAGGGTCCTAGAATCAAGCCCTGAGTGGGGCTCCCCCTCAGTGGGGAGCCTGCTTCTCTCTCTGCCTCTGCCTCTCCCCCTGCTTGTGCTCTCTGGTTCTATCTCTCTAAAAATAAATAAATAAACAAACAAACAAATAAATAAATAAATCTTAAAAAAAAAAGATATGGACCTATTCAAGAGACCTTAAGGAAGGAAAATAAATTAATAACCGGTTGGAAGTAACGGGCAAAGGAGGGAAAGGACCCAAGAAGGATTTCCACATTTCTGACTTGGTCAGATGGGTGGACAGTGATGTCACTATGTGTCATAAGGAATAAACTGAATTTGAGCTTTTTGGGGAGCCACCGTGTGGATATGTCTGGTGGGCGGTGACTGCCCTTTCCTTCGGGGATGGTGGCCAGGGAGGGCAGTGTCTCACTTGCCACAATGAATTTGGGTATTGTCAGCCAAGAGACAGAAGCTAAAGCCAGGGGCCGGGGGAAGAGAGAGGAGAGAGGGATGAGATAAGTCATGGAGAAAATATTCTGTAGAGGAGAAAAGATGCAGAGCCGGATGGGCGAAGAAAACTGACTTTTAAGCACTGATCCCTGAGAATACCCAAGGGAGTTTTGGCGATTCTGATGAAAGCAGATTCATGAAGTGAAGGTGGTGGAAATCGGATCCAGGTGGGTTGAGATAAGAATGATTGGTGAGGAAGTAGACGCTAAAAGCAAGCAAACGCTTGCTAGAAATTTGGAATTTAGGGGAGACTAAGATAGTTTTTTTTTTTTTCAATAAGAAAGATTAAAGACTTAACTCCAAAGGAAAACGGGACTTTGTTAAGCAATTCAAACTCTTACTTTGAGGTCTTTCTTGGCTTCTAGGGGACCTAATTCTATAGCAAAAATTTTGCAGATTTCAGGATGGTGGGGAAAAAAATACTGAAACCTTGATCGAGAGGATTACAGTAAGTTATTCTCTCCCACTCTTATTTCTTCCTTTTGGACCTGGGATACAGTGGAAATAAGTCTTGTGAAGAACAGAAGAATTCAGAGGAATTTGATATTTTTAATCTTTTGTTTCTTATTGATTCAAAAATCTTTCCCCCATCTCGCACAATTCACTTTAGCTTAGTGAAATATAGTAGGTGATGACTTGGTAAAAAGCAGAAATCATGATTAATATTGACAAGAAAGAATTTGAGTAAACATTGGTAATTGCATTCATGTGCAGATATGTTATGGACTGTTAAAAGTATAAAAAATAATTTTAACCAAAATGAAGTTTTACAAATTTATTTAATCCCATTTTACAAATAAACACTATGTAATCTTTCAGAGATATTTTTATTGCATTATCTACAAAGACATATAATCAATGTCCCTTTTTTTTTCCAGCAGACTGATTTTTTTAAGTAGCTACTTCCTCTTTTAAAGGGCTACACAAAATAGTCTCATAAATCTGGTCTGAGGACTATTTTTCTTTTCTTTTTTTTTTTTTTTTTTTAATTTATTTACGACAGAGAGAGACACAGAGAGAGAGGGAACACAAGCAGGGGGAGAGGGAGAGGGAGAAGCAGGCTTCCCACTGAGCAGGGAGCCCGATGCGGGGCTCGATCCCAGGACCCTGGGACCACGACCTGAGCCGAAGGCAGACGCTTAACGACTGAGCCACCCAGGCGCCCGTGAGGACTATTTTTCATTTAAGAATTCCTCCTTCTAACAGACCCTCACCACATTTTCTCTGTAGGAGAGCTTCCTTCTCTCCCACAGCAAATTCACCCACATCTGGATTAAACCAGCCTTGAGTATCTGCCCCACATGCTCACAAGAAACCAAGTACACTGTCCCAACAGTCGTTGCTTTGGATATCTTTATTTTATACTTTTGAAGACAGATGTGTAATAAAAAGCCTTCCTTTCTTTGTGAACTTGATTTAATGATCTACAACTTGTTTTTCCTTTTGTGGTCAAGGGTTTACACAACCCATTTAGACTCTTTATACTCATTTATGCTCTTTTGCTCAATGTATGTAGTGACAAAATGAATAATTAATTCAATAACTATTTTTTAATGTGTGCCAGGGTATGTGATAAACCTCAAGAACACAAAGGTGAATAAAACGTGGTTTTACCATTTAATAGAGGAAGGAAGGTGTTTAAAGAGGGAAATTTACTGAATATGTTAAAGATGCTACATAAAATTATGTCTATGGTGACATGGATCCACAAGAAAGGAGCAATCTTTCTGTTGAGGGTCTGGGGAGAGTTGGGTAAAGCTTCATGAAGAAGATGATCAGGACCAACTGAATTATAATTCCCAGGTCCTCACTGTCTCTCTATAACAAAATTATGCATCCATGTCATTTTCCATGAGACATTACAGTTGACCGTTGAACAACATGGGGGTTAAGGGCACGCCCCCCACCATGTAGTCAAAAATTCATATATAACTTTTAATGCCCCCAAAGCTTAACTACTACTAGCCTACTACTGACCAGAAGCCTGACCAATAACATAAACAGTCAGTTAACACGTATTTTGTTTGTTATATGTATTATGTACTGTATTCTTACAATACAGTAAGCTAGAGAAAAGAAAATGTTATTAAGAAAATCATAAGGAAGAGAAAATACATTTGTAATACTGTACTGTAGGAAATCCACATATAAATGGGCCCATGGAGTTCAAACCTGTTCAAGGTCAATGGTGCTGCGACTCTGGATGTCGAATGGGGAGAATACTTTTCCACTCCGCTGATTTTGTGCTTTGCCATGTACCTTGCATCAAGCAATGGAATGTTAAAAATCTTTAAACTTATTTTAGTGATTGACTGCTTTCTGGACCTGCCTGCCATTTACCAGGAGAAAAAAAGGCCCTGAATAGCCCCAGGTCCCATAATGAGAGACATGAGGAGAAGCTGTAAACCTGACCCACAGCCTGACACAGAGCTTCCCCAGCTCATCTGCAAACCTGACAGCATGAGTTAAATGATTATGGTTGTCATCTACCAAAATTTGGGGATTATTTATTACCCAGCATCCGGCAAATGACACTTCAGTAATACCATGATCCTTGATCAAAGCAAGGAAGACATATGTGTCAGGAGGATTGGGTCTAAAGGGTATTCCAAGTGGACAGCATGGGTAAGTTCCTCCAGGTCCACAAAAGTCTTGCTACGCACTGCAAGTTGTTCAATAGATGGTAACACAGGGCATGAGTGGGGCACAGGATTAGACTGAGATAATCAGGAACAGAGTATCATAGAAGAGTTTGTTACCATGCTATAAGAATTTAGCCTTTATCCTATAGGTATTAAGAAATCACTGGAATAGGGACACCTGGGTGGCTCAGTTGGTTAAGTGTCTGGCTTTGGCTCAGGTCATGATTCCAGGGTCCTGGGATCGAGTCCCGCATCGGGCTCCCTGCTCAGCTGAGAGCCTGCTGCTCCCTCCGCTTGTGCTTTCTCTCTCCTCTCTCTCTCTTTGACAAATAAATAAAATCTTAAAAAAAGAAACCACTGGAATAATTTAAACAGATAAGAGATATAGTTAACTCTGCATTTTAGAAAGATTTTAACAGCAGTGTGGGGACAGTGTGGAGCCAGGCCAGAGCCAAGGAGATTCAGGGTACCAGTGAGCAATACTGACAGAGAGGAGAATGCAGGCTCTAGAGAGCTTATGGAATTGAGGTCATCATCAACAGTGTCATCATTTTTTTTTACAAAATCAACCTTCTACAATACTTTTCAAAGTGAGCTTAGGGGAAGTTCTCACAAAATCAAATTTACTGACAGCCAATATTAAAGCCTGGTGATGGGTATTAAGGAGGGCACGTTCTTTATGGAGCACCGGGTGTTATACACAAACAATGAATCATGGAACACTACATCAAAAACTAATGATGTAATGTATAGTGATTAACATAACAAAAAAAAGAAAAGAAAAAAGAAAAGAAAATCAATTAGCTAAAGGTACATTCATTTAAAGCCAATTGGCTAAATAATTCATTTCTCCCTAAACAGTAATATAAAGTGAGTATAGGATAGAGTGAAGATACAGAAGAGGGGGAGGCAAGTCCAGACGTTGGGGCAGACGCGAGGGTTGGGTGGGGGAGGGGAAGCAGCAAAGTCGGAGGGGTGGGGAGAGTTGGGGAGAGGAGTAGGGAAACCACAACAAATAGAAAATCTTGAGGAAAACAGTCCTTAATACTTCAGCAAATTAGCTTTTGGCAACAGGTTTTCATTGATTTCTGGTGACCTCCTTTTCATCAGCTGGAGCCCCTCAGGGTCTCTGCTCCAAGTAGCCAGCCTACAGTGAAGGCAAGGAGAGAAAACATACATCAAGGTAAATAACTGTATGAACTAATATATACTGAATGCTAAATGAGGCCAATGGGTAATTAAAACCACAGAATTCAGAAAGGTAGGATTAAAGTTAGGTGATTTTCTTTAGTTTATCTTTTAGATTTTGTGACTCATGTGGGTGAAAATGTTTTCCTCTTTTTATTTCAGAGCAAAATTTGTGGCTCATTATCAGGTGGTATATTGAACTTTATGGCAGATGTTTTATGCATATAAACTTTATCCCTGCCTCCATTTTATACTGTGGTCTTTGTTTTCTCTTGCTCTGGTTTTTCTTACATAAAGCCTAGTTAAGTTATTTTCATGTTTTGGGATCAGAAAAGTATGACTCAAATTCTGATGCTGCCATTTATTAGTTGAATGACCTCAGATAAATTATCTAAGTGTTCTGAGTTTGGTCACTTGTAAAAGTTTAACCTAATGTAATTTTGTGAGAATGTATATACTTAGCACATAGCAGCATAGGTTTAGGTTAATCTGAGACCCCTAGTGGTGCTTTTCTTAGTCAGGACTTTTTTCTTCGAGATTCAGCTAAAGGAGCAGATGGAAGACAGGGGATGATAACTGTCCCCACTTTCAAAAATTAACTGCTGGAGGTCTCAATGAGAGCATACAACTCCTCACTGGGGAATTTCCGGAAATTTGAAGGGGTAATTTTTGCTGTCAAAGGGGGTAGGAGTGTTGCTTCTGACAGTTAGTGAGAGGACTTGGGGATGCTTGACATCCTGCAGTGGATAGGACAGTCCCCCACAGCGAATTGTCCCACTTCCCCCACAAACCTCCAATATTCCATCGGTGAAAAACCTCTTTATAATTCTCTAAACCCAGAACTTAACTCCATTGCACACGTAAACACCCAAAACTTCTAGCACCATTTTAACAAAGCCTGATTTTGCAGGAATGGAAATACTGAGTAAAGAAAGGGAAGATGGCACGTTGCCTTGTTTGGAAATTAACCAAAAATTGTTCACAGTTTTGGAAAACTACACAGGAAGCCTCCCAACGAAAATCGCAAATGTGCTCAAAGGGCATCTGGTTCTGCCTGTCTTATAGGGCACTATTATCACATCAATTATAGGACCCTTTGGAGCTTTGTGCCTTTCCCCTACTTGGGTCTTCTGGCCACAACACGCAAGAGAAGGAAGCAAGACATGAATGTTGCAGAGTTGGAAAGGCAGTAGGAAGAACAAGTCATCCTTCTTCCTCGCTGAAGTCTCCAAGCCACAGGACAAAATTGACACTGAAATTATTGTATTGACTGTTAAGAGTCTAAAACTGAACTTCTGCATTGGATTGGACTAGGAAGTTTTAAAGCCTGAAAACAAGTTGTAGTTACTAGAAAGAGGCATAACTGAAAACTATGGGGACTGTCTAAGGTGATTTCAAGGGCAATGTCCGACAATGAAGATGTCTAAAATGCAGTCAATTCCTGACTGTTCTCACTTCGAGATAAACCCATTCACTTGACCAGTTGGTAAGTGATCTAAACCTTATTATCACTTACCCCTATCAGGGTCATGCTGTAAACAAGTGAGCTTGCAGATGCTGTAAGCAAGACTCTTTTGGCAACATTGTGTGAGACACACTCTAGCCTTCAGGTGCTAGAGCATGCCGGTCTCCTTCCAGTCTCTTTTCCACAGCATGCAGGGGAAGTTCTCTAAAATCAAGTCGAAGAAAAATTGAACTTTTAGGGACTCTTAATTAGATAACCAATAAGGAGATAGAACTTGGGGGGTTTGAATAAAACTGGACCAAGGTAAATGCTATTCCTTTAGAAATCCCTTTCTCTCCCCAAAACTTCTGCTCTTTCAGAAGTTGCTGGGTTGGTCCTTGGAAGACCAAGAGGGGACTGAGATGAGATCAGGGAAAAGGAGCCATGGAATGAGTAACCAGGTCCTGTTTCCATGCTCACATGTCATGGAGGCGAAATCATTAGGATTGGCATGAAAATAGTGATTTGGGATCCACACCAGCTGGTAATCAAGCACGGTTGTTTGTTTAGTGTATACTCTAACCATGTACTTTTCAAGAAGCTGGTGTATTTGTAGGCAGCAGGATAAAGATTTGAAAGTTAAGACCCTGCCAAATCCTTTCTCTAGATCATGACAACCAACTAACCCCAGAGCAGCCCATTCTAATCGTTTCGTTCTGTATCCTATAAGAACTTCAAACATTTTCTCCCCAAGGGAAATTGGTTTCTAGCATTATTTAATTATGATTTTTAATAATTTGGGTGAGTAATTTGACATTTCAACTATAGAACTGGGTTTAAGAAATACTCATAACAAGAGATAAAAGAATCTCATTTTCTGCTACCTAGGGAATGCTACATGTTTGCATACATATTAAGTAGCAAGTTTTTTGTTCTTATGCAAATTATAGTGAATGTATTTTGGGGAAATTTTAATTCTTATAAATTTTGCTAAGTTTAAGAAGCAAAAGTGTTTACATATTAAAATTCTATGAGTTATTTTTAGATTATTGACAATTATAATTGTTGTTATCTGAAGAACTAATTCCTAAGAAAGCTTCTTTAGACTTGAAAACTCCCAAGTATAAGTTATGGTCTATATTGATTGTCATCTGTGTTCAAATGGCATTCCCCCTGACTTTTCCTAAGGCTTCAATACCAATTTTTTCCTTTCTGTATCCGAGCCTGGGGAGTATCATAGAATAAAACAGGAAGAAAAGGAATGATATTAATTAATCACTCATAGTCAGTCATGGAGCTAAGTGTTTACTTGTGGAGAAATCGTGTTTTGCATTTTAGAATCTCTTCCTAATGAGAATCCTGAGGACAAACTTCTTAGCCTTTTTGTTGGTACTGGATGTCCTCGTGAGCATTGATCTTTTAGATAACTGATGGAGCTGATCATGCTTTCCCTTCTGTTTTTTTTTTTCCCCCACAGCAAAAATTAAAGCCAAAACTGAGTTCTCTGTTTTGCAAATATTTAGAATTTCATGGAGTACATTCACAGATTAGCCTTATTTCTGGCTCTAATATATGTTACTACCTTCTTATCACTTTACATCAGTTCTAATTTATGTTACCTTTTTGCTTTGTATATCTCTTTATAAGATGATCTAAATCCTTATATTCTGGAAAAAGAAGGCATCAGGCATTCATACATGTAAAGCTCACAGATTACGCCTGGCAATATATGTTATATACAGCTACTTATTCATCAATTGCAGGCATTATTCAGGGAGATAAAGCCCAGAGGGAAAGACATTTATTCTGTTGCCCTGGAATACTTCTAGGGCTCTAAAGCAATGGAGAATAGGTTACAGGTACCCTCACTTTCTAAATAAAGCTGCAAGACATATTTCTATGGACCCACTCAGAGGTGGCTAACTTAGTCCTTTGCATGGGTTCACCCTGACATTTAGTTCTTTGGGAGAATTCAAGGAAGAGATTACACAGGGGTGGAGAACACTTAGATTTTTCTTTCCACCCCTGCCTTAAGCCTATGGGGACTTCCCAAAGAAGAATCATCTAAATTCTCGAAATTTGAGAACCATCTCTATTCAGGCAAGGAATGAGTGCAGTGAAAGCACTCTTAAGAGAAAAGCAATGGGTGTTCCCTAGGGCTAGGAAACGTGAACATAGAACTGGTCCCTTCTTCTATCTGAAGAACTCTGAAGTCAGGAGGCTGGTGGGAATAGCTTATAATGTCAAGGCAAGGAGACAGGGAAGTAATGAGAGCAGCTCCACTTAGAGAAAAATTTCTGGCAAGCATGTGGAGGAGTAAAAGAACCATGAGAGACTATGGACTCTGAGAAACAAACTGAGGGTTCTAGAGGGGAAGGCAGTGGGGGGATGGGTTAGCCTGGTGATGGGTATTAAAGAGGGCACGTTCTGCATGGAGCACTGGGTGTTATATGCAAATAATGAATCATGGAACACTACATCAAAAACTAATGATGTACTGTATGGTGATTAACATAATAATAAAAAAATTATTAAAAAAAAAAAGAATGTGGAGTTTTCCATTGGCCAAGTAGGTACCATCAAAAGTAGCTAAACTCAAGTTTCTTAAAACTGTTCCACTCAGTGGTGATCTCCTGCAAGGGGAGAATTACTCCAGTGATAAACCACTAGAGATGGGAGCTTAGGAGGGGTCATCTGGGTCAGTCAGGGAGTTTATTACCTATGTCAAGAAAGTGCAGTTCAGAGGCTCCCATGGAGCCCACATATATGCCTAGGAAATGCCAATATTTGATTACCTGCATCATTGGAGGACATGAAATCCAGTCTGTACAAATCAGCACCAGTTAAATTTAAAAACCTTGGCCCTTTTTCCTTTTTTTAATTGAACTATAATTGATACACAACATTATTAGTAGAACATAATGATTGGATGTTTGTATATATGCAAAACGATCACCACAATAAGTCTAGTTAAACTCCCTTCACCATACATGTTTATAAAATTTATTTTTCTTATGATGAGAACTTTTAAGATTTATTCTCTCAGGAACTTTCAAATATGCAATGCAGTATTACTAACTACAGTCTCCATACTGTACATTTATTATCATAACTTATTTAAATTTTAACTGGAAGTTTATACCTTTTGACCCCCCTCATACCTTTTGCCCACACACAATCCCTGCCTCTGGTAATTACCAATCTGTTCTCTGTATCTATAAACTTGGTTTTATTACATTTTTTTAAATTTTATTTTATTATGGGCTAAACCATCCCCCCACCCCCCTCCCCTCTAGAACCCTCAGTTTGTTTCTCAGAGTCCATAGTCTCTCATGGTTTTATCGCTTTTTTGTTTATTTTTAAATTCCCCATACAAGTGAGATCATGCAGTATTTGTCTTAATCTGTCTGACTTATTTCACTTGGCATAATGCCCTCAAGTTTCATCCATGTCATCACAAATGGCAATATTTCATTATTAATGGTTGAATAATATTCCATTGTATGCATGTAATATTTTATATATATAGAATCTTTATCTACTCATCCATGATAAACACAGGTTGTTTCCATATCTGGGCTATTGTAAATAATGCTGCAATGAACATGAGGGTGCATGTATCTTTTTAAGTGAGTATTTTCCTTTTCTTCAGATAAATAACCAAAAGTGGAACTGCTGGATCACGATAATTCTAGTTTTAATTTTTTGAGCAACATTTATACTGTTTTCCTTTATGGCTGCACCAATTTACATTCCCTATAGTGCACAAGAGTTCCTTTTTCCTCCACATGGTGGGTGTTGAATCATCCTTGCATCTCTGAAATAAATCCCACTTGATCATGGAGAATGATCCTTTAAATGTATTGTTCAATTTGGTTTGCTAATATTTGTCAAGAATTACTGCATCTATTTTCATCAGAGATACTGGCCTGTAGTTTTGTGGTATCTTTGACTTTCTCTTTGTCTTTAATTTTCTGTAATTTGAATATGATATGCCTATGTGTAGTTTGTTTTTGTTTGGTATTTATCCTGTTTGATGTTCTCAGAGCTTCCTGGATCTATGGCTTGGTGTCTGACATTAATCTTGGAAAATTCTTGGCCATTATTGCTTTAAATATCTCTTCTGTTTTTTTCTGTTTTCTCCTTTTGTATTCCATTTATACATATGTTATACCTTTTGAAATTTTCCACAGTTCTTGAATGTTCTGGATTTTGTTTTTTGTTTTCATTCTTTTTTCTCTGTATTTCAGTTTGGAAGTTTCAACTGACATATCTTAAACCTCACTGATTCTTCCTTTGGCCATGTGCCGGTCTGCTGATGAGCCCATCAAATGTATTCTTTATTTCTATTACAGTTTTTTTTTTTTTCCTAGCACTTCTTTAATTCTTTCTTAAAGTTTCCATCTCTTTGCTCACATTAACCATATGTTCTTGCATGTTGTCTATGTTTTCCATTAGAGCCCTTAACATATTAATAATTAATTATTTTAAGTCCCCTGTGTTATATCTGTGTCTGGTTCTGAAGATTGCTTTGTTTCTTGAAACTGTTTCTTTTTGTCATTTAGCATATCTTGCTATTTTTCCTGAAAACCAGACATGCGTAGGGTAATAACTGATTTAAAGGCCTTTATTGTGTGGTTTCATGTTAATATGGCTAAAAATTGAGCTATGTTTATTGGTTTTTTGGAGCTGTAGACATCAGAAACCTTAAATTCCTCTAGTGTTCTCGTTTTTGTACCCCTGTTGTCTTTGGGCATTCCTAGAAATTCTTTCTTAGAGTCTGAGACTTGAAGCTCTTTTAGCTATAATCCACTGTTATTATTCTGGAGTCTTGTTGCTGTGATGGTAAGGTATTAAAAGGGAAAGCATTCTATAATCTTATGATTAAATCTCAGTCTGTTAGTGAGCCAGTGCCCCAGGCTATGATCTTTACAAGTGTTCCTTAGATTTTCTTTGTTTTCCCTTTTTAGGTGAGACAGGATGGCTGGAGGGGACTGAAGTTAGTTATTGTTCTTTTTTTTTTAACATTTTTTTTAAATTTTATTATGTTATGTTAATCACCATACATTACATCATTAGTTTTTGATGTAGTGTTCCATGATTCATTGTTTGTGTATAACACCCAGTGCTCCATTCAGTATGTGCCCTCTATAATGCCCATCACCAGGCTAACCCATTCCCCCCGCCTCCCCACTAGAACCCTCAGTTTGTTTCTCAGAGTCCATAGTCTCTCATGGTTCGCCTCCCCCTCCGATTTCCTCCCCTTCATTTTTCCCTTCCTACTATCTTCTTCTTCTTCTTCTTTTTTTTTTTTTTTAACATAGAATGTATTATTTGTTTCAGAGGTACAGGTTTGTGATTCAACAGTCTTACACAATTCACAGCACTCACCATAGCACATAATCTCCCCAATGTCTATCATCCAACCACCCCAT
Source organism: Mirounga leonina (assembly GCF_011800145.1). NCBI lineage: Eukaryota > Metazoa > Chordata > Mammalia > Carnivora > Phocidae > Mirounga > Mirounga leonina. Next base: position 401,328 of record NW_023270620.1, read on the forward strand.
CCCTCCCAAGTTAGTTACTGCTCTTGGGCCTGGTGGGACGAGGCTTTGGTAAAGCATTTTCACCTGAATAGTAGCTTTCATATGGAGAATGCTCTGAGCATGTTACTTTCCCATTCCCTCTGTCAGATCCTTAATGGGATCTTTCCTGACTCTTCACTGTGAAGACTTGATGGGGTTTCTGAAGGAAAAACCCACGATAATCACAGGAGTGATATCTCATCACATTCATGGAGTCCACCCATACTCAAAGGGAAGGGAACTGTACAAGGGAAAGACTTATTGAGGATAATATTATCCTATCACAGTGACATTTTGCCAAGCTAAACTGAGAGCAAGAATTCTAGCTTAATTGAAGTGCACAATGAACGGCCCATCTTACTATCACTCCACAGGAGTAGTAGCCAGAAACCCTTGAGTTATAAGTAAATTGTCTTTCTGAGTATCAATTTTTGCTTCAGTAACCATTCTTAACCTAACACAGTTGTTGCAAGCATTTGGATCTCTAGCTTTTATTACAGTAACAACTACATATTACTTGCAAATGGTAATTGTATCTAAATTATCACAGTAGCTTTGAATTTCTCTGTGTCAGAATGACCTCAAACACTGACAGCAGGAGAGAAAATTGGGGGTTCTTTAAAGCACAAGGAGTGATGGATGAGTTCACACTGTAAATGGAAAAACCTGTACATATATAGTAATGGTTTCAAAAGCAGTCTATAATAGTGAGGGGATGGAATTGACCTTCAGCTTCCTTCTAACAAAACCAATGTCCTCTTCCAGGTGCCAAGTACATTTGATGGGTCAAGGAATCAAAGCTATTATTAGAAAAGAGAAAATTACTTTTCCAACTGATAGAAAGTTATATTCTTTATAGAAACAGATTATCTGAAAGAATAATCAGGAAATGGTAGCAAGAAGATTCCTAATAAATTATGTAATTAGTAGTAGAGAGTGGGTGAGAGAAGCTAGTTTAACAAACTACTAAAATACATAAAGGTAAAAACTGTAGTATTAGCAACACAATTGGAGATAGAGTTTCAAACTGATAGCTAAGCCCTAAAACATTTTTTTTTTTTTTTTAAGGGAGTTAAAAGATATCTGTCGGGAAAAGAAGAGTAACTTGTCAATTGGTATAGCTGACCAGCTATCTGGAAGAAAAAGCTATTATGTCCTCTCCTTATGCAATGTACCAATATAAATTACAACTTTAGTTTGTTACTACTGTGTAATAATAACAGAGGCAATAATCATTACCATTCGGGAAACAGCCCTCAAACGTCTGAGAGTGTTACCTGGTTGATTGTTAACATCCATCGGTCCATGTTCCTCAGGTAGGTGGTAGTAACCTATCGAAAGTCCTGGGCTTTGTTCCTTTCTTCCTCTTTGCTGCAGACCAATGCAAGGCTGGATAAGTTCTTCTACTCTGGAGGCTATTTCTTTCAGGGGTGGTGGGAAGTATATATTCCAAGGTGAGTCTTGCAGAGAGAATAAAAGTGTCATTTGACTTCCACTCCAAGCCATATCCACCAACAGAGCTTTATCAGTAGTAAAAGTTTTATTTTTATTTCATCTGCCTGACTTCTACAATTTTCTTCTAACTGCTACTAAACTTGGGCTGGGTAAAGCGCTATTTATTATATTACACCTCTCAAAGACCAACAACTGTTTGCTGAAACAAATTATGTTTGAGTTACTTATGTTATTTTATTCATTCCTTTTTATTAATTTTAGTGACAAATGTTAGTAACTCCATTTTATAGAAGAAAATGTTGAAGTTGAAGGGCTTTAAATAATTCTAAAGATCACATAAGTAATGTAAAAAAATAAAAAAGAAACAAAATTAGGTGAACATAGAAACCATTATTATCAAATCTCTGAAGGGAGTAAGTTGTCTGAGTTTAAAAGCAGTAGAAATATGTACACTTTCACCATTCTTATTCAACTTAGTCCTGAATGTTCTAGTGACTACAATTAGGTCAGAAAAAGAGACAAAAGGCATACAATGTGGAAAAGGAAAAAATAAAGCTTTCCTTATTTACAGATGACATTATTGCATTATTGTCTAAAACACAATCTCAGGGAATCCACCAAAAAAAAAAAAAAAAAAAAAAAAGAAGAAAGAAAATCTCCTAGAACTAATAAGTGAATTCAGCAAGATCATGGAATACAAGATCAACATACAAAAATCAATCATACATCTGTACATGAACAATTACACATGTTGAAACCAAAATTAGAAATGCAATACCATTTAAAATTACTCCAAAAAATGAAATGCTTAGGTGAACTCTTTAAAGGACATTTCAGGGGGCACCTGGGTGGTTCAGTCAGTTAAGCGTCTACCTTCGGCTCAGGTCATGATTTTGGGGGTCCTGGGATAGAGTGCTGCATTGGACTTTTTGCTGAGTGGGGAGTCTGTTTGTCCCTCTCCACCTGTGCTCTCTCTCTCGCTCTTCTCTCTCTCAAGTAAATAAATGAAATCTTTTAAAAAATGTATAAAAAGCAGCACCTGGGTGGCTCAGTCATTAAGCATCTGCCTTCGGCTCAGGTCATGGTCCCAGGGTCCTGGGATCAAGTCCCACATCAGGCTCTCTACTCGGCAGGAAGCCTGCTTCTCCCTCTCCCACTCCCCCTACTTGTGTTCCCTCTCTTGCTGTGTCTCTCTGTCAAATAAATAAAATCTTTAAAAAATATATTAAGAAAGGACATTTTAGGATCCATATGATGAAAATTACAAATGACTTGTCAAAAAAATTAAAGCAAACCTAGATAAGATTGACCTATTCCATTAATGAACTGGCAGATTCAACATAATAAAGGTATAAATTCCTCCAAATTGATCTATAGGTTCAATGCAATTACTATTAAAATCCCAGCAAGGCTTTTTTTTTTGTAAACATAGACAAGCTTATTCTAAAATTTATATGAATAGGCACAGACCTTAGAATAGCTAAGACAACCTTGAAAAAGAATAAGGTGGGACAAGGCTTGCTATTAGTTTGTGGCTATAGTAATCAAGGCAGTGTGGTATTAGTAGAGGAATAGACACTTAAAACAGTGGAACAGAGTAGGGAACCTAGAAATAGACCCATACAAAAATGCTCAAATAATTTTTGACAAAGGTACAAAAATAATCCAGTGGAGGAAGGGTAACTTTTCAATAAATCCTGGTAGAGCAATCGAAAATTAATAAGCAAAAATTTGAACTTCAACCCAAACCTCACATCTTATACAAAAATTAACTCAAAATGACTTGTCGACTTAAATGTAAACATAAAACCATAAAATGTTCATAATGTGTATTATGTTTTACAATGTTTATTAAAATTTTTTATAAAAAACAATGAGAATCTTTTTCAGGATCTAGGGCTAGGCAAAGAGTTCTTAGGACTGACACCAAAGCACAATGCATAACAGGAAAAATTGATAAGCTGAACTTCATTGAAGTTAAAAATTTCTTCTTTGGAAAACACCAAGTGAAGAAGATGTAAAAATAAAGCTACAGACTGGGAGAAAATATTTTCAAACCACGTATCTGATAAAGGATTAGTATTTAGCCTGGTGATGGGTATTAAGGAGGGCACGTATTGCATGGAGCACTGGGTGTTATACGCAAACAATGAATCATGGAACACTACATCAAAAACTAATGATGTAATGTATGGTGACTAACATAATAAAAATATTATAAAAGAAAGAAAGAAAGAAAATAGACAAAAGACATGAAGAGAAATTTCATCAAAGAAAATATACAGATGGCAAATGAAAAGATGTTCAACATAATTAGCCATTGGAGAAATGCAAATTAAAAATACAATGAGATATCATTACCCGTCTGTCATAATTCCTGAAATAAAAAAAATAGTGACAACACCAAATGCAAAAGACAATGCAGAGAATCTGAATCAGTCCTGCATTGCTGGTAGGAATGTATAAAGGCACAGTCACTCTGGAAAACAACTTGGCATTTCAAATAGAACTAAATATGCACGCCTCTTAGGATGGCTACTATTAAAAAAGAAAAAAGCAGAAAACAACAAGTGCTTGTGAGGATATGGAGAAATTGGAACTTTGTGGGAATGTAAAATGGTGACCAACAGTATGGTGGTTCCTCAAAAAATTAAACACTGAATTATCATATGATCCAGAAATTTCATGTCTGGGTATATATACCCAGATTTCAAAAGAATTGAAATCCAGAACTTAAAGAGATATTTATACACCACATTCAGAGCAAGAGTATTCACAAGAGCCAAGATGTGGAGGCAACGCAAGCATCCATCTATGGATGAATGGATAAATAAAACAATAGGCACATAGGGGCACCTGGGTGGCTCAGTTGGCTAAGCGGCTGCCTTCGGCTCAGGTCATGATCCTGGAGTCCCGGGATCGAGTCCTGCATCGGGCTCCCTGCTTGGCGGGGAGTCTGCTTCTCCCTCTAACCCTCCTCCCTCTCATGTTCTCTGTCTCTCATTCTCTCTGTCTCAAATAAATAAAAATTAAAAAAAAAATCTTTAAAAAAACAATAGTACATATAATGATATACTATTCCGCCTTAAAAGGAATGGAATTCTGACACATATTACAACATGGATAAACCTTGAAAACATGCTAAATTAAATATGCCAAATACAAAAGAACAAATATTTTATGATTCCATTTATAGGAGGTGTCTAGAATGGTCAATTTATAGACAGAATGTAGAATAGTGGTTATATAGTGGGCTGGGGAGGAGGGGTCATGGGGAGTTACTGTTTAATGGGTAATGAGTTTTAGTTTTGGATGAGGAAAATGCTCTGGAGATTGTAAATGGGGACACAACAATGTGAACATACTTAATGCCACTGAATTGTACATTTAAAAATGGTTTAAAATGCAAGTGTCATGTTATGTATCTTTTACCACACACATACATACAAACTAAGTTAAACATGGAACTACCATATGACCCAATAACTACACTCTTGGATATTTATCTTAAAGAAATAAGAAGTTGTATTTAAACAAAATGCTCTATACACATGTTCATAGCCACTGTATTTGTGATAGTCAAAACCTGTCATCAGCCCAGATACCTCTACATGGGTGATTGGCTAAACTGCGGCACATACTTACCATGGACTACCACTCAGCAATAAAAAGGAATTAACCACTGAAACAGAACCACTTGGAAGGATCTTTAGGGAAGTTTGTTGAACAAAAGATAGCCACTTCCAAAAGATTACATGCTCTATGTTTCAATTTATACAGCATTTTTTTAAAAGAGTTTGTTTATTAGAGAGAGAGCACAAGCAGAGGGGAAGGGCGGAGGGAGACAGAGAAGCAGACTCCCTACTGAGCAGGGAGCTCCACGTGGGGCTTGATTCCAGGACCATGGAATCATGACCTGAGCTGAAGGCAGACACTTAACCAACTGAGCCACCCAGGCACCCCCATTTATACAGTATTTTTGAGAATATTTTAGAAATTAGAAAAACAGATTTGTGGTTTTCAAAGGTTAGTGATAGGGAAAGAGGGGAGGTAGAAGGCATGTGGACATGGTTATAAAAGGGGGTTTTGAGGTGATGGAACTGTTCTGTATTTTGACTGGACACAGGTGCCTACACATGTGAGAAAATTATGTAGAAGTAAATACACACACTTCATACCCACAAATGAGTAAAAATAAAACTGGGAAATCTGAATAAAACCAATGCATTGTATTAGTATCAATAACATGGTTGCAATATTATACTATTTTTTTGCAAAAAAAAATTTGTTTTATTTTGCTCATTTGTTACCACTGGGGAGAAACCTTGCTAAAAGGTTCCTGGGATCTCTGTATATTATTTCTTACATCTGCATGTGAATCTACAGATATATCAATAAAATTTGAATAAAAAAGAAAGCAAGAAATGGCATTACACACAAAAAAGATCCAATGAATAAGAGTATATAAATGTTTAAAAATCTGTGAATTAAAAAAAATAATTTCAATAGCAAATATTATAACAAAAGGTTAATATGTATGGTATATAATGAACCTATACACAGGAAACCTCTGATAGGCAAATGAAGAAAGGATGCGAATAAAAAACTCACCTTAGTAATAGTGGTCTGACTGTATTGTCTGTGGACCCCTGGAAGTCCCCAAGGCACTCTATGTTGACACTGTTCAAAAGTCATGTTGGGTAAACTGTTGGTATCTGAGCATGAAGCAAGGCAGCGGCCCCAAAGTCGTATCACTGCATTTCCTACTGCCATGTACTCATAGTAAAATAGAACGAAACAAAATGAAGCAAAACAAAAAGGCCAATTTTACTGAAGAATGTCCTTGATGAAGCAGCAAAAGTTATGTTATGGATTTTATTAAATCTTTTTTTTTTTTTTAAGATTTTATTTATTTATTCGACAGAGACAGAGACAGCGAGAGCAGGAACACAGCAGGGAGAGTGGGAGGGCGAGAAGCAGGCTTCCCTCGGAGCAAGGAGCGCGATGTGGGACTCGATCCCAGGACCCTGGGATCATGACCTGAGCCGAAGGCAGACGCTTAACGACTGAGCCACCCAGGCACCCGTGGATTTTATTAAATCTTAATCCTTTAGGACACATATTATTAATTTTCTGTGTGAAAAAGTGGGAAGTATGAGCAAAGCATTTCTGGTGAGTATCAAAGTACAATAGCATTTCGAGAAAGCACTTTGTCATTGTTTAAATTGCAAGCTGAACTAGCCATTTTTTTTTCATGAAACATTTTTACTTGAAAGAAATGACAGGCAAATTATCACTATTCAGACTTAGGTATTTGGCAGACATTTTTTTGAAATTGAAGGAAGTGAGCCTGTCACTTGCCAATGATAAAACCTTAGCTTTCAAGTGAAAATTAGAATCTTGGAAAATATGTAACTGCCATGTGAACTTGATATCTTTCTAGTTCTTCAAGATTTTTCTGATGATATTGGTGGTAACATTAACAAGTTTGAGTTTTGACGTTTTATAATGAAATATGATAACATTTGGAAGATTTGCATTACTCAGTGAACTAATATTTTTTAAATAGCTAAGGCAGGATATTTTAAAATCATGCATGGGTAAAAAAAAAAATCTATTCAAAGGCTAGAAACACCAATGGATTTTAATGAAAAGAACACTAAAGTTTCATTGATACGGTTTCATATTATTTTTTTAAAGTAATCCTTAAGAAACAACCACTTGTTGAGTTCTGATGTATCATTGAAAAAGAACAGCTAGGACTTCTAGTACTATGTTGAAGAATAGTGACGAGTGGGCATCCTTGTATTGTCCCTGATCTTTTTTTTTTTTTTTAGATTTTATTTATTTATTTGACAGAGATAGCGAGAGAGGGAACACAAGCAGGGGGAGTGGGAGAGGGAGAAGTAGGCTTCCAGCTGAGCCAGGAGCCCGATGTGGGGCTTGATCCCAGGACCCTGGGATCATGACCTGAGCTGAAGGCAGACGCTTAATGACTGAGCCACCCAGGCACCCGTATTGTTCCTGATCTTAAGGGAAAGGCTTTCAGCTTTTCCCCATTGAGGATGATATTCGCTGTGGGTTTTTCACAGATGGATTTTATGCAATTGAGGAATGTTCCCTCTATCCCTATACTCTGAAGAGCTTTAATCAGGAAAGGATGCTGTATTTTGTCAAATGCTTTTTCTGCATCAATTGAGAGGACCATATGGTTTTTCTCTCTCCTCTTATTAATGTGTTCTATCACATTGATTGGTTTGCTAATGTTGAACTACCCTTGCATCCCGGGGATAAATCCCACTTGGTCGTGGTGGATGATCCTTTTATTTTATTTTATTTAGTTTTTGAAGATTTTATTTATTTTTCAACAGAGAGAGAGGAAACACAAGTGGGAGTGGTGGGAGGAGAAGCAGGCTTCCCTTGGAGCAGGGAACCCAATGCGGGGCTCCATCCCACGACCCTAGGATCATGACCTGAGTCGAAGGCAGGTGCTTAACGACTGAGCCACCCAGGCACCCTGGATGATCCTTTTAGTGTATTGTTGGATCCTATTAGCTAGGATTTTGTTGAGAATTTTGGAATCCATATTCATCAGGGATATTGGTCTGAAATTCTCCTTTTTGATGGGGTATTTGCCTGGTTTGGGGATCAAGGTAATGCTGGCCTCATAGAATGGGTCTGGAAGTTTTCCTTCTGTTCTTATTTTTTGAAATAGCTTCAGGAGAGTAGGTATTATTTCTTCTTTGAATGTTTGGTAGAATTCTGCAGGAAATCCATCAGGCCCTGGAATCTTGTTTTTGGGAGGTTTTTGATCACTGCTTCAATCTTGTTACTGGTTATTGGCCTATTCAGGTTGTCAATTTCTTCCCGTTTCAGGCTTGGTAGTTTATAGGTTTCTAGAAAGGCATCCATTTCTTCCAGGTTGCTTAATTTATTGGCATACAGTTGTTGATATTTCTAATAATTGTTTCTATTTCCTTGGTGTTAGTCGTGGTCTCTCCCCTTTCATTCATAATTTTATTAATTTGGGTCCTTTCTCTTTTCTTTTGGATAAGTCTGGCCAGTGGTTTATCGATCTTATTAATTCTTTCAAAAAACAAGCTTCTAGTTTCGTTGATCTGATCTACTGTGTTTCTGGTTTCTAATTCATTGATCTCTGCTCTAATCTGAATTATTTCTCTTCTAATGCATGGCTTAGGCACTGTTTGTTGCTTTTTCTCCAGTTCTTTAAGGTGTAAAGCTAGTTGGTGAATTTGGGAATTTTCTATTTTCTGAGTGAGGCTTAGATGGCTATGTATTTCCCCCTTAAGACCACCTTTGCAGTATTCCATAGGTTTTGGACCGATGTGTTTTCATTCTCATTGGTTTCCATGAATTGTTTAAGTTCTTCTTTTATTTCCTCGTTGACCCAAACATTCTTAAGCAGAGTGGTCTTTAGCTTCCAAGTGTTTGAATTTCTTCCAAACTTTTTCTTGTGATTGAGTTCCAGTTTTAAAGCATTATGGTCTAAGAATATGCAGGGAATAAAACGGTGATCACCAAGACAGCATGGTACTGGCACAAAAACAGACATATAGACCAATGGAACAGAATAGAGAGCCCAGATATGGACCCTCAACTCTATGGTCAAATAATCTTCGATAAAGCAGTAAAAACTAGGCAATGGAAAAAAGACAGTCTTTTCAATAAATGGTGCTGGGAAAATTGGGCAGCTATATACAGAAGAATGAAACTTGACCATTCTTTAACCCCATACACAAAGATAAATTCAAAATGGATGAAAGACCTCAATGTGAGACAAGAATCCATCAAAATCCTCGAGGAGAGCATAGTCAGTAACCTCTTCGACATTGGCCATAGCAACTTCTTTCAAGATACATCTCCAAAGGCAAGTGAAACAAAAGTGAAAATGAACTTCTGGGACTTCATTGAGATAAAAAGCTTCTGCACAGCAAAGGAAACAGTCAACAAAACAAAGAGGCAACCCACAGAATGGGAGAAGATATTTGCAAATGACACTACAAAGGGCTGATATCCAAGATCTATAAAAAACTTCTCAAACTCAACACCCAAAAAAACAAATAATCAAGTCAAAAAATGGGCAGAAGACATGAACAGATGCTTCTCAAAAGAAGACATACAAATGGCTAACAGACACATGAAAAAATGTTCATCATCATTAGCCCTCAGGGAAATTAAAATCAAAACCACATTGAGATACCACCTTACACCAGTTAGAATGGCAAAAATTGACAAGGCAAGAAACAGCAAATGTTGGCGATGTTGTGGAGAAAGGGGAACTCTCTTACATGGTTGGTGGGAATGAAAGTTGGTACAGCCACTTTGGAAAACAGTTCAGAGGTTCCTCAAAAAATTAAAAATAGAGCTACCCTATGACCCAGCAATTGCACTCCTGGGTATTTACCCCAAAGACACAGATGTAGTGAAAAGAAGGGCCATATGCACACCAGTATTCTAGCAGCAATGTCCTCAATAGCCAAACTGTGGAAAGAGCTGAGATGCCCTTCAACAGATGAATGGATAAAGGAGATATGGTCCATTATATACAATGGAATATTACTCAGCCATCAGAAAGGATGAATACTCAACTTTTACATCAACATGGATGGGACTGGAGGAGATTATGCTAAGTGAAATAAGTCAAGCAGAGAAAGTCAATTATCATATGGTTTCACTTATTTGTGGAACATAAGGAATAGCATGGAGGACATTAGGAGAAGGAAGGGAAAAATGAAGGGGGGGAAATTGGAGAGGGAGGTGAACCATGAGAGACCATGGACTCTGAGAAACAAACTGAGGGTTTTAGAGGGTAAGAGGGTGAGGGGATGGGTTAGCCTGGTGATGGGTATTAAGGAGGGCACGTATTGCATGGAGCACTCGGTGTTATATGCAAATGAATCGTGTAACACTACATCAAAAACTAATGATGTATTGTATGGTGACTAACATAACATAATAAAATTAAATTAGGGCGCCTGGGTGGCTCAGTTGGTTAAGCGACTGCCTTCGGCTCAGGTCATGATTCTGGAGTCCCTGGATTGAGTCCCGCATCAGGTTCCCTGCTCGGCAGGGAGTCTGCTTCTCCCTCTGACCCTCCCCCTTCTCATGTGCTCTCTGTCAAATAAATAAATAAAATCTTTAAAAAAAAATTAAATTAAATTAAATTAAAAAGAAAAGAAAAAGGACAGCCATATTTTTTTCAGAAAAGGCTATTAAAATATCCTTTTTTTTTTTAAGATTTTATTTCTTTATTTGACACAGAGAAAGAGAGAGAGAACAAACAGGGGTAGGACAGAGAAAGAGAGGGAGAAGCAGACTCCCCACTGAGCAGGGAACCCAACTCGGAACTCTATTCCAGGACCCTGGGATCATGACCTGAGACAAAGGCAGATGCTTAACTGACTGAGCCACCCAGGTGCCCCTAAAATATCCCTTCTTTACCAACTACATTTGACCCTTGAGCAAGGCAAAGGTTAGGGACTCTGACCCCCAGCAAAGTCCTAAATCCATGTATAACTTTTGACTCCCCCCACACGTAACTACTAATAGCCTACTATTGACCAGAAGCTTTACTAGTAACATAAACAGTCAATTAACACATCTTTTTTATGTTATATTCATTATATACTGTATTCTTACAATAAAGGAAGCCAGGGAAAAGAAAATAATATTAAGTTGCAAGGAAAAGAAAATACATTTAGAGTACTGTACCTTAAAAAAAAACTGTATAAGTAGACCCACACAGTTCAAGACCATAATGTTCAAGGGTCAACTGTAGTTGGTAAAGAAGGGTTACATATCAGTGAGAGACTGGATTTTCTGAATATAATTCAACCAAAGCAACATATTGTAACTGACTGCATACCAAAGCAAGTATGAGAATTCAGTTGTCTTCTAATCAGTCTGACATTAAAAATATTTGTAAAAATGTAAAATAATGCCACTCTTCTCAAAAATCTTTTGTTTTGGAAATTACTATTTTTCATTAAAATGTTATATGTGATAACATGTAATAGATTTATTTTTTCAATGAAGTAATAAGTACATGTTTTAAAACTTCTCAGTTTTAATTTCTAATATGGTAAAATGTCAAAGGATATGACCCACATAATCAAACACTCTAAGGTCCTTAATATTTTTAAGAGGTCAAAGTGTCCCGAAGCTAACAAGTTGAACATTGTTGTACTATAGGAAATATAACTGTTTAGAATAACAATGGAAAAGTATTTGATTTCACTTGCAGTAAAAGAAATGCAAGCTCACACAATAATAATTTTTCCTTTAGAAAGAGCAAAAGTTTAAGTGCTAATGCTCAAGGTGGATAAATTATTCAAGGTAAAATAGATGTATTCAGAGATTACTGGCCAGAATGTTCAACCTTTTTTTGGAGGGTGGGGATAAATTAAGAGCATTAAAAGCCTTCAAAATGTTTGATCTGGTATTTAACTTTTAAAGATTAAGGAAGGAAATTTATTGTAAGGGGAAAAGAGTACTGCACAAAGATCTTCATTGACATTGGCTTGTACATTAATAAGAGTAGTAAAAATTTTAAAACCATCTAAATATTGGAAAAAAAGACAGTGGCTTAGGAAACAAGAATATTGCCACTAAGTAAAGTTTTATGCAGCTCTTTGAATCATATTTCAAACAATTTGAGCCAAAATAGAAATACCTGTGTTACAACTTAAATTTTTAACATAAGGTATATAAGTTTGAATACAATAGGATTAAAAGTACACATGTAACTATGAGTTTAAAAAAAGATCAAATAGACATACCCTGTGATATTTGTTGTTTTTCTATTTCTATCTTCCTGTGTTTCCCCCATCTTTTATAATGGCTGTATTTTTGTTTATAGTTGACTTAAACTTTATGTAAAAATATACTGTGTTTCCCTGCAGCTCCCTGTGTCAGTCCTTCTTTCCTTTATCTTTTCTTTGGTACTCAACAATCTTCCTTTAGAGAATTTGGTGTGGACAAAGTCAACAAGAAGTGTCCTTTGATTTACATGTAGGGTGTCTATAAATTCCAGTTTGCCCCCAAAGTCCCAGTTTTATATATGTTTAACACAATTATTAGTGGTATCCCCTTTCACTTTTTGAAAAAGTTTTCTAGTTTTAATGATAAATTATGGTCTTTAATAGGTATCATGTAGATCCAAATCTAATCTCTTATCATTTTCTTGCTCTGAATCCTCTAAAGTATCTTATCCTAGGTTTTTTTCAACCTTGCATATCTCCCTAACATTGGAGGCCATATTTCCTTATGGTCCTCTTGGATTCTTTTCTTTCAAACTCAAAGAGTCTCAGGGTGATTTTCTTTAGCTTTTCAATCTCTGCACACCTCTAGTGGACAGAGAGTCTCTGGGCTGTTTTTCGGGACAGTTGGCAGAATCTTCTAACTAAAGATGACCCTCCATGAAGTCAAAGAACATCTTGAGTTGAGGTTAATTTGAATCCAGTCCAGGAAGAGCCCATTTGTTTGTGTGTGTATTTCTCGAACTATCTATTCAATAACTTAATCTCCTAACTTCTTACTAAGCTGGCAGCTAAGGTCATTTTTATAAACTTGTTCATGTTTGTTGGAAGAAGAATGGGGAGATAGTTCTAAGTGTTAGATACAAAGGTTAAGTTTCCATCTCTATTAGTCAGGGTTCTCCAAAGAAATAGAACCAATAGGAGATTATATATATATACACACACACACGTATATACATATATACAAATATATACTTTTACACTGGTTTCTCCTCATAGGAGGCACATATAGTAAAAAAAAGTCTTTATATTCATTGTTTTTATGCAAAGTACAAGATCCATGAGGCACAGAGCCATTGCATATCTGCCTCAGGACAGATTTGTAATACCTTAAAATTCTCTATGAAGAGTACCTCTTTTTATAGAAATCATACTTTTTTATTTCTACAATTTTTTTTTAATTTTAAGAAAAAACCCTTCTCTTCAATGTTTGAAGTGAGCAAAGAAGCAAAATGGGTTAGGACACTTCCCTCCCCTTGTCAACTCTTTGAAATAGTATCTAAATGGAACCAGAAAAGACCCCGAATAGCCAGAGGAATGTTGAAAAAGCAAAGAAAAGCTGGTGGCATCACAATTCTGGACTTCCAGCTCTATTACAAAGCTGTCATCATCAAGACAGTATGGTACTGGCACAAAAACAGACACATAGATCAATGGAACAGAATAGAGAGCTGAGAAATGGACCCTCAACTCTATGGTCAACTAATCTTTGACAAAGCAGGAAAGAATGTCCAATGGAAATAAAACAGTCTCTTTAACAAATGGTGTTGGGCAAATTGGACAGCCACATGCATAAGAATGAAACTGGACCATTTCCTTATACCACACACAAAAATAGACTCAAAATAGTTGAAAGACCTCAATGTGAGATAGGAGTCCATCAACATCCTAAAGGAGAACACAGGCAGCAACCTCTTCGACCTCAGCCACAGCAACTTCTTCCTAGAAACATCGCCAAAGGCAAGGGAAGCAAGAGCAAAAATGAACTATTGGGACCTCATCAAGATAAAAAGCTTTTGCACAGCAAAAGAAACAGTCAACAAAACTAAAAGACAACCCACAGAATGGGAGAAGATATTTGCAAATGACATATCAGATAAAGGGCTAGTATCCAAAATCTATAAAGAACTTCTTAAACTCAACACACAAAGAACAAATGATCCAATCAAGAAACGGGCAGAAGACATGAACAGACATTTTTCCAAAGAAGACATCCAAATGGCCAACAGACACATGAAAAAGTGCTCAACATCGCTCAGCATCAGGGAAATCCAAATCCAAACCTCAATGAGATGCCACCTCACACCAGTCAGAATGGCTAAAATTAACAAGTCAGGAAATGACAGATGGTGGGGATGCAGAGAAAGGGGAACCCTCCTACACTGTTGGTGGGAATGCAAGCTGGTGCAGCCACTTTGGAAAACAGTATGGAGGTTCTTCAAAAAGTCGAAAATAGAGCTACCATACGATCTAGCAATTGCACTACTGGGCATTTACCCCAAAGATACAAATGTAGTGATCCAAAGGGGTATGTGCACCCCAATGTTTATAGCAGCAATGTCCACAATAGCCAAATTGTGGAAAGAGCCAAGATGTCCATCGACAGATGAATGGATAAATAAGTGGTATATATATACTATGGAATATTATGCAGCCATCAAAAGGAATGAAATCTTGCCATTTGCAATGACGTGGATGGAACTGGAGAGTGTTATGCTGAGTGAAATAAGTCAATCAGAGAAAGACATGTATCATATGATCTCACTGATATGAGGAATTCTTAATCTCAGGAAAGAAACTGAGGGTTGCTGGAGTGGTGGGGGGTGGGAGGGATGGGGTGGCTGGGTGATGGACATTGGGGAGGGTATGTGCTATGGTGAGCACTGTGAATTGTGCAAGACTGTTGAATCACAGATCTGTACCTCTGAAACAACTAATACATTATATGTTAAAAAAAAAGAAGAAGAAGAAGATAACAGGAAGGGAAGAATGAAGCGGGGGAAATCGGAGGGGGAGATGAACCATGAGAGACGATGGACTCTGAAAAACAAACTGAGGGTTCTAGATGGGAGGGGGGTGGGAGGATGGGTTAGCCTGGTGATGGGTATTAAAGAGGGCATGTTCTGCATGGAGCACTGGGTGTTATATGCAAATAATGAATCATGGAACACTACATCAAAAACTAATGATGTAATGTATGGTGATTAACCTAACATAATAAAAAATAATAATAATTATGAAATGGTATCTGGTGAGTGCTATAGGGGAAAAAAAGGCCACCTTTCTGATCTGCTCCAATCCTGGAGGAGAATCATTAGCTCTGGGTGTCAGATCTACTGGGACAATTTTACTTATAGGAAGAGGAACAGAGCAAGTACTGGAATAACCTAAATATTATTTAGAATGATCTTTTACAGGAAATAAAAGAGCTGTAAAACCCTTTAGGTTTGTCTTTGTCTCTTGGTGTCTGAAATGAATTAAATTATGCTTTGGTCTAAAATATGCTTTGGGAGGCATCCAAAATTTCATTAGATGTGCTAAATATTGTTGAATGATGATGGAATAAATGTTGCTTCATATCCCTGGCAAAATAATCTTCAAGTAAGGTCATAAGTAGTTATCTTAGTAATGGACTTGATGCCCTTTTATATATATATATATAATTAGGAGCAAACTGAGACATATTTCCTTCTGACCTAAAAATATTAATAATAGGAAATTCTATCTTGTATTGAAACATATCAGGCTACATAGAGGCATAAAATTTAAGATAAAGAAGCAATTATTAGCAAATTCATTAGATTCATATTTGCATATTGCATATTCAAAAAATTATTTTGAAGTGACACTGTGAAACTTCCAAGGTTACCCTTTTCAAAAAAGGGTTATATCTTTGGCCTCTGTCTGGCTCTGGCTCTGGCTCTCTGTCCCTCTCTGTCTGGGTGCTTGCCCTTGGAACACATCTGTCATTCTGTGAGGAAGCCAAGCTGCCACACACAGAGGCCACGTGTAGCCGTCCCCACCCACCCCACAACTGCCAGATGTGTGGGTAAGCGAGTCTTCAAATGACTTGAGCTCCCAGCCTTGAAGTCACCCCAGCTTCAAAATGCAGTAGAGAGTAGATCAGATACAAGTTTTGCCCACTGAGCCTTGTCCAAATACAAGTGAGCAAATACATGTTGCTATTGTTTTAAGCCAATGTGTTTTGAGGTTGTTCGCCACCCAGAAAAAAAAAAAAAAAGATACCTAACTCTAAATTCAAGCTAACAGATTTTTTTCTTATTGTTATTTTTTCCTTTTTGCATGTTCTTTCTCTCTGTCACACACACACTCTCTTCCTTTTACACACACACACACACAGAGGTTTTAATATCCTGATTACTTACAGTCTGAAT
Organism: Mirounga leonina; assembly: GCF_011800145.1. Taxonomy (NCBI): domain Eukaryota; kingdom Metazoa; phylum Chordata; class Mammalia; order Carnivora; family Phocidae; genus Mirounga; species Mirounga leonina. The sequence goes on from NW_023270620.1 coordinate 417,754, forward strand.
CTAAACAAATCCTGAGATCAGCCACAAAGAATTACCTGAACATGATCTGTTCCGGTAACAGGTGGTCCAACAGTATGAATGTGCTTCCCAGCTCAAGCTATGTATTGATGACTTATAGTAAAAGAACACATCTGGAGATGACACAGCTGATCGTGAATGGCGGTGGACTTAACAGAAGAGAGAGAGATGATGTTTCCAGCAAACATTAGCATCCTGTTATGACTCACTGTGTCCTCAAGCATGAGAAGGCACAATGTCTGTTCCCTTATCTTTAGAACATTGGAGGCATTTTGTCCCCACTTGCAACACTGAAAGAATGGGTGATGAAGCAAGAAGAGTTGAAAGTAGTGCTGACTCTTCTGAATACATTCAGAAAATCTCTGGCCACAATAATGTAACTGTTCAATTATCCCTATTTTTCTCTGATGGTCCTCAATTTAAACACAAGTATTCACCCTTCTGTGTCAGGCAGTGTGCTAGGTACTTGGGCTACCATCCTAAACAGGACACAATCCCTGGCCACAGGAATCTTGCATCTAGAGGAGAAAGATACATATATAGACAATTTCAGTACAGAGTGATAAAGGCTATAATGGAGTTGAATACGGAAGCCTATGAGCCCCCAGAGGACAGGCACTAAGCCAGTGTGAAGAGGACTGCTTTCCACAAGGATTTCTGGAGAAAGCAGGATCTGAATCCAGCCCTGAAGGAAGAATAGGAGGAGAAGGAGAGAAGGACGGGCATGTGCGCCTCATGTTGGGTGCAGGGCAGGATAGGGACAGGCTGGAGGCGAGCTTTCTTATGCAAAGTGTATATGGTGTCTATACAATCAAAAGCAAGACATTGCAGCACTGTCAGGGAATGGAAAGCCCTTTTTATTCTTTTTTTGGTTGGTTGTCTCTGTTTTTTAACAATAGAATGAGGGGTGCTAAGAGATGAGACTGGATATGAGAGCCACTGTTTGATCATGGAGTACACAGGGGTTTCAATTTGGAGGCCAGTGTAGGAAGTTAAGTCAGGAAGTAATATAATCATATTTGTGCTTTAAAAAACAACAACAATACTGGTTGCACCAGGAGACCAGGTTAGTAAAAGGTGAAAGATTTATGCGATCTGAAGAGAAACCAGAGTGTAGGAGGATACCGGGTTAGAAAGGGCTGCATTCAAATGGAGAGAGTTATTGGAATTACTGGTTACATGCTGAGGAGGAGGAGAGCTGCCTCTGGTGATTCCCTTGGTGCAGCTCCTCCTCAGGTCCCGGAGTAAGGATGATGGCAGCTTATGTGTTCAGTGACCTCCCGCTTCGCCTTTGCCTGTGTCCCGTGATATCATGCCACCCTTTGGCTGCTTGTGGAGCCCAGAACTTTTCCGAACACCCCAGCCCTGACAGAGCAACTCAACTATTCATTTCCCCCTTCCTCCTTTTATTTAAGTCTGCATTCTGCTATTATGGTATTATTATGATAAGGAATGAAAAATAATTACCACAGTGGTACTAACAACTAATTATGAAATAAAGTTCAGATAATAATACTGTGGTAATATCTGAATATCAAACTCTTCAGTTTAAACATACATAGTTAAACTCTTCATCAAACATACATCTCTTCAGTTTAAAGGTAAGACTGTAAATAATATAAAACAGAATAGACATTTTGATGGTAAATAAGGGGCAAGAAGGGGATAATTTGTGTAATGTTTGATGTTTAAGATTTAATGTATATTACTTCTTTTTTTTTTTTAAAAAAGATTTTATCTATTTATTTGACAGAGAAAGACATAGTGAGAGAGGGAACACAAGCAGGGGGAGTGGGGGAGGGAGAAGCAGGCCTCCCCGTGGAGCAGGGAGCCCGATGCCGGTCTCGACCCCAGGACCCTGGGATCATTACCCGAGCTGAAGGCAGACGCCCAACGACTGAGCCACCCAGGCGCCCTGAGTTAATGTATATTACTTCTAAACCCTAATTTTAAAATATCATACATAGGATCATTTTCCTCTGTGACTCTATCTACTTGGTATTTTGCCAAATAAATCTGAGGCTATCAAAAGTGATTATACCATACCTTTGAAACAAATTTATAATGCTGTTATTTAAATAACTCATTAAATTTCAGAGATGGCCTCCATTTTCACCTCTGCCTATATCCTCACATTTGTGGCTTAATTTTGTAGTGCCCTACCATTTTGACTTTGAGCTTAACCATGTAACTTGATTTGGCCAGTGGGAGCAAACTGGAAGCAAATAAAGACTTGAAAAGCACTTGCACAATTGGGCTTCCTCTGTCTTGCACCTCTGCCTTTGCGATGAGAACATACTTAGACTAGTCTGCTGGAGGATGAAAGACCTGTGGAGGGAAGCTTAGTCACTGTGGTTGTCATAGCTGAAGCCAGTCTAGATCAGTATGCATCCAGCTGGCCCTCAAACAACTGAGGAAACCAAGCCTCGATCAAGAGAGCCATCTAGTCAACCCCCATCTTCTTCCAGTCTCATGAACAATTATGCTTATTGTGGAATGCCTCGGTACATAGCATTACGAATGTAATAAATAACTGACACAGAAAAAATAGAAAATTTCCTCTAGAGTGGTTGGTCAAAATTTATTGTTTCTTTTGATATTATTGCTTATTTAGAAAAGTCTCTTTCAACTTCATCACTCATTATTGATAATGTCATTATTTGTTAGATTGACAATTGATCTTGGTAATACAACATTTTAAAATCATTGTCAAGTTTGGGGAAAGTTCTTTCAAATTGCCTTAATATTTGTCACAGATATAATTCTTGTTTGTATTAATACTGCTACTATTGGTTTGTGTCCTACAAACACAGGAATTCTGGAAAGATCTATTTTGTATGATTTTTATCAAAATCAGGCAAAAAGCATATGGTACAATGGCATTTGTATTTACTGCATTACTTAATATATTCTTGACAGAGGATACCTCCTATTTTGAATAGTGCTCTATAGGATCTGAATCCTCTAATTAAAATTTTACACATATGATTGGAAGAGTTTTATGCAAACTATCTCCTAGCTTTGTACATTTCAGATCTTGATTTTCCTCCTATTTCCATGTACTTCTGATATCAGTCTCTGCAGAACATATTCATATTTTGCCATGACCTCTGGCCCTGCTCTGCATTTTCTAATACCTGGTGAGTTGCCACATGGGGCAGTAGGAATATTCCTGGCAGCCATTTCTAGGTGAGGATAGCAAGCAAAATTTAATCATATGTGACATAATGATCATAAAACACATATATAAATATTTCTATACTCAAATTAAATATATCACCAACTAAACACCCCTGTAGCTGGATCCCAAAAATGTCTATGGCCACTCCAAATAGCATACAATGAGGGGGAATTACAACAGAGGAAGACAGACAGCAAAAAATATCTTACATTTGCAAAATTTTTGAGAAGATATGACTAAGTAAACACATTTCTAAAGCTCCTCCTCCCAGAGCTTTGAAGGGAACCCATTCAAGTGGAGAACCCTAAAGCTTAAGCTTTATTAGCTTTGTGTTAAATCAGCCTCTGTAGGTTGATGCTACTAAGATATCCCTCCTTTATAGTTCAGAGAGATCTAAGGAGATGAAGTAATTTGTTCCAGGACACAAAGGTAGCAAGGGACAAACTGAGACTCAGACCCAAACTGTCTAAATTCAGGGTGCAAAGATTGTAACCACCCTCATACCCTGACTCCTGCTGCAGGAAAATGTTTAACGTGACCCAAACTACAGTTAATGATAGTGAAGAAAGAGCAAGAGGTATTTGGAAGAAAGCTTTGACTAAGCTGTTACTAACTGGCTAAATTGGTGTGGAAGACCTGAGTTTCAGCTAAGACAGTCTGCAGGTAGGGATTAAACACCCACTATGGGGAGAGGAGAGATGCAGAGACTAGAAGGCCAGCTGGGCCTGGAAGTCAGGTGGGAAGATAATTGACCCTGAGGTGGGGGTCATGTTAAGTAACTGAGAAGGAAGGACAAGATGGTGAACTGGAGGAAGCAGGGACTGAAAGGCGATTTGAGTGGATAAAGAGACTTCAGACTTTAGTGACGCAGTAGTAAGCCTGTAAGTGCTTCGTAGTGGTGAGTTACATCAGTTATAAATTGAAATCAAAGTCTACAGAGCTAAGAAGGAACTGGTTTTGAGGTTGCAAAGAATAGAGAGTTGGGGAGAAGATGAAAAGAAAAATTCAAGCAAAATAATGAAGGTCTATCAAGAAGATAAGGAAGAAATTGATTGCCTCCTGTTTAAAAGTTTCTATCATTTGAAAGTTATTATTAAACCCCTCACACCTCTCCATTAGCCCAAAGTAGGCCATCAGGCCTTCATCAAAGGGTCTAACATTATAGTTACTTTTGACTTTTGAATACTTGGCTTTCTTATTTTCAATTACAGTATCTCCAAACGAGTCTATCACACAACCTTCTAATAATGTTCAGGCTAAGGTCAGAATCAGAGAGATCTTCATTTCTACTGGTTAACCACAGCAGTGTGTTTGTTTACATCTATAAAACTGTGGTGGTGCATGGCCCCTCTTGCATCAATGCCAATTTCACAGTACGTAAGAATGTAGGGGTAAGTTGGTTAGGATCTTCAAAATCAACACCACCATGACTTCCCTTCCAGAGCTCATGGTTTTATGTTCATAATTTTTGACATGAGGTCTAAACCACATAAACTTATTCCAAGCAGACAAGGGCCAAAGGCACTCTAGCTCTACAGTGACAAATGGACTGTGGACTTTAATCTTTTGAAATACTTTGCAATGAAGAGCTGTAAATAGATCCCAGTCTTTTCTCCACTCAACTTTCTATTTAGACTGCAGTACTGAGTCTTTGTCTTCTCCTTGGTGAAAGAGACTGCAGGCTAAAAGGGAATTGAATACCAGAGGCAGTATAAATTACCCCCTCTGTCCCTTGGCTCACTTATTGATCTAACGAGTTCCATCTTTTGAAGTCATAAAGAGTGGAAGCCAAAGCTTTCACTTCTGAAATGTCAAGAAATAATTAAAATCATAACACAAATGACACCAAAGGAAACTCATGGTGTTCTTGGTATCCTGAGAGAGAATTTCAGTGCTTATCTCAGCCTTAAGTGTATAGTTTTGCTGAAAACACAGAGCGGTGAAATTGTCAGTGATTTGGAAAGCCCAAATCAAATAGCCTTTGAGGGAAAATGGCTTTTTAATAATTTTAATGCAATTTGATTGGTTCCATTATACACAGAGGCCTAATTAATGCTGCTCTGAACCACTGAAAAGAAAAGGTGACCTTGAAGAGACTATTTTCACTGTCTAATAAGAATAGAATAAACTGAATGTGATTGCTATTGAACTGCTTTGAAGAGAAAAAAAAAAACAAAAAACTTTTACTGTTTTTATACAAAACTTGCTATTGCAAAATACCTATTAAAATCACAGTTTACAATTTGTTCATAAACACCAACTTCTTTTATCAGTACAATAAACCTATTTGATAAGTAAGGTATTATTATCATATTATAGCTACAGTTTACATATGAGGAAACTGAGGATTTGTGGTATCGAGTTCACTTACAGAAACACACAGAGCTAGTAAGAAGTGAAGTCCGCACTTGATCTCAGGTTTCTGTCTTTTAAACCAGTGATCTCCTCACTGACATCACCATCACACTTGCCCTACAGTCAGCCTTAGCCTTGCCCTCTTCCTGACAGGAGGGAGGAAGCTACTGATAGGATCTTTCAGAGCTCCTTCAAGGTGTGCAGGCCCCAGGCAAATAATTTTTGTGGATCCCCTGTTTATATTAATGTTTCAATAAAAAATTCGTTATCAGATTTATGGCTACATGGGAGGTATAGTGTTTTATTGATGAAGATCTAGAATAATGGGTAGAGACGAGGGACTTATGTATTTGTTTATTGTGTAATCAGTTCAATAAAGATTCTTTGAATGGATAAAGAAGAGGTGGTATATATGTGTGTGTGTGTGTATGTGTGTGTGTGTAGGAATATTGCTCAGCCATCAAAAAGAATGAAATCTTGCCATTTGCAACAACGTGATAGAACTAGAGGGTATTATGCTAAGCAAAATCAGTCAGTCAGAGAAAGACAAATACCATATGCTTTCACTCATATGTGGAATTTAAGAAAAAAAAACAGATGAACATAGGGGAAGGGAAGAAAAAATAAGAGGAAAACAGAGAGAGAGGCAAACCATAAGAGACTCTTAACTATAGGAAAGAAACTGAAGGTGGCTTGAGGGGAGATGGGTGGGGGATAGGATAACTGGGCGATGGGCATTGAGGAGGGCACTTGATGGAATGAGCACTTGGGTGTTGTATGCAACTGATGAATCACTAAATTGTACCCTGAAACTAATAATACACTATATGTTAACTAAATTGAATTTAGATTTTAAAAAAAAGATTCTTTGTGGTATCCAAGCACCATCTCTTCCTGTTCAGATCCAGGAATCATCTTCTCATGTTCTTTATTGACACATGCAGCTTCTGGGTAATTTCATATCTCTTACCACAAGCAAATGGTAACAATGCTGTTATAACTCACAATGCTATGGGTCTTTAGAATCTGCTTATATGGAAAAAATATAGCTTTTCTTGCCTCTTCAATTATTTTATAACATTTATTAAAAGCTGGTTACATCATTACTTTTGACACTGTGTGATCTATCATGATGCCCACAAAATGCTGGTTTCCAATGACTGCACAGAAAGTTTGTGCTTTATTGAAGGAGGCCACAAATGCCAGTTTTCCTCCATCTATGTAGGAAAATGAAAATAATTCATTTTATGGTGATATTAAATTTACCATCTAGAACTTTATGCCTTAAGAATAGAACACATCGGGGCGCCTGGGTGGCTCAGTTGGTTAAGCGACTGCCTTCGGCTCAGGTCATGATCCTGGAGTCCCGGGATCGAGTCCCGCATCGGGCTCCCCGCTCTGCGGGGAGTCTGCTTCTCCCTCTGACCCTCCCCGCTCTCATGTGCTCTCTCTCTCATTCTCTCTGTCTCAAATAAATAAATAAAAAAAATCTAAAAAAAAAAAAAAAGAATAGAACACATCTTCCAAGTATATCTTCTCTTGAACTCATTAGTCCATAATCACTGTATTCTTAGAATGTTCTCTCTTTCAATGTCACCTGCACTGTTGCCTTCCACATACTGTTGCCATTGAGAAGGATAGGCAAGAGGCCGGTGAATGAAATGAGAAGAGTGGTCCCATTGTGCAAGGACTGTCTACCCTTATCTGGCATGGTCCAAGACAGACCTGAGAGTACAACATCACAGTATCAATCAGAAATGAGAGAGAATATGGAATGAAGAGCCTACTGGTATCATGGTGCTTTGGTCTTAAACATTTTCAAGGAGATATGTGTGGCCTGGTCTGGGACACTGACCAATATATGGTCAGGAGCCTGCAGAGGGGGTGGGCCCAGGCACAAGAGGGGATACAGGCTAAAGGATATCTTCTGCCATGCCTACCACCTTTGAGTTTTATAGAAGGGAGGTGACACCCTGGTTGAAAGATGGACAGGTGAGAGCCATGCCACAGGCCATACCTGCAGTTTGAGGCCAAGGGTAAGCAGTAGAACAGAGTCTTGAACTTATCATGTGTCTGACCTGAGTGAGAGTCACATCAAGTCACTGTATTACCATGATGCTGATGGCCAATTTCATATGATCCCATAAAAGAAATATACTAGGCAACAGAACAAAACATTTGTCTGTCCACCTTCCTGGAACTAGAGCCTGGTCAGGAAGACTAGGGACAATAACACAGCAGAAGTCCCAGAGCTCCTGAGGACATGACACACTCTTGTGTGTGTGATAGAGCATCAGAGAGTGCTCTGGTGGGGAGAAGCAGAAACCAGGGTCATCCAAGTCCCAATATACATTCAGAGCACCCTGCCCAAGTGGCTCTGCTGGCTTCAGCTGGTCTCAGGCACCAGAAGAGTCTTAGACATGGAGGAAGAAGGAAGACATTCCAAAGCTCAGTGCACTGAGTGCAAAACAACTGTAGTGCAAGACCTGAACAGGGGTCTTTCTTGTCCAGGTATCTGAGTGTACTGGTCCCTCCATTCACTGCTTCTTGGTTAGCAAGACAATCAAAAGATCCAAAATATATGATAAAGACTCTCACTTGCTGTATGAACTATCATCCATTTACCCTACAAAGAATCCATTTCCACCAGTTTTTACCTGCCCCTCTGCCCCAGAGGCTGACGAGAAAGGAATACATGTTCAGGGTTTTGGTACCTTCTGATTTCCAGCTAGGTTTGATGAAAGGAGAGCCCTTGCCAGAGATGAGCAGAAAGTAGACAAATGTAGTTAGGGAATTACTCTCCCAGATCCTTCCTTGTGAGGCCATTTTGGCTGTGTCCATCCACCAGAGGCTGCTGCTCCTCTCAGGCAGCAATCTTCCACTAGCCTCTCTGGTTCTGGTCACCATCTCTCAATGGACCAATCTGGGTGCTTCTAGCCTCAGGAAATTGCACTATCCCTGGGGTGGTTTCAAACCTCCTTATAATCAAGCTTTTAAGAATTAGCCTTTATTGATACACATACAAATGAAATGCTTCGTTAAAAGATACACAGATTAGAGAGAAAGTTGACAACTAGAGAGGGCTCTCAGTCAGGGGCCTGCTGCCAATGTGAACTACCTGCCAGCCTCATGAATAAGCTAACCTCCTACAATTGGCTATTGGGGCCCACACTTTAAGTTTCAGATGAATGGAGTCCTCCAGATGTGCACAAGGAGCATGCCACTCTGCCCGTTTGTGGGGGGAGGTGGGTCCATTTCCTCGTCCTCTGCGGACAGTGTTGTGGTTTGGCATAGGGTTGCAGTCAGTCATCCTGGTTGGTTCCTCCATCTCTGAAATAAAGGAGTCAGACTAGAGGATCTCTGAACCAGTCCAGCACTAGAGTCTGGAATGTGGAGAATGTTACAGAGGCAGTAGTGCCTCCCCCCAGGTCGACCCCTAATATTTGCAGGTCTCAGAGCAAGAGTACAAGTGAGGGCGCCTGGGTGGCTCAGTTGGTTGGGCAACTGCCTTCGGCTCAGGCCATGATCCTGGAGTCCTGGGATCGAGTCCCACATCGGGCTCCCTGCTCGGCAGGGGGTCTGCTTCTCCCTCTGACCCCCCACCCTCTCATGCTGTCTCTCTGTCATTCTCTCTCTCTCAATAAATAAATAAAAATCTTAAAAAAAAAAAAAGAGTACAAGTGAGAGGTTAATTTACTATAACTCTAAATATTTAGAAGCTACAAATAATAGTTACAGCCAAATAAAGTGAATTCTATATTTCTACCCTAACAAATATGTCTTCATCACAACAAAATGAAAAATATGCATAAAGGTATAGTTTTTTTGCAAAATATCAAAGATATTTGAATTTATTCATGATTGCTCATCTATGAGTGTTACTTTCACAATATTAGGATGAGTAATTATATATATTAATTATAAATAATTTTATATTAATTCTAAAATTTTTGCCTTTGTTTCAGTAAAGCTACTAATAATGTTATGGTTATCAAAATTTCTCCATAATTTGTGTTCTGTTGATCTAAATGATTAAAAAATAAGTATAATTATATTCAATCTATACATTTAAATATATTTTATACAAATATAAATTACAGTAAATGTAAAAAATTTAAACATTAAAATTATTTTTCATAAATGTTTCAATTTTCTTTTAAATATTCATAACCATGAAAATTAAAATGCAAAGTAAAATTGACTATCAAATACTCAGATCAAAATTATTTAAATCAGGATTAACTTTTTATTTGGTTTATATAGAATAAAATTTTTGTATATTAAAAAATTTCTAGGGGCCCCTGGGTGGCTCAGTCAGTTAAGCATCTGCCTTTGGCTCAGATCATGATCCCAGGGCCCTGGGATTAAGCCCCACATCGGGCTCCCTGCTCAGTGGAAAGCCTCCTTCTCCCTCTCTCGCTGTCTCTCTCTCTGTCAAATAAATAAATAAAATCTTAAAATTTTTCTAGAGTTCAATGTTCAGCTACTGGGCAATATAAAATATTAGTATTGAATTAGTATTGCAAAATGTTACTCACCAGTTACATGTCACTATTTTTTTTTTTAAAGATTTTATTTATTTATTTGACAGAGAGAGACACAGCGAGAGAGGGAACACAAGCAGGGGGAGTGGGAGAGGGAGAAGCAGGCTTCCCGCCAAGCAGGGACCCCGATGCGGGGCTCGATCTCAGGACCCTGAGACCAGGACCTGAGCCGAAGGCAGATGTTTAACCGACTGAGCCACCCAGGCGCCCCACTATTTTTTTTTATTATTATGTTATGTTAATCACCATACATTACATGTCAGTATTGAGAACATCAGGCTAATTCGTAAATATCTGCAGAAGCACAAATTAAAACACAAAAAGTAGAAAGAAAATGGACACTCGGCAAGAGTATCAAGAAACAATTGCCAAGAAACAATACTTCATTACACACAGTGTCTGACACATGGTTGGGACATAATAAATTGTAATTATTATTATTAATAGTAGTAGTTACTATTAATAATAGTAGTATTTGTAGTAGTAATGGTGTTTATTTTTTATTTTGTGGTTCTCTGGTATTCCTTTGCTCTGTGTCACAGAATTATTTGGTGGCTGATTTAAATAAAGAAAGCCTATTCAATTCTTCCTATAGTTCCACCAAATTAAGTTCTTAAAAATCCAATTACCAGATTAGAGGGTTAATTACTACGATCATAAGAGGTGTGTTGATTTCACCTAGAAAGAATAGATTTTCACTGTTAGAATCTATCAAGTTCTATTTAGCAAAAGTTATCTTCGATCCAGTATGCTTTAAACCAATCTTCCCTCAAAACCCCAAAATTGAATTTTGGCTTCTAATTTCAAAGACAGAAATGTAACTGAAACCAAAAACTTATGCAAAGCCCTATACTTACTTCATTTTTTTTTTCAATCCAAACAAGGCTAGGACTATCAAACCTTAAGAAATAACCTTTGCATTCAGTTGTCCTATATTAATTTTTACTTCATTACCGTTTGCCCTTTTAACTTTGTCCACTAGCTTATCAAACAGAAATTGGCAGTGATCACAGTTTCTATGTCTTTGTTTTTCAAAAATGGATCTTTTCTAAAAATGCAGATTAACTAATAGACCAAAAGGGACAGAGATGATCGTTTTGTTGTTGTTGTTGTTGTTGTTTTTTAAGACAGTTGTTCATACCAACAATTGCAAGAAGGTTTCTGTCACCCTGGTGCCTCTTATAAGTTGGGTTCTTTCTCTTCCAGGAAAGAGCAAAATTTTTAAAGTCCTATTAAAGTATTAATGGTATCTAGGAATATTATCTTTTAATGCTATGTCAAGGACCACCTCCAACAAAATAACTTATCTTGAAACTGCCAGAAGTATCACCTAACTTCTGCACATAGGAGCACCTTTTAGAATTAAGATGACAAAATTTGTAGGTGTAGGAGTGACTATAAGATTGTTAGGATGTTATCCTGCCTTTCCCAGATATTTGCCAATCCCTCTGTTCTCCCTAACATGGAAAGAGGGAGCCAGAGGCCCAAAATCCTTCTCTGTTCTCACAAGAAGCATAGTTTTATGTAGCTGAATTCCCTAAAATTTTCCCAAGGCGTTCTGGCCTGATGACAAAGGAAGGCCCACAATCAGATAAAGAGAACCTAAACTAATCCCTAGACGAACTCAGGTTATCTGAGGCTTCCCTGCTTGAGGAAAATATTTCTAAACATCCAAATAAATGGAAAAGTCTCTAAAAAATGGGGCAGTAACCAATGTCTGAAGAGGGGCAGATCTCCTAGTCCTGAACATGGTTTATGAATATTATTCAGCATTTTTATTGTCAGTGGCCAGACTCTGAGACCTCTTGATGTAAAATAAAATGAAGCTAAATGATGTTGGAGCTGAACTGGCTTTCAGAGTTCTTTAATTTCAGAATTAAAAAGTAAAACAGAGAGGTAGTGACCTGGCCAATGTCCCAGCATTGGATTCTGGCATAGACAAATATTGGAAAGCCTCAGAGGAGGTATGATGTGGTGGGAAGACCATGTATCATGTGATTGGACAAACTTTGGCTCCAATTCCAGTTTTCCACATCCAAGATTATATTGGAGAAGTCTCTTAACATAACTAAGCCCCTGTTAGCCATTTCCACATTTTTCAGAGTGAAGCATAACACCTGTTTGTGGATTAAGTAAAATAGTGTATCAAGAGCACACAGCAGATACTGTGAACACACATTTTCTTTTTCTCTGTCCAATCCAGCATTCTCTTAACTACATACATTTCTATAAGATCCCACTAAGGGTAGTGAATAAAGGGGAATGTGTAGTGTTATATATATATTCTTTAAATCTCTGACCTAGAAAGTCCTTACTTTCAAAGCAATAGGCAGCAGTGACTCATTACCACAGCACTCAAAAATGAAGGAAGGACGGGGGTGGGGGGTTCCTATCAAAGCAAAACATAGAATACAGATGAATAAAAATACACATATACATGTTTTATACACACATATTAAAGTATCTGCCTATAAGTATAACTAGATAAGAGAGTTCAATCATAACTGATTCTACTGTCTTCTGACTCATAAGTAGCATTAAGTAACTTCCTGTACTCTCCTGAAATGAGTTCTCTTTCTGCCCACCCCAGCAACCTGCAGCCTGAGAACCTGGCTCTACTTCAGAAGTTGAGTCACTGCCTTTATTTTAAAGGCTGTTTCTGCCAACAGATTCTCCATCCAATTTCAGAAAAGATTCACAAAGTGTGATTGCCATTTGATACTTTAAGCAGTATCTTGGTTTCCTTTGTGCAGGTATACTGCCATTAGACATTTACGGTTGACTTCAGAAAGGTAGAAAGGTAATTTTGAGACATTATATAATCAAAAAAAATTAGTACAATATTCAAACTAAAAGAAAAATGCCAACATTTAAACATCTCTCACAGTTGAATTCGACTGCAATTTCTAATGTGCAGAAGGAAGTGATGATTCATCTCAGTTCATAATGGGTCCCCAAAGTGCTACATTTCTCTTGCTTTACTTAATCAGAGACTCCAAAGGAACCTGAGCAATGTGGTCTAACAGTGTGGAGACTCAAAATTTTTTTTTATTTAGTCCTATCAATCAGAGTATATGACCATTTATTAATTTAATGGATTACAAATTGAAAGAAAAGATCATTTTTAAATTAAAAATAATTAATTTATAAATTCATATGGGATTAAGTGATAGATGGACACATTAACAATAAAACTTTGACTTATCACATAAAGTAAAAAGGTAGTTGTGGTGAATGCATTCAGTTTCAATATTTTATAGAACACCAAAAAAGAATTGCTATGTTAAAAATGGGACATGTAACATAGATTTATGGAAAGGAAGAGCATAAGAAATACCTTGTGATGTGTATGGTTGTATTGAATACTCCTTGTCTATTCCTCCAGCTGTGAAGGCTGTGGTTTAGAGCATGTTTCAACCATGTTCACACAGCCCCAACCTGCCAGTCTTGCTTTGAGCCATGTCATGTGCCTCACGGTGTGGCATGGGAAGTCCATGGGAACATGCTTGGCATTCACACATGTATTCTAGAAGGCTGGAGAGTTAACACCCATGGATCATGCTTGACCAGTGAAGAATGGGGCTGATAGAAATACTTTTCCCTTGACACACAGTTCATAAGGCTCCTCAGAAGGTCCTACTGAGTAAAGCATCAGTTCACCATAACAATACCAACACATCTTTATATTAACTTTCACTCCTTCCCTGATTGATTTCCTGTATTAGTTACCTCTTTCCATGTAACAAATTGCCTAAAAAATCTTAGTGATTTAAAGCAACAAATATTTATTCTCACAGTTTCCATGGTAAACAAATCAGAAGCAGCTTCAGTGGGGTGATTCTAGCTCAGAGTCTCTCATGAGCATGTAGCTCAAATGTCGAGTAGGGCCGTGTTCATCAGAAGGCTTGACTGAGGCTAGAGGATCCACCTCTGAAATTACTCCTGTGGTTGTGAGCAGGAGCATACTCACCATGTGGACTGCAACTCACCTCATGGCAGCTGGCTTTCTGCACAGTGAGTGATCCAAGAGAGAGGCCAAGGGAGAGTGCATGCAGGAAGCCACATGTCTTCTCTGACCTACTTTTGGAAGGACCATACTACCACTTCTGCTGTGTGCTCTGTGACATAGACTAACTATGGTGCAGTGTGGGAGGAGACTACACAAGAGTATGAATACCAACATTAGGAACAATGGGCTATCATGGAGATTGACTATCATACTTCTTCTACCCTTAATTTATGATCCCTGGAATCACTTCTAATAAGCTACTTGTAAAAGCCTTTATTTCAGGCTCTGCTTTTGGGCAGAAGCAGGCTAAGACAATGAATGGCTTTCTCTACATAATTTATTTTTTTAATGAGTAGATCAATATATGCATACAGAAAGATTTCTAAAACTTTATTAAGTGCAAAAAAGAAAAATGTAGAATTTTCTAGTATATGTATATAACAGAGAATATTTTTAAAAACTTAGTAATAATAGTGGCAGAGAAGGTGAGGAAAGAAAGGCTTATTAATTTTAATTTTATTATTCTCAGCATTATTTGAATTTTTGAAACACATTTATGTATTCCTTTAAAAATAATTTGACTTTTTTGGGGTGGTGAAATTGTGGGTGATTTTCAATTTCTTTATAATTTTATGTATTAAAAGTGTAACAATGTTTTCAAAAATAGTAACTGTAACAGTCAGAGAAAATCTTTTCTGTCAGGAACTACAAAAAATGCTTAAGAGAAGGCTCAATTCATGCTGTGAATTGTGTAAGACTGATAAATCACAGACCTGTACCTCTGAAACAAATAATACATTACATGTTAAAAAAAAAAAAAAAAAGGAAGATAGTAGGAAGGGAAAAATGAAGGGGGAGAAATCAGAGGAGGAGACGAACCATGAGAGACTATGGACTCTGAGAAACAAACTGAGGGTTTTAGAGGGGAGGGGGTGGGGGAATGGGTTAGCCTGGTGATGGGTATTAAGAAGGACATGTGTTGAATGGAGCACTGGGTGTTATATGCAAACAATGAATCATGGAACACTCCATCAAAAACTAATGATGTAATGAATGGTGACTAACATAACATAATAAAATTAAATTAAAAAAAAAGAGAGAAGGCTCAATTCAGACAGTACTTTAAACAGTACTGTGTTTAGTCTCTCCAGGCAGTGAGTTTTAGTGTTAACCTAATTATTTCACACTAAAAGAAAAGTGGAGAGGCATTCCACTTCTATGATAAATCCATGCCCAAGGACACAGCACATTTCTTGTCATTGTGCTAGCTGTCCATTATCTTAACATCATATTAAAACAGGGAATACATAGAAGAATCATCTGGAACCATGCCCCAGAATTTTGCTCTTGTCCTTTGTTAATTTTCATATGTTTCAAACTAAAGTCAAACCCATTAACAATACGGTGCCAAGATAATGAGGATTCCCATATAAAGCAGTTGACAATGGGTTTCTATTATTATCTCAAAGAACAGGCAAAATCCTTACCTTGGAAACAATAGCCAACACTGGCTGGCAAAGCAAATGATAAAGTTTGTGTAAGTTGTGTAAGTTGCTAAGAGAGTAGATCTTAAAAGTTATCATCATACGAAAAAAAAATTGTAACTATGTGAAGTGATGAATGGTAACTAAATGTATTGTGGCAATCATTTCCAAGTGTGTGTATGTGTGTGTGTGTGTATATATATATAGATAGGTATCTATATATATTCATTATGTTGTATCCCTTAAACCTACACAATGTTATATGTCAACTATGTCTCAATAAAACTGGAAAAAGAAATCATGAGTTCACCATATTCTTCTGAATGGCCCTCTAAAAGAAGCTATGTCTATTTAGAGTGATGTAAGTTGCTTGAATTTTCATTTCTGCCTTTGTACAGCAAGCTTGAATATATAGTGGATGGATTTAAGAAAACATAGAACACAGAACACAGTGGATAGCATGAATAAGGTTAAGTAAGTGTGACTAAAAATATTCTTGCCAGAAACAGAAATATCAGTAACTATAAAGTCTATGCAAGCTCAGTTCCTTTTGCTCATTTACTCCTAACTCCTTTTAATCAAACAGGACCAAGAGGTAAACATTAATATAATATGCAAATTTATATAACAAGTTTTCTCAATTTTATAATGTCTTGAACCACAGAGAGAGAGAATCTTCCTCTTTTGCTGTCCCCTCTCATTCTTTTGGCTGGAAGAAACCCTGCATTTTTCCTGCCAAACCACATGTATTCTAGTCTTGACTTTGTTATTTTCATGATCAACATAAAATATAATCTTAAAATTCCTCTCCATCATTTCAAGTTTTTTGTTCTGGAAGTAAAACAAGAAAGAAATTGCTTGTGTGAGTTCCCTACATTGCTCGTGATTTAGAGATGCTCTTCAGAAAATTTTCCCAAAGACTTGTATTTCCAAGAATGTGGTAACTCACAAACTGTACATACTAGCCTTAATTGAATGTTCTTTTTTAGACATGGAAAATGACTAAAGTATTTACACCCTGGTTTTATCCAGGGAAATAAAAAAACTAATATTTGGAAATTGACTTGAGAATATCAATACAAATGTAAATAATAAAGAAAACATTATTTTCTTAGCCATATTCCAAAGTTTCCCCTTGGAAGAGATTCAGTTTTGAAGTTAATCCTTTGACAAGCCTACTTTGAGTTTCCGGGGCTGTAGTTTGGTTGGCACCAGGGATGGCTTGGGAGAGATGACAGAAAGCTCTACTGTTCTGCTTAGAAGAAGAAGAGATTTGACACTTCACAGGGAATGGATGGCTACAGGGAGACCCAAAGGCTGATAATGGAGAAGAGAGACTGAGAAAAATTTAATGTAATTCCGAGTAAAATATCATGTGTTGTGTAATGCAAGTTCTCCCATAGTCTTTTCTACAAAATCATTAGTTAATTTGTATTGCTCGTTCATGCTTTATAGGAAGAATTCCTAGTGGGGGAAACTGTAGAAGTACTGAATCCGGCTTCAAGGCTGGTATGAGGTGAAAGCAGGTGTCCACTGAAGATATTACATATGAGATGAGAAAAGATTTCAATGATATGATTTTCAAGTAAAGAATCACTTCCTTTTCTAAGACCCCACATCTCTCATAATTTATAGAGATAGAACAGAATCTTAGATTTTTTTCTAAGAAAAAAATCTTTATAGTATTTTAAAGATAATGGTCATACTTTTGTGTATCACCCCTAGATTTGTCAGGGAGCAAGGACTTAGACAGGAATATATAAGCATGGTGTCTGGAGTGTCTTAAACACCTGGAATTGTAAGTTACATAAACCAGTGATTTTCATTTAGGTTGGTTTGGTTTGGATTGTCATCACTTGCAATGAGAAATCTCCTGCCTTTGATACAGAGAACAATTCTGGTTATCAGCAGAAGGTCAGTCAGGATAAAGAGGGTCATAGGGATGATAAATGGAGAACAGGTACAGTTAAAAGAAAAGAATCTGGTAGCTAAGGGAATTTGCCAGTCTATCTGCCTTGGACTGATCAATGTCTAAGCTTTAGTTTGAATACTGGGGTTGGCCTCAGAGAAAGAAATCCAAGGGCTTCTCAACGAGAGAAGCATTTTGTCTAACTTTAGCTGTACTTTGGGTACTGAGGAGCTAGCCAGCTGCCAACTTGGATGTGGAAGATGAGTAGAAGAGAAAGTTCTTTGTAACTGGGTCAACATGGATGGAGAGGAAAGAAGCAAGGATTCTGTAGAGGGGTGCACAATAAATTATAAAAGTCACTCACAGTCTAAAGATCTGGCCCTTACTCCTGAACTAGCGTTGACCTCTCTTCCTTAGCCAGGCTTCAGTAAATTTTTCCCACTTAACTGCACATACCTATTTATGACCCTGGCTAAAGCCACTTCTTCTATCCTTGATCCTACTAGCTCAATCATTCTTCCTTCATACTTTCTTTGGGATTGCCTGAATCTGTCCCCCATTGGGCTAATCAAGCCTCCGTCTCATAGCTGTGTTTGTGGTTGTACATCTAGACTCCTGCCACCTGCTTTCTTCTTATACAGTATTTTATCCTTTGAGTTTTATTAGGGCACCAACTTTGCCTGTTTGGACTTTTGATCCCATTTGCTAAACTGTGAGAGTCACATGTGGAGGCTTATGGGACTGAATGGTCCACTCCAAGGGAAATTATAAGGGCAGAAAGAAGATACAGCTTGGAAGAGAGTGGGAAAAATGAATGAAAAATGATTAAAAGTGTTGATTTTCACTTTTTCAACATTAAAAAAATCTTTGTTGTGCTTTATTCTATCTCCCATTATTAGTGGAAGAGTTCTAGTCATGATTCACCAGTAGTTCAAGATGAGCTGCCATGCTGGTTTCTACTCTTCCATCTGGCCCATCAGGAAGTCCCTCCTTGTATTCTGGTTTGAATATCACCTTGTCAGTGGAGCTGTCTCTGAGTACAGTGGCCGCTCTTATTCACAGAAGATATGTCTCAAGACCCCCAGTGGATTTCTGAAGCTGCAGATAGTACCAAACTGTGTAGGTGTTTTTCCCCACACATACATCCTAATTAAAGTTTAATTTATAAATTTGGCACAGTAAGAGATTAATAATAATAACTAATAATAAAATATAACAATTTTAACAATATAACCATAATAAAAGTTATGTGAATATGGTCTCTCCGTCTCAAAATACCTTTTTGTATGTACTCATTCTTCTTGTAATAATGTGAGATGAAAAAAATGCCTGCGTGAGATGAAGTGAGGCAAATGATGTAGGCATTGGGACATAACATTAGGCTACTATTGACCATCTGACCATACATCAGAAGGAGGATCACCTACTTCTGGACCATGGTTGATAAGAGTTTGGAGGGGGTAAATGAAACCCTGGAAAGTGAAACCATGGATAAAGGGGAACTACTGTGCCAAATTCCACATCTCCTTCACTTCTAGGTTTTATGTGTCTTCATATCATTTATCACCATCTGACAGAGTCTATGTCTTCCTTGTCTGTTAATGTTTCATCCCTCTTGGGTTAATCTTCTGTTCCACCAGGGCATAAGATTAGGTACTCGATAGATATTGGCTGAGTGAATCAATGAATGAATGACAAAAAATAAATCAATATTTCTATTATATACCTTCCCCCTCCCCTCAAAGAGAGAAATTTAGTTAATAGTGCTATTTTCTGTAGGCAGCTTCAAAGACACAGTCATCCCCCCACTCATTTGTATGCATCATGGTTTTATTTTACATGTTTCAAGACATGTAAGTATTAAAAATAAACAAAGCTGATCAAAAAAAAAAACTTGTGAGGGGCGCCTGGGTGGTACAGTCAGTTAAGCACCCAACTCTCGGCTTGGGCTCAGGTAGTGACCTCAGGATCGAGCCCCGAGTCAGGCTCTGCGCTCAGCAGAGAGCTCAAGACTCTCTCTCCCTCTGCCCCCTCCCCCTGCTTCAAATAAATAAATCAATCTTAAAAAAACTGGTGAGAGCTAAGGTCTTAAAAAAATTAAATGTAAGCAAAAAATTGAAAAATATATGATGATTGTAAAACATCTTGGAGGAAAATCACATTTGGGGAATATTATTAGGCAAAACAAACAAATTAAACATGTTTTTAAAAACTGAAACTGGATGACAAATTTTCATTACTGTTATTAATCTGCTACAAAATCTTTAGATTATAGATAATATAATCCAATGCCAAGAGCAGCTTTCCTTTAGCCAAGAAATGCTTTACCTCATTCACATAATGCCAACTGGAAAAGTTCTAAGACAATCACCGTGACATTCAGCAGCCTCTGACAGACTTTTAACAAAGTGTGGTGATATGTCAGAGATACTATTTTTCTGATAAAATATTAATGATATTTATCATTGAGCAAAGGGAAAGTTCAGTATTGAAAGGGGACAAATCGGACCACCCTGCCTTAGGTGTGTGGGGGTGGGTCTTGCAGCGTGGGTGTCTTTATGATGATCACCTGTGACCAACAAAGAATAACCAGACCCTAAAAAGGAAGTAAGCCATCGAAAGATGTTATCAATAGAGATGTTAAAAGGATTTAAGTTCCCTGGTTAGCTTTCCATAAAAGACCAACCCTAAAGGCCCTCGTTGGCAACCCTGTCGGGACCCCTCTCACACCTGAAAGCTTTTTTTCTGTATCCTTGTTTAATAAGCTTCTATCACTTTACTCACTAAATAAATAAATAAATAAATAAATAAATAAATAAATAAATAAATGGGAAATTTCATTAAAGTATCATTTTTTTTTAAAGATTTATTTATTTATTTATTTTAGAAAGAGAGAGAGCACAGGGGAAGGGGCAGAGGGAGAGAGAGAGAGAATCTCAAGCAGATTTCATGCTAAGCACAGAGCCAGGGGGCTCGATCCCACGACCCTGAGATCATGACCTGAGCCGAAACGAAGAGTCAGATGCTTAACCAACTGTGCCACCCAGGAGCCCTCATTAAAGTATCATTTTAATCAATGGACACATGAAACTTTATTCTGTCATATTAAAATTAGTTTAGGGAATGTGTTTTGTCAAAAATTTACCTATGAATGAATTAAATCAATTTGAGATTTTGAAATCTGATTTTATAAAATACATCCAAGAGATATTTTTCTTTCACAAAAGGAATATTTAAGATCATCCACAAAGGACTAGTTTTCAACAATTTGAAATTGATACTGAGAATTCCAGAAGTTGAAATGGTTGACTATAGGTTTAGGTCTGGTAGTAATGAGGGAAAGATGCCAGATAAACCAAAGGGTAACATCTACAAATATCCTGCTTCCTTTTTACTGCCAAATAGCACCGCATGCTATTTCTGTCTACCTACCTCAGAGGCTTCCAAGAATTCAAAATACCCTGGCAATAGGTGAGGCAGTGCCCTGTTTCCCTCTGTTGATACTTCCTTTGTCTCAACCTGGCTCTACTCTCCCATCACCTCTCTTTCCTACCTCCCTGGAATCATATCTTTCCAAAAGCACTCCATAATTAAATAGACATGAGCCTTTTATGTATACACAACCCTTCACACATACACACACACACACACATCCTACATTATGCTTACGTATATACATTTTATGCTGTATCTATATATGGTGCTTCTATAAACATCAGTACCAACAAACAAGTTTATAGACCCTAATGCTAACATTGGCAGAAGCTAAAAAATGAAATATAAAATCAACACATGTTACAATTTTATTTGCCAACTATACCTTAAAAGAGGTGGAAAACAAATAAAACACGTATTTCCCAACTGAAAAATGGATAGATAGATGATAGATGATAGATAGATTGATAAATAGATAGATACATAGATGCAGGATTTTTAATTATGTACAATTTATTAACTCCAAATCATTGAAGAAATGTTACTAATATGCTAGCACATAAAAATAAGTGATACACTATAATATGCTTGAGAATATTATTTGTTGAAAATTTTGCTAGAGGCTTTAAGTTTCCTTTATCTTCCTAATTTGGTTAATGGGATTTTTTTTCTTCATTTCCTTTGAATGGTTCCCTATCTCCTGGGAATTGTAGAAATTGATGTTTTACTCAATCTACTTGTAAGGAGGTTTTAGCATATAGTTTGTGAAAGGGATAATCACAGGAGGGCAGTTCACACAGAGAATGTTTGTTTTTCTGAGGCAACATTCAAGGTGGATTTAAGCTCAGCATAGGTTGAACATCATTTCCCGTGTCACTGGCACTGTGTGATGAAAACTATACCCTCAATGATATCCTCACCCTTCAAAGGAAGTGTAGACATATTCCTTTATCTAACCGTCAGGCTCATTTCTCATTGTCAGGTTTTTATAAAATTGCTTGCATGGTAATTTCCAAATTAAAGGGTAAGAAAAACAGTCATAATAAAAGGTTTCCCACAAAATCATCATTTAGTCTTAATTTTTTCATGCATCAGAATAGAAGCTTGGCAGCTTTGTCCAAGTCTCCAAATTTCTAGAACTGTCCGTGATACATCAACTACTTTATATATAGCTGAGGTGGTTTGTGTATGTTCATTTCTGTCATCGAAATGCTTTCTGTTACTTTGAAAATCCTTGTAAACTCTTTTGAGTGTTCTGCACAGTGGCCAATTTTGAAAGACCTTTTCTTTTTAAATACCTTTATTTAGAGGAAACATAAATAAAAGAGCCATCAAAATCCTGTCTCTGCAAAAGGTTGAATTCAGAGAATTAGTGAAGTATTTCATCCAGAAAGTGATGCTATGATGTGGATGAAATGAAATGTACTGAAAGCTATCTTTATGCTATGAGAAAAATCTAGCCCCAGAGACATGGTATAAATGCTTACTAGTTAAGTCTTTAAACTATGAGTCATGACCCATGATTAGTGAAGTATTCCTCCTCAGCTTTCAGTAACCATGAAGGTAATTTTTATAGAAGTAGTTTTTACCCTACCCATAGTGATAGCTAGAAAAGATAAACTCCTACACAAGGCAGTGGTGGGGGCAGTGAGGGAGGAGGTTACGATCTGCGTGGGCAGCTGTAGGTTGTCAGGGACGCTTTATAGTCTAAGATGAGGCTCCTACTCATCTAGCTTGAGCAATTACCAGCCACTTTTCAGTTGCTTAGGTGTCCCCTTCTCTCTCTCTCCCTTCCTCTCTCTCTCCCTGTCAAATCCAACACATATGTTCAAAAAACAGCTTGCAGTTCTTATTAGAACAACACTTGAGCTTGTATCAATTTGCATCAGCCGATGGAATAAATTATTAAGATCTTATTAACACACATTTTATCATGCAAGCCACGTGTTTCTGTAAATATCCTATTGAGTTGTTCCATTTAAAAATAAAGATGGTGTGTCCTTCAGGATATCGTGTGTGTGTGTGTGTGTTTCCTTCAATATTTTAAATTCAGCATTTCATTTGAAATTATCCAAAGCCTTGGGTCATACTGTTCCCAGTTTTCACCAAACAGATAATTTCTAATTTCTAATTTCTATATTTGTGTTGCTCAGCCTGACACTGTGGCTCAAAATTATCTTAGTAGAGAATACACTCCCTTGCAAAAGCACTTACCAAACAGAAATCGATATTCTGAATTTATTTTTCTCTTAAAACTGAAGTCTTCATAAAACTTTTTAACATTAGCTTTGCTTTTATCACAGACCAAACAATCTCAAACGGCCACATTTTATATTTTGTGTAAATGTACATATGTATCTATGTCTCTCTCTGTACTTGGGTACATACACTCACATAGACAGAGGTACATGGGATGAAAAATAAAACAGAAGTCACAGCAGCACATTTTCACAAGCTGTTTGTCAATTTTATAATCCTACCACCTCCTGAAAAGGTGTTCAGTGGGCAATCCTAATCTGAAAATCTGCAGATCCACGGTTGCCATGAAGAGTTGGCAATGACGATGAAGCCAGGCCTCCGCGTCACTTTAGAGGCCCTTTCACGCCTCATTAATACAGGGCAATGAAACGGAGTGCACTGCTTACATCCCCAGTCTCGACTGCCTGTCACCACAACCTGAGGGAGGAGGTTCTTCCTCTTTATCCACAATTTTAGCACGAGCTTTTGTGGCCTAATTTCCAGAAATCAGCTCCCCTTCCGATTATCACTCTGATTATTTCTGAGAGCCCAAGGGAACCATATCACGTACTCTCCAGGACAAAGGCCTCAGGTTTTCCGATTCCAGCAGACTTGCCGGCCTTCGCTCAGCTGCTGTGGCAGGGTTGACCCTCACAAGTTTGTGGTCTTCGGAGAACAGCAGTCCTCTGGTGGAACTGTGCTCCCTCGATGGCCTTGAGGAGTATCGCTACCCCACCTACTTCCCATACCACGACTAGGACCGGGATGTAATTTTTCTTTTTTTAATATTTTATTTATTTATTTGACAGAGAGACACAGCGAGAGAGGGAACACAAGCAGGGGGAGCGGGAGAGGGAGAAGCAGGCTTCCCGCGGAGCAGGGAGCCCGATGCGGGGCTCGATCCCAGGAGCCCGATGCGGGGCTCGATCCCAGGACCCCGGGATCATGACCTGAGCCGAAGGCAGACGCTTAACGACTGAGCCACCCAGGCGCCCCCGGGATGTAATTTTTCTTAAGAATTCCCTGAAGAGTTGAAGATAATGGATACGTAACTCAGAAGGTACCTTACAACTGCGACTTAAGACCCAAAGGTGGCTTTTTATAACTCGGTGTGGCCGGTAGTAAGGCACTGTATAACCCCCAAATCATAGGAAACCTCGGATATCCACACCTCAGGGTTCACGGAGGGAAATGTTCCCTTCTGCCCAAGCTGATTAACAGAATGTCTGAGATGATCTGGCGACTTTATAGGCAGCCTCTTCAATCCTCACAACAACCCTATAATAATGATAATTATTACCACCACCATAATAATCCTTTTTACAGATGAGGAAAATAGGGCCCAGAGAGACTAAAAGTTATCTGGCTCAGGATCACAAAACCAGGATCTGAGAACCAAAAGTGTCTGACTCCCTCACTTCAGGGATCTAGAGGCAACTAAAACTCTGGTAGTGGTCAGAGCGCTAACTTCAAACACACGATTTAATGAAATTCTGACAGCTTCTTGAGCGAAGGAGATGGGAGGGCACCTTGCCATGAGGAAGGAGCCAGGTGAGAGAAAGCAGCAACCACATTCTGAGGGCGAGGAGGAACAGCTCATCTGAAATAGCATGTCCTGTTGCAGACCTCCAAGCTACGGCAGTGTTCAAGTTGATGCACTCTTAGTCCAGAGGAAAAGACGTTCCTTCAGCCGCACAACTGCCCTGGCTCCTTCACCTTGAGGCAGGAATCCCAGCAGATCCTAATACTGCACCCCCAGTATCATGTGCAGTGGGGAGGAAGAGAAAGAGACATGATATTATTTTTATTGTCCTTTAAAAAGCTTCCTTCCCATTCCAAAGAAAGTCCAATCTTATAGGTAAACATTGGTTAAGTCATGAATCATCTGATGGCTTAGTGGCTTGGACTATGAAGGTGAGTAAATATATGACCCTCGAACAGCATGGGCTTGAACTGTGTGGGTCTACTTATATGTGGATCTTTCTCGATAAATGTATTTTCTCTTCCTTATGATTTTCTTAATGTTTTCTTTTCTCTAGCTTATTTTATTGTAAGAATACAGTATAGAATATGCATAACTTACAAAATATGTGATAATTGACTCTTTATGTTATTGGTAAGGCTTCCGGTCAACAGTAGGTTATTAGTAATTAAGTTTTTGGGGAGTCAAAAGTTATATGTGGATTTTCAACCGCATGGGGACTTGGTGCTCCTAACCCTCACATTGCTCAAGGGTAACATACATATATGTGTATACACACACACACACTTATGTAAAGTTAGAAGTTACCGTGCTATTTAACAAAGGCATAGGGAATGATGTGGACACTATAAAGCCAAGTCAAAACCTGGGGACCCAAATGCCAAGGCTAACAATATGGTAAGCACCATAAGAGGATGTTCACCACTGGAAAGAATAGAGGCCAGAGGTGAAAAAAAATAGTGGGTCTATACCTAGTGGGCAGTCAAGAGTCAAGCAATAAGGTCAAGGCAAATTACTTGTCAGTGAGACAAGCAAGAATGCAAGTTCTATTCCTTAAAAATACGGATGGCAATTTGCAGTTGCACTTCCTCAACATAATTAAATTCATGGCAGATGGTACAATTCTTTGCATTGTCATGTAGATGTTACAACTACTCTAAAAGTATAACAATTTTAATGGCACGTTACTTCATTTTATCTGCTATCCCAAATTATTTGATGCAATTGCTTCTTCTTCAAGTCATAACACTTATACCTTCAAGATTCTACAAGCTCAACAGCAATTATAGTGACACTTCCTGTAGAATTTATGAAGTATATGCTCAAGTTAAAGTCTAAGCTGAGAAAATAGAATGGCTTTACGAGATTTTATTGCAGAAATCTCTATCCTAACAACATGATACTATCTTTAAAGTGATGAATATAGGCCTAAGATAGCACACTTCTTCCCCAGTCAGGGTGTAAACATGATTCCTAGAGATATACAAATATACCTAAGCTAGATATCTTAGCTCTGCCCTCTAGGCATAACTAAACTTGATTTCATAATTCTAAATGCTCAGACTTATAGCCAGGGAGCACCTTTTCAACACAAAACTTCCAGACTTGTAGAACCATCACCAGCCAAGCAACCCTCCTGTCTAAAGAACAGCGTCCGTATGATAACACTAGAATCTGCTCTACCTAAACAACCTCTCCCAGGAAATTCAATTTTACTGAACTTTCCAGAGTCTGACCCAATCCAAGATAGTGCTTTTGTTCAACTGCACTTCATACATGATCTCAAGTCATCTTTTCATTGGTCAAGCTTATCAACAAATGGCAAGTGGACAAAATCATATTCACTGAGGGAATTTTTCCAGGTCAGAGATTGTGATTCTTAATCCATTCCCTGTAACTTTCTTTAGAAAAAAATCATTTCCAATAAGAACATAATTATTTCATCGATCCCTTCTAAATATTTTCAAGTCTACTTTATTGTAACTACCACAGTCATGTTTACCTTGATTCTGTCTTCTTTTTGGCCAACTTGGTTTTGTCGTCTACCTATAACCATCACAGCAAGGTGTCAGAAAGAATTTTTAGCCTAAGCCAAGACCTTTGATCTCCAACATATCTAGTCCAAGGGTGTGGTTCTGAGGCCCAAAGAAAGGCCCTGGGAATTTGATGATTATATTTAGAGTCTTTGACCTTTTCCACCTTCTGCTGCTCATAGCCAACATGCCTAAGCCTCACCCTACTCCTCCCGTGGGATTCTCCTAACAGTCAGTCAGTACATACTGTGCAGATTTGTACAACCTTCCACTCATATAGACACAGACTACTTTTAGGAAGGAAAGAATTAAGTAAAACACTTTAGTTTCTCCTCCCAAAGGGCTCTGGGTACAATAGTTTGACTTACTCCTGTCAACTGGAGTGATAACTGGATGTGATAACTGACTCGGATCCAACAAACCGTATGAGTATGTTGGCCTGTCTTCTCCTTGGTTCTCATTCCTGAATTTCTACAGTAACCTAACATCCTGATTCACTGTTTTGGCTGAGTTTTCTGTACTAATTGGCAAGTCAGACCTCCTGGCCTCCCGCAGAAAACATCCTGATACCCACAGTTTACCCACATAGCTCCCTAGTCGTATCATCAGCTGAAGCTGAACCTGTGCTGACACATTTCTCATTAAGTTTCCAGCAATGACTGGAACACTTGCTTTCTGATTTCTGCTTGCTTGGGAACTGCTTGCTAACTTGAGGAAGTTATGTATATTTTTAAAAAGTTATCTTCTAATTGTAAACTTAGTTTGCATGAAGCCTCATCTCACTCTGTTTTTCCCCATTTAAACTCTTAGTGTGGATCCATTCCTCAGGGATGATGTTGGCAATATGTCCAGAAGAGAGTGAAGACAGCACCCCATCTGAAAGTGTGAGTGAGTTTCACACTCCGAGGCTCCTTTATTTCCACATATCATCCTCCAGAAGGATTTGCTTAGGTAACAAGGTGGAGATGCTTTTCTTTGGAAGATTTTTCAGAGGTTTTCTCGTAGGAAAAGCAGTGTGAGTGAGGAAAGAACCCAGCTTTCTGAGGAGCACAGTCCATAGGTATCCAGTGAGCCAGCGAGAACAAGGGAGCAGGCAGCTGCTAGATGTTCTGGCTCCCTGAGGGGGAAGGGACAGCCCTCTGGACTCATTCCCTTGGGGGCGCAGTGAAGCATGGCTTTTTGAGAGATGGGAAGTGAGGAGCCTGGGTGGGCAGGGTGTTTGTCAGAATCTAGAGGAATGATTTCAGAATGAGGCAAGAAGTGCTCCAGACCTGCTTGAGGGATCACAGAACAAATGATAGGGGATTGATTGTGTTGTTTTGTTTATTTTTCTCAGAGGTGAGGCTGTGGGCCTGTGCATTGGATACCCTTTAATGTTTTTGCAGAAGACAAAAATAGAGCCAGAATTACAGAATTACACAGAATTACAGAATTACAATGTTTAATAGTAATGTACATTTTTAAGTATCTGACAGGGCAGTCTGTCAGTTTTTGCTGTGTAGCAAATCACTCTAAAACTTAGTGATGTTATAAAACAGGCAATTATTTAGTTCACAATTCCATGGATTATCCGTTTGGGCTGGGCTCTGAGAGGCAGTTTTGGTCACAGTGGGAGTCACTATATGTTTGCTGTTAACAGCAGGCCAGGCTAGGCAATCATGCTGGCTGGTCATTAAAGTAGGTGGAGGGAGAGGGAGTACCTGGGACACATGTCTCTCCTCTTGATGAGAAAAACTGAAAAGTCACATTGCTTCTCCCAACAAGAGAATAGAGTCAATTTCTCTATTCCCTGATTCTGGGCTGGCCTTACAGCTTAGTTTGGCCAGTATAATATACAGGAAGCAAAGTCATTTCTGAGCCTAGGCCTCAAGAGGCATGTTCGTTTCTGTTCCTCCTTTTCAGAACTCTACCAGTTACCAATGAAACATTAATGAAATATCACTGAAATGTGAATTGCATTCTGGATGGGAATGTGCGGTTCGAAACTGGCTGTTTCAGGTACAGAATCAAACTTAGAAAATATTGTCTTGCTTCAATAACTTAGCCAAACTCAAAATCTCACTTTTCACCCAACATCCATGAAACACTATATTTCTTGAGAAATGACAAGTATTTAGGTTGGTATCCTTCTTGCTTTGATTATTGCAGGCTTATTGTTCTGCTTTACTAAGAGAGTACAGATTCCTTATGGAGGTGGCTATTACTGTGTGACTTGTAATCAAACAGGCTTTGAACTATGGGCATAAGGAATTTTTACCCTAAACTGAAGAAATTCACAGAGAGCACTCCTCTAAGATCCTAAGGAAAATACTTTGAGCCTTGTTACCAGTGACACAAGACAGGATGGAAACCTCAGAACCTGACAAAAATCAGCAGCCAAAGGAGAGATTTCTGGGGTGGTTCATGACCTCAGAGACAGACAAACCATGGAGAATTACCTTGCCATGCAAGAACAAGTCCAGAATAGACAGTGACTAGGGAATTCCCATGGCTTCCCATCCAAATTAGAAGGCAACCACCCAGATCAATTGGGAGAAGTGACAGGAAGTTGCTTGACAAAGGAGAAACTGGTCAGGTCCAAGTGGAATATATTTATAACCAAGGATGCCCAAACCATTTTGATATTCCCACACTGAGATGAAGTAGGAAAAGATGAGTCTCCAGAGGTTCTTCAGGAGCAGGACAAAGGAGAGAGATCCAATTCTAGAAAATGCAATGGCCTTTGAGAGCCAGCAATAGTGCCATAGCTTCTGAAGTCAGACCCAACAAACAAAAACCTAATGGTGGAAATAATCAGGTTCTCCAATTATAATCAGCAAACATCCCACCCACAATTTACTTTCAAACTCCACAGTTGCCTGTCAACCTGAACCTCAGTATAGGCTACATTAGCTAACTTGACTTCATCAGGCTGAGATGGGTCACAAACTGGAGGGATATTCACCCCTGGCAATTCACAAACCTGGCCATGGGTAGGCAATTAAAGGGCTACCTCTTTGCTAATGTTTTGTTTCTTGAAATGGGTGTTGTTTATACAGGTATATTCAGTTTTTGAAAAATTCATCAAGCTATATATTTATAGTACATGCACTATTTCTATGTATCATACATCAATTAACAATTTCAAATTTAAAAATAAAACACTACCTCCTAAATTCTTCTAACATTGGGGTTTGGACTTTGCTTTGGCTGTGTTGAGAAGAAACATGTAGTCACAGGTTATAACCATGAGAAGTTTTCCAGAGAAATGAATCCTCCTTTTCACATTACCTGTTGTCACAACCTTTGGGATGAAAGAAGGAATCACACAGACACTCATTCCTGGCTGAGTCTGGCAGAGGCCCCTGGGTGCACGGACTCCGACCAGAGAATAAGGAGATATGGGTTCCTGCTGGACTGCAAGTAGAAAGACTGCCGAATCAAAATGAATATGGACTTCCACATTACAGAGGGTGACACAGATTTTACTAGGAACTCACCAGAAATGTTCCATAACCATCTACTGTGAGAAGAGCAGTCACAGAGACAAGGTCATTACATTTTTGGAAGGTGTATTAGAAAACACCCTATTCGTCCACCTGTGAGTCTTTCTCCTGTTGTGTTTCCTTTATTTTTATATTACTTCCACACTCACACAGGACCCTTCACTCCTGGCACATCTGGTCACCAAATGTGTGGAGGTTTGCCCCCACAACAAGTAACTCTCTGTGACACCAGCTGTGGGTCCTACAATTCAACTCATATCTGATACTATCCACCCAGAGATAGTGTCCGATCCCACAGGTTAAGGCCTCAGTCTCACAAGACCGCCCACCTCCAACTTCAGAGGCCAGTTGCAAAGCTAGATTGCCACATGTGCTTCTGACAGATTGGCTATAGACTGGGAGTTCCAACACTCCCTCCTTGGACTTCAGACACCAGTCACAAGTCCAGGTTTTTACCTGTCTTTCTGACTGACACACTATGGATGGGAAGTTCCCACCAACTCAACTTGCTAGAGTTGTTCACAGAACTCAGAGGAACATTTTACTAGATTGTTGGTTTATTATAAAAAGATCTAACTCAGGAACAACCAGATAGAAGATACGCAGAGGGCAATGTATGGGGAAAGGTGTGGAGTTTCCATGACCTCTCACAACAGGCCACTTTCCCCAAATCACCATGCCTTTACCAACACAGAAGCTCTCCAAACCCCATCCTTTTTAATGGGGTTTAATGGAGTTTTAATGGGTTTTTAATGGAGGTTTCATTACAGAGGCATAATTGATTAAATCATTGGCTATTGTTGATTGATTCGACCTCCAGCCCCACTCCCCTCCCTGGAGGTCAAGGATAGAAAGAAAAATTCCAACCCTTTAATTTCATGGTTGGCTCTCCAGGCAACCACAGGTACAGTCCAAAAGTTATTCATTAACATAACAAAAGGTAGTTTTATGGCTCTTATCACTTAAGAAATCCCAAGGGTTTACAAAGCTCTGTGCCAGAAAGGCGGACAAAGTCCAAATATATATATTTCTTATTATAAATCACAATATCGGGGTGCCTGGGTGGCTCCGTCGGTTAAGCATCTGCCTTCGGCTCAGGTCATGATCCCGGCGTCCAGGAATAGAGCCCTGCGTTGGGCTCCCTGCTCAGCGAAGAGCCTGCTTCTCCCTCTGCCTCTGCCTGTTGCTCCCCCTGCTTGTGCTCTCTCTCTCTCTCGATCAAATAAATAAATAAAATCTTAAATAACTAAATAAAATAAATAAGTAAATAAATCACAATATCACAAAAGGTCTTTGCAGGTAAATGTCATGGTCTATCTATTCTCAAGGGAACTGGACTTTGTTTCTTTGACTGAGACACCACACCATTTTGGCTCACTTGGATATATTCAAGCAGAGTGGTAGGGCAGAAGAGATTGAAATGAAGAAATGAATGGGTAGAGGGAAATTGGAAATGACGAAGCCCTTTAAGTTTAGTTTTGGATCTACCTCTTACCCCAGCTGAGCTTAGCAATTCTTGGTTGATTTGTGAAACAATTATAGTAATCTGTGTGGGAGTGGGAAGTATACCTGTACCCCTGTAACAAATAATACATTATATGTTAATTAAAAGAAAGAAAGAAAGAAAGAAAGAAAAATAAATAAATAAATAAATAAATAAATAAATAAATAAATAAAAACTGAGGAAAATTAAGGCACTGTTGGATAAGCAAAAATAAATAAATAAATAATAAATAAATAATAAGTAGCCAGGAGATAATGTTTGTAAGGTATCTGATATATAATAGATGATTAGAAATTATTGCTAGTCGTTATTCCCAATCATCATCATCAAACTTACACATGTGAATTGCTTCAATTTATAGTTAATTACCATGCAACACAACAATGATAATATAAGTTATTAAAGTTTATCCAAGCTCATGTTTATAGTGAATTTGGCTAAATTTCAGCAATGGGCTCTGTACATATATGTTTATTCTTTATATTACATGGATCACTTATTCATAATTTTCAAAACCAGCGAGAATGACCATGAAAACCTCTTGAATTTATGACATTATTTTTTTTTATTTTTCCCTCCATCTTAGTAGGTAAAGGAGAGAGTATCATTTATTAAATGATAAAAAGTGTTCTTAGTGTCACCCAATCAGAAATATTATTGCCAATAGTAATACTTATTAGCTTCATTCAGTAAATTAGGCATTTGAGTATATACTTTTTAGTTGTGCTGAGGGTCCAACTCTTCTAGGTCTTTAATGCTTTGGTTTAAGAATTGAATGAGTTAGTATACTTCCATGAGTAGAATTGACTCAGAGTAGACACACTTGTAGACAATAAGAAGATTGTATTTTTTTTTTTCTCTTCAACTATACAAGGGACCTTAAAAACCTTAAAACCAATCAAAATGGAAATGTGCTGTTTGCTATTTGGGGTGATACCAAATTATAGACTCTTTGACCTGGGATGGGATTTTTAGGCATCATCTCGTACAAATCCCATTTTTAGGTAAAGGAATAGAAGCCTTTAGGGGTTAAATGAATCTGATTTGTAGTAATGCTGTTAGAATGAATGCCACTGGAGAAAAATGAATTCGTTTAAATTAAACTTCTGTGGACAGATCTCAGCATTTTTCTCCTTGGTGTATAAAATGATTTCCAATACAAGCTTTAAAATTATTTTGTGAGTTTCAAAGTGCTGGAGGTAAAGTTTTACATTTGTTATGCAATCTTCTGAGTCCTTTGGGACAAAACAGTGAGGACCCCTCCCAAATTTCAGCATAGTAAATGACTTTTCCTTAAAATAACCATAAAGCTAATCATTTTAGTAACTGTTTTTACAGTTTTAAAGTTCCTGTCTATTCCCGAGTGCACAAACCCCACAATGCTGTAGATGTGCAGTTAAGATCTGAAGAGCGCATGAAGACACTTGGCTGTAAAGAAGGGTCATGGAAGGTGGAAATCACAGCTTAGGATCAAAAGTTATTTCTCCATTTAGACTTTCAATTAAAAGCAAGAAACTGCTAGAATAAAAATGTCCCTTCGGATCAGATGTGTCAGGCTTCCAGTACCCAAACTCCATTTTTACACAGATGGGGAATGTGAAAATTATTCAATGTTGATCTTATAGAATTTGATCCAGAATGCCTGACTTCTAAGTTAATGCTCTCTGGGTGGTAATTCCTGTAAGATAGAAATGATCAAAAGCAAATTTAATGTTGAAAACAGGTATGGTTCCTGAATTTGGATAAGAAAATAGATTCATGTGTATTGAAAACAGGAAGGGATACAGTTGTGGTGAGGGTAAAAGTCAAAGGGGTTGACTGTCTGAGTTCTCCTGGGGTGTCTCTACTTGTCAACACCTGGAGTTGTCTTTTAAAGGTCACCACATCTTTGGGCCTGGCGTACAGTGATAACTGGACTTTGGTCCCCCACAGCTGCATTTCTGATTTATCTACATCCGCGATTCTCATCCATCCTTTCATCCTCTTTAGAAAGGAGATTTATGCCCCTTCTCCCTCCCAATTATTTGTCTATCGTCTTTTTGGCAGAATTTTTCAGAGAAAAGTTGGTTCCAGTCCTTAGGAAAAAGCAGAACTGTAATAATTGAATGGCTTAAATCATATGTTGTTTAGCCCCTTGTTATCCATAACTGGAATTTTAAAAAGCAGACACACACACACACACACACACAGTAATGAGGGAGAACTCAGCAAAAATGTATAGAATTACTCAAGTCCTTAAAACAACAGTTCTATTGGGAAAAAAAATGGAGGAAAAAAATCAAATTTAACCATTATATCATGAGTATAACTGTTTCCAGAGTTTTATGAATGGATATCCAGTTTTGCAAAATGATGACAAATTGTCTGTTCTCTATGTCAATTTTCATCCAGATGAGCTTTCCTCAAATAGCAAAGTCAGCTATACTCCTGGTTGTTATGATAATTTGAATCCAGGAGAAAAAAAAATACCATTTTTTTTTATGAAGTAGAAAGCCCAAATTAAACACTAAGTTTTATTACCAATAAACCGGGATAGGAGACAGTAAAGCACAAGCCATATTCCCCTTCTAGATTGATACCCATCCAGCTGAAGCTCCTAGCACAACCATCTCTGTCCTTTAAGTAATATTACAGGTGATGTCCTTAAGTTATAATAAAAATACACTCTCTGCTTTGACTCTCTCATGGAAACAATAAGGACCAAAGTTTGGCAAGAGACGGCGGCCTCCCTCTTGAAGGACTCTGGAGGGCCATCAGATGTCCCTAATCCGTAGAAAGCTCTCACTGAACAGATAGAATTTAGTTTGAACAACTCCCAAAGAAACTTTACTTTAATGGAGCTGACATTGCCAGGTTGGCTTTATCATATTACTTAGAAGCTCTGAAAGTAAATTTCTCCAACTGTAGTATTTACATTATTGTCTTCTTTCAATGAAGACACGCATGATGTGGAATCTGGGATGTCGGGAAACAGAGTTGGTGGCAGAGAGGGAGAGGGCAGGCCTGGAATGGGGCCAGAAAGAAAGCACATGGAAGCATTTTGCTGGTATTCCTCGGGATTCCTGCAGCCAGCCACGAGGTGCAGCTGAGGTCCAGGGGAGCCTTCTTATGAGGTGACACATTCGGCTCATCCTTCAAGGCAGATTGCATTTGCCCTTTCCCAAGCCCAAAGCTTGGAAACCTCCATCCTTGACACTTATAAATATGGAGGAGGCTTGAGATTACCTCTGGATAAAAGAAGCACTGAGTATGACTTTCTTTTTTCCAAACTCAACTCTCAATGGCCTTGTCTTACTTCACTAGTGTCATTTTCTCCTTCTTTCCCCTTTTCCCTCAGACACTTGTGCCCACAAGCCATGTGAAATTAATTTTGGATCAATCACTTTAGATACTAGTCTTCAAGTTGTATTAAAATATTTTTCAACTCATTTCCTTGTTTTTCCCTAAAGGTAAATCACTGAACAAAATGCTCTTTTGTGAACAGTAAAAATAATTTGGTTGGCAAATAGCAGCTTTTCCTTCCAGTTGATGTTGAGTGGCTTAGGAATACACTAGAAGCAATGTAGTGCTTTGTGGACCAGCCACCGCTTTATTTCATCGTGGTGTTTTATAGAGTCCGGCTTCCCTTTTACAGTTCTAGGGATAGGACGTGGAGGTAACAAGATCTGTCTTTGTGTTTTACGGACTCTCTCTTCTCCAACATTTCCTGAGGTAAATGAAAATCGTATCTTACTTCATTTTCCATTGTCTAGCATCGCCATCCCCACTGTCCATCCCATAGTTTTTAATGGAAATAACCTTCCTGCATAACCTTCCATAGACTCTGAAACAAACTTCTATGCTTTCTCTACATTCTTTATGTGGTCATCAAATGAAGAGGTGCTTGGCTTGAAACAAGATTGGACACACTTTGGGAACACTTGAAAGTTGTAATGACATTGTGCATTTGTATAGCACTCTGTAATTGTAAGAGAAATTTCAGAAAAGGAAGAGCTTAATTAGATCTAGAGATTCCAGTCTGTAAGAATGACTTTATCACCTTATTGCCGTTTGCTGATATGTCTCCTCGCTCTTTTGGTATCACACTAAGATGGCATAGTCTTGTGAAACACTAAGTAAGTATTTTTCTCACATGGAAATAAACTAACAGGATAAATGTAATTTTGTGTTATTTAAAAATACTTTTTTAAAAGAAATGTTCAAAAGACTTTAGGAGACCTTGCAACAATGGTATTTTCATATCAAATGTTTAATAACTCAAATTAAGGAC
This sequence comes from Mirounga leonina, assembly GCF_011800145.1. Taxonomy (NCBI): domain Eukaryota; kingdom Metazoa; phylum Chordata; class Mammalia; order Carnivora; family Phocidae; genus Mirounga; species Mirounga leonina. The sequence goes on from NW_023270620.1 coordinate 453,702, forward strand.
AGATTGTTTACTTCCTAGTTTTGTTTAGATTTTTTAATTTTCTTTTTAGGTTGAGTGTCCATGCAAGCTAATGGCATTATGGACTATTTTTTCTTATGAAAATTTTTTGAAAGTAAGGAAAGGCATAAAGAAAAATATGAACATCCATGACTTCACCATCCAGGATTGATATTTAATAACATTTTGTCATGAGAAAAATAATGTTGAATTTCCCACTGTGATTCATTGACTTTGCGAAGTATGTGTGTAGAAGTGGGAATCACAGAGGTGAAATCCTTCTTAACTCATGTTGTCAAGTCTGTTATCCTGAAGTGCAATGCCATGTGATGAGAGCTGGAGTCAGTCAAACAGGCAAACTCTGACCCACTCTGGCCTTTCCAGCACATTGCCAACCTACTATTTGCTGTTTACTCAAGCTTGCCGTAACTACCTGAAGAATGAATACTTCAACATAAACCAGTGGTGCAAATAACCACTAGCGATTACTACTGGGTACTTTATCAGCCATGATCTCATTCCCGAACTGACAAGTTTCTTTATCATTTTGGAAAGGTTTGCCACTACTGGTAATTATATAGCGTATTTTCTAGTATGATGAGAAAAATACACATAATCCCTCTTCTGTTGTGCCAGCGAAGCAATATGGAGACTAAAAATATAATTTCCCTTCTAAGTAAAAAAAAAACAAAAAACAACAAAAAAAAAAACCACTCAGCAACTTCTTTCTTTCTTTCTTTCTTTCTTTTTTTAAAGATAGTGGGCTCATTTCTAAATTACTTGGAAGGTTGAGTATTTAAATGTTAACCTGGGTGCTAGCTCTCTCAGGGAAAGAAATAGGAAGATGAAACAGAGGAACATTCCTAGAAATGAGTGTGTGACCTACGTGGTCCTTACAGTAAATTATACTAATTCTACATTTATGTTTATGTGTTGTGATCCTATTAAGCTGAGATAACTTTTCCATTAAGTGGGCAGGTTGATTTCCTGTAGTACCCCCAATTGCTTGAAGAGGGGTGTTGTTTTCTTGTGTTTCCATTACAACATAGAGACTAAGAGGGAATCCTCTGTGGTATTTTCACATAGGTTATGAATCTTTTATCTGGTGGTTGTATTTGTATCGGAGAGGTGAATATTAATAGCATCTTGGCAGCAGAGTGACTTTCTTAAAAAAGGGGTTTCCCTGTGTATGGGTGGATTAACCTTTCAAAATATATGTTTCTACTTAAACCACTTAGTTACTGTTTGATTCAAAGAGTCATAAAGACAACCTCTCCACATCTCTGTTAGACCTTGTAGTATGCTTACCTAGATCTGAGAGGGACTTTCAGTAGAGAACATGGTGAGTAACATAACGCCGTGTGCCTTTACTTTCATTTCGCTTGCTTACCAGAGTTTGCTGTATTTCTTTTTTAAATGCCTGAAGTTTTCATATTAAAATGGCATGTGTGATTGATGATAAGTTTGGTAATGGCAATTAAGATATGGTTTCATGTATTCCAGGTGGGAAGTAAGATGGAACTTCTGAAATGTAATAATGTGTGATGTTCTCCTTTAAAATATTCATAGCTTTTACCAGTTAGCCCCTTTGTCCACATCACAGAACAAAGTTTTTGAAATGACACATTGAACTCTATGAATGTTAGCCTATTTACTTTATTATTTCTAGCAATTCTGTAAAGAATAACTAAATTTAAGTGCTTATATAAATAATTTAACTATGCTTTGTCCTTTCAGTCTGTTACGGGGGTTAACAATCTTGACGGAGGAATAATCAGTGCAGGGCATCAGGCAGCGTGAGTCACCAAATTCTTCATGGTACCATGCAATCATGTTGATAGGAGGCATAAAAAGATCTTAAAAAGTGTATTTCTAAATATAAAGTCACTGGACTATTTTATTCAAATAGCCAAATGTTTCCAAGGAAATAGAAAAATTAACCTCCTTGGGCGTACTTTAAGTGTAAGCAATCAAACTGACATCCAAGGAAAGTTCATTTTATAAGTCAGGGGCGGACAAAGGTAGACTAAATGCCTGTGAGCATAGGGACAATGTTTCATTAACCTAGTAACATTAAGTTTCTGGCTTGGCCACAACATTTCTTGTTGTAAAATGCTAAGGGACTTCATTCTTAGGAATCACAGGTCATGCTCTGTTGCAGAAACTCCAAAAGCCCTCTTTTAAACAGCAGAGCATCCACAAGCCTATCCCTGGTAGCATAAGGGCTTGCACAGGGCCTTAACGCTGTGTGTGAGAAGCAAGTATTTGTAGGATGGGTCAGTGTGAACTCACTAATTTCAGATATGCTCGCCTCAGTTTTTTTAGGCAATTTTTAAAAAATCATAATTGTAATTTTTTTTAAAGTCCAGAAAATAAGGGGAAACATATCTTCTCATTTTCCCCTTTCCTTTTCACTCCTTGTCTCTCTCTCTCTCTCTCTCCCTGTCTGTTTCCCTCTCCGCTTGCTTCTATTCTCTCTCTCCACTAAGTCTACATTTTAATTAGTATATTATTGGTTTCCACTACAACTTTTCCAATGAAATTTGTGGCCACTGTACCATTTCCCAATTTAAATGAGGTAAATGACACAGGAATGAGGAAGAAACCATAGCTTCTGAACATGGGAAATTGAATATTAAGCTCAATTCCTCCAGTTAAAGGGATCTGAAGCACATAGGCGCCAAAGGAATAATATAGGAATTACATAGGAGAGACAGGCATCCCTATGCCTAGTCAGTCAAGGTCCCTGGCCCCTGACCATTGGACTCCACTGGGGTTAGGTCTCTTTATTAGGTCAGTGGGGGTCAGGGTGGGGAGGAGAGCAAAGATGCTTACTAAGTTCTCCGTCAGTTGAATACTTCCTGCTGAGGATAAAACGTTAGGCCTCATTTTAATTAACTTTTTAAAAGTGCTCTTTAATGCTTTATTTTTTAGCGCTTTAACTATCATTTTCTAAACTTTGTATCCTCATTCAGATTAGATAATGAGGATCCCTCAGAGGAAAACCTGTGAGTCCGCTGTTCTCCCATCTGTTTAGAGTTGGGACCGTTTGGACCTTTCAAATATTGTTTTCATGAAGGATGAAGGACTTAGAATAAAAGAAAAGTACTTTAAACACATATGTCCTCAAGTCTTTAAGAAAGAGGCAAAAATTAAAAATGTCTTTCTACGGAAATTGCACAGAGCATAAGTAAAAAATTACATTTATTTGAAAACACTGCCAAGACTAAATATCCCCACAGTTTTAAAATTAGAACAACATATGGGTGAAAATTATTCTAGTGACCACAAAGCACAGTTTCAACAAACGGGTCCTTTGATTGATCTAAGAAAGTAAAAAACCTTGGATGACAGAGAAATAGTCACAGTGGGGCAGTTAGTACGCAGTTAATAGGTTATTGTGGTAAGTAATCAGAGTTATTTATTCTATGCTTTTGTATGAATTCTGCAAGAAGAAGCATATTAAACAGCATAATTCATAAAATACATTTGAAGGTAATTTATCCCTTTAGCAATTTTAAATTACATCGTAAATTACAAATATGGTGAAATGTTTCTTCTTGATATGAATAAATATTGATAAATAGAATAGGTTATGTTTTGGTGACTCTAAAACAGATTGTATGCTTACAGGTTATATCAGTATATTCTTCAATAGATCGCCATATTCACTTTTTCTCCTTCAACTTACAGAATACATCATCAATTTTCACAAACTTTTTCCTAGAAGAAGGTGTTCAAAAGTCTTCTGATTTTTTTGAATTACAAAAGGCAAAACAGCTGGGGATGCTAAATTAAGCCAAAAAAAGTGATCAGCCTAAACAAAAGAAAAATGTGTGTGCTTCCCTTTTGAGTTTTTCTTGTAGAGAGGAACATAAAATATCAGAACAGTATGAAAACTATCAAATTTGAGTTATAATCGAAAAAATGAGTGGGAAGATTTTCAACTTTAAGGTGTTTAATTTAGACAGATTTCATCCTACCTAAATATGTGTCAAAAAATAAGATGACTTTCTATTTAGAGATTGTTCTGCTGCTCGTCTAAAAATAAGAAAGAAATATCAAAAAACATAAACATTAAGATAAGACTAAGGTGAAGACTATATAGTTAGTCTGAGAGGATCTTAAATTTCACAGGTAAAAACCAAAGCACAGATACTGTAGCTGAACTCCAGGGTCCAGGGGTCAAGTCTCATCTCAACTTTTCATTACCAACAGAAAGCATTTATTAAAGTCCCAGAGCTGAGTTCAGTCATTATTAATTAATTCCTATTATAATTAAAGTCTTCCACTTATTTTTGTTCGAGTATCTTGAGATAGAATAGTTCTTTACATATATTTGTTAATCTGGAGATAATTACCTGTTAAAATTACAAGGTTATTTCTTTGTGGTCACGGGTATTTAGACTTATTGCAATTGCCTGATTTTTTTTATATTTTATTTTTTTAATTAACAGTGTTATACTAGCAGGTGTACAATATAATGATTCAACATTTCTATACATTACTCAGCTCTCATCACTATAAGTGTACTCTTAATCCCTTTTATCTTACAATTGCTTGCTTTTAATAATAATAACAATAATAATATTTTGAAAGTATTGTCTCCGATATGGCTTCTATTGTTAAAAATTTGGTGTTGGTCAGAATACATTCACCTGAACCATATTTTCTTAAAACAAACAACACATCCTTAATCTCACATTTTCATGATTATCAGCAGAACAATCAACATTCACAAATAATAACATATATGCTAGCATTCATGTTCCATAAAAATCATTTTCTCTGTAGGCTTTCAGTGAGTTTTAGATATTAAACAAGATTTAAATTCCACCATATTTATTTAGGGTGTACTGAGTAGTCCAACTGATCATTACTATAGTACTAAATAGGCAACTCCAATAGTACTGAATAGACAACTCTAGGCAAATGTGCTTGTACTGCAGGTGAAGTGGAAAGGCTTTCAAATCCAACTTCTTGTTTAATCTTTACGTTCTTCCCTTTGAAGACGGGAAGTATTATCTTACTTCACAGATGAGGATACTGGGGCTCGGAGAGCTCAAATAATTTGCCGGAAGTCACAAAGCTTGTTTGACTCTTAATCCAATCCTTTTTATAATACATGTGTTAAGAAAGGTGAATTCATCATTTAGGGGACTTCAGTAGAAATCCACATTCCCAGAATAGTTCCCAAAACTAAGCTGGATAAAGACTTAGAGTAAGCATAGGCTTGTCTTGCTACAGAATGAGGGACTATCATAAGGAAAACAAAATCCTCTCTATAGCGTAAGCACTGGCCTTTGGTTGTATTTTGGTGAATCTCTAAGATACATGCAGCATGAGTGATATTGTAATGTATATAATCCTAGGATGACCAATTCCATAGAACCTATGCATTGGAAGGGCTCTTAGCCATTATAATGTCCAATCTTTGCTCATTTCAGAAATAGTGATAAACACTTTATCCAGGAACCAGCATGTTTAGTGACGCCCTCGTGACAGAATCTTGGTCTCCCGACTCCTTGTTCAGGAACTTTTCCAGTTTCAGTTTCCAGATGTCAGTTTTCCATATAGAAGTAGTGCAGGTGGCCTGATAAGATTGAGTAATAGAGAATCTGTGATGGCAAAGAATTTTATTTTATTGCTATAAAACAAAAAGACTTCTTAGAAGGAAATCGATGATAAAAGTCCCCTGATTTGACACCTTTCTCAGAAACATGAAATGGAAAAAAAAAAACAAAAAACAAAAAAACGGCAGTTCTTTTGGGTATTTCTTTCTTTGGGTTTAGCCAAACGATGTGTAGCCAAAAATCTTTCTTATTCTTAATTTCCCTCAAGCCATTACTGTAAATGAGAGTGGTGTGTAATTTTCCTCTCCTCCAATTTCTTCCACACTGCAATCAAAGGGCCTTAAGTATCTGTTAGATATAGGAATCTTACTTGCTAGAGGATATAAATGAATGAAAACCTAGAACATACGCTTGATTTTTATGACATCATATTCTTAAAAACCTTGAGCATTTTCCTAATTTTGAATAGAAATTATCTGAAGTATTTTAATTGAATCTTAGCTTTGTGCTTTTAAATTTAGGTTGGTTTTATAATCACCTGAATATTTTATAGTTCCTGTTTCTAGGGTAAGTGGATTCCTTTTTTTTTTTTTTTTTTCTTTTTAAAATAATGACTTTGATAGGGATCTATGGGGCTAAAGTTTCTTGAACATAGAAACTGGTATAAGGAGTAATTTAGACAAAGCTGAGGTATTATTAGGAAAACATATTCAAGATTTTGTTTGAAAAATGTTACAGTTCTTAGGGTGCCTGGATGGCTCAGTCGGTTGAGCGTCTGACACTTGGTTTCAGCTCAGGTCATGATCACAGGGTTGTGAGATCGAGCACCACATCGGGCTCCATCCACAGTGAGTGTGGAGCCTGCATAGGATTCTTACTCTCCCTCTGCCCCTCCTCCCTGCTCTCTCTTTCTCTCTCTCTCTAAAACAAATAAATCTTTAAAAAAGTTACAGTTCCATGTACAACTAACTGCTGGCATAATTAACAGTTTTCAATTCATTCATCGAATGTGGAACATTTAGCATATATATTACAGGCACTGTACTTGGTGCTAGAGATTCAGTTGTGAACAGAACAGGTGTAAAATCACAGAATTTACAGTCTAGGGGAGAAGAATGGCCTTAAGCAAATAATCCTTCACACGCCAAAATAGGGAAATTACAATTATGATAAATGCCCCAAGAGGAAGGTGTATACAGTTCTAAGAGTGCATATTAAAGGAATTTGTATAATATGGGAAGTCAGGAAAGATTTACTTTAAGGAGAAGATCAATCTAAGAAGGAACAACTGCTTCAACGATTATAGCAGAAGGGAGCATGGCACCTTCCAGAAAGTGACAAAATTATTTTATGGGTGATAGAGAGGAGGCTGGAAGGTCAGTGGGTCAATGGGGGACAAGGGAGCATTTGGGCTATCATAATAATTGGGGGGGCTGTGGGGTTAAGCCTCTTGCAATACCAGAAGTGTTCCCACACAACCAAGAACAATCACCACCTATATCCAGTAAGTACCCCATCTAAGACATGCAGAGCCCTGTAGCTATGACAAGGACTTTGGTCACTCTAATGGAAAACCATGAAGGTGTTTTTATTGTGGGGGTGGAGAGAGGGGAGATGACAAGGTCAGATGTATGTTTTGAAAACAACAACAACAACAACAACCACCTATGCTTACAATGTGGACGGCAGATTGAAGGGAGCCGAAGGAAGGAGGCAGGCCAGTTAGGAGGCTACTCCAGTGGTCCTAGTAAGAAGGAACGGCATTGCCAGTGGCTTGCAAGCATTGGAAAAAAAACTATAAAATGCTTGACGTTATTTCTTACCAGTCACTGTAATAGAACATGAAACATAAAGAAAGCTTTCTTTGGCCCTTTAGCTCCCCAATTCGTTCTTGAGTTTTGTATGAGCCACTTCATTCTACTTGAACAAGGAGAGCCAAACGTGGAGGCCACAGCACCCACGTCACACTTCTGCCCTAAGCATTAATCCAGTAGTGATCCTGCTCACCATCCCGTGCTGACGACAAGTATTTGCCAGTGACAGTCATGCAACTTTAGAATTCAAAGAGTATTAGAGATAATCCCACCAGGCCTTGATCCTGCAGAAGAGGACTGAAAGCTATCCTTAAGATTTCAGATCTAGGTAATTTAGGAGTTGGGGCCAGAAAAAAAAATGTGTCTAATGTGGTGTGCTTTTTTTTTTTCATATTTCTTTCTAAATAATAATAACAAGGAACTCAAAACTGTTATGCATTATTATCTGCATATTGGCATCAAATAAGCTCATGCTTTGGAAGTAACAAAATGTTCTGAAAAATACACTCAGTAATTGCTGAAAGTAAATAGAAATTTTTTTTTAGAGAGGATTGTGTTTTGCTTGTTCACTTTTCTTTTTTGAAAAAAAAAAAAAAAAGGAACTTTAAAGCCTTTAGGCAGGACATTCATTAACTGGTTCTTCACAGGTCCTACTGCGGAGTGCCACCAATGTATGCTAGCTTCCTGATCCTGTAGGATTTTCCCACTCCTGACTGAAACTATTGCTCTTTTTCTAACCTCCACCTAACCAACTTGGCATGGATTAGCCATGCTGACCATTCTCTCTGTAAAACATACAGACTGGCACTCAGGGCACTCGGAATGCTTGCGGCTGAGGACATTCACTTATTTCTGCCTCCAAAGTTGAGTGGAACGTTACACTGAGAGTCAGCCTTGTTTATTCTCCCCAAGTATTTATGACAATCTTATTTTTCTTCCAATTACCCACTTGAAATACAATTTATATAAGCTGATGACACATGAGCACAAAAAAGATAAAAGAATTGCTGTTTCTAAGCAAGTTAATTTGAGTACCTTGGAAACATCCAATAAAGGTGAGTTGCCAAATTTACATTGGATGTGGGTGAAGCAAATATAAAAGACTGGACAAATACTATAAAGATTGAAAAGCATTGTTTTCAGATAGCTTCGTAAATGTCTTAAAATTTGAATGCCCTTGTAAAGAAACTACAGCTAGAATTAACAGAGGATTCGTCGTGGGCCAGAAAACCCATGTGGAATATCATCAGTAGACTCCTACTTGGAAAAGAGAGCTTGCCATTTGATGTGCACTGGGATATTTTAAATTAGGATAAATTAATATGGTATTAATATATGATTCTTCATGAGTCCCAGCTTTAACTAGTTTTTTGATCAACTCACTATCTGTAGGTCTCTTATGTGAATGATAAGAAAGCTTTTTTATGTATTAGACACCAAAATATCACTTCTAAAAAAATCAATAAAATTGCCTTTATATGTAAGTATGTATGGAAGCATACTGACTTATAAAATATTTATTTTTTATCATATATATAGATATAAGAATAGTAATTTGCATGATGGTTTAATACTTACCTAGAACATTCCGTCCTTAATGTACTGAATCTGGTTCACATTCGATTTTGAACATGTGGATACTGGAATGAAACAGAGTTTCTAGGTGAGAACTGTAAGTTCTAAATAATATGTCCCAAAGGAAAGAGCACTTTTTTTTGTTGTCTTTTAAAGATTTTATTTATTTTTTTGACAGAGAGAGACAGTGCGAGAGAGGGAACACAAGCAGGGGGAGTGGGAGAGGGAGAAGCAGGCTCCCCGCAGAGCAGGGAGCCCGATGTGGGACTCGATCCCAGGACCCTGGGATCATGACCTGAGCCGAAGGCAGACGCTTAATGACTGAGCCACCCAGGCGCCCGAAAGAGCACTTTATCTAGATAAAAATTCCTTGTCAGCTTCAAGTTCTTTCTCTTAAGTAGATGTCTCATGCCTTCGATCCCACGTATGTTTTGATACATTCCAATGCTGTAGCATAGGCTTGACCAACACGAAAACTTACATGATGCTGGAAGAATTCTTTGGTAATTTTTAACATGACATTTTCAAGGTCTGTAAAACCTATTTTTGCAGAGTTGACTATGACTGGTAATACTCACATCCTAGTCCTTGAATCTGACTTTAGAAATCCAAGTGTATTAAAAACTGTCACCACAAATGGTAAAAAGCTCATAAAACTTGGTTTACTTCCAAAAGTAAGTTTATCCTTTAAAGTTGGGTTATTTTGGAACTGTGGATTGTGTAAACTTCTGCTTAAACAATCAAACAGCTTATGATCTTCACTGATTTACTGAAATCCATCCAAGAATCCAGGACGTCTTTTGGTTAAGTTAAACAGAAAGCAACAGCTGCTTCTTGAGCAGAAAATAAATAAATAAATAAAAAATCCCTCCTTAAAAAGAGGAGGAAAGGAGGGGGGAGAGGAAGAGGAAGAAGAACATAACCAAATGATGGTAACAGAAATGTGTTTGCTTTTAGCTTAGAGGGATGCTGTCAGCCAATCAGGTACTCTAACTTCTACAGTCTTTAATTGCAAATCTTTCGGTTAAGATTTAAATCCTAAATCTTAAGGTTAAGAGGGGTGAGGTACCCTATCTTTCCTGATCTTTCTTCTGTTTGGTATTCTGATACAATTTGCTATAATGAAAATCCACCATGTTCTGTATCTAACTTGGTTGTCCCATTTAGAATCTGTTTCAAATACCTAAAGTGGCTAGCAAGGTAAAGATGTTTGAATTACGCATTTGATAAGACATTAGTGAACCCTAATCCAAGGTAACTGTGGTTGCTGCTGGAATTGGCAGTTCTGACTACAGTGTCTGCTGGCTTGTTGTAGGGGCTTTACTCCTGCCCGTTTTCATGTCTCCACACCAGCCAATGAAAATTTTGGAAATCCATTCCCTCCTTTTTAGACTGATTTTGTGCTTTTGCTCAGTGAAGAACTATTGAAGAGAGAACTTCAGGAGAATTCCTTATCTTACGGTTTCATGTCACCCTGACTTGTAATTAGTGGAGATAAAGGTCAGAGGCAAACGAATATTTGCTAAGTCTTACGAGACTTCTGAAGTTGTTCACTTTCTTTATGACTAAAACAAATGAGGCACTGGTATTAAGAAGGGCCCCATGTCCTCAGGGTTGGCTTGATTTTATTTGCTTCCACTTGAAAGAGAAAGTCCTTTAACTACCAAGGGTCCTTTACTGATTGTCTTCTTTGTCACTGTTCTATTGGAAAAATCTCTCTATCAATGGAAATGGATGAACCATTGGAAGTTATAATACACCTGGGCTTTTCTGATTATCACTACTTGATATTTTGACTTCTGTATAAAATAATAACAAGTGTAAAATCTCAGCATATGAAAAGGCTATTTAGAAAGGAAATACAATGTTCAGTAAACTAATACCCTTCAGATAATAGCAGTCTTGTGTGTTTCCAATGCCTCCGAGGTTTTCTCTGTGAATCCTAAACTATAAAATTCCAAGTCTGGAAATTTCCCTCTCTGCATGCTGTTTTGAGGTTTTTACCACCAGACTTAGTTCAATTAATACAATGTCCTTACCTAAGAAATATACTTTTATGAGTTTTAGGGGGCACCTGGGTGGCTCACTCAGTTAAGCGTCCAGCTAATGATTTCGGCTCAGGTCATGATCTCAAGGTCCTGAAATCGAGCCCTGAGTTGGGCTCTGTGATGAGCATGGAGCCTGCTTGAGATTCTCTCTCTCTCCTTCTCCCTCTGCCCCTCCCCCTGCTCAAGCACACATACTCTCTCTCTCTCTCTCTCAAAAAAAGAACGAAATATACTTTTATGAGTTTTCATTCATAATGTAAAATTTTTGTATGTTACTCTTAAAATATTTTAGTATTAAAATGAGATCTTCCCTTATTTCAAACTTGAAATCTTGTCCGTATAATGCTTGAATATAAAACAACAGCAGAAAATCATGGACTATGAGTTCAAATGGCTTGACATCTAATCCTAGATCAGCCATTACTTAGCCAAATCATTTGTCCTCTTCCAGCTTCTGTTTTTTTCTCTTATAAGATGATGGTGCCATAAGTCTCAGAGTATTCTCCATGGTTTTGAATCCCATGATTCTCTGACACTCCAGGACTTTTTTGAAATCACCACATTTTAAAAAGTAATTTTATGAATAATGAAGGCGTTGAAGACATTTTTAAGAACTTTTCTACAAATTTATTTTAATTAATCAATTAAATACATTAAAAAAAATCTTCCACAAATTAGGGCATAGGCACTTACAGCAAGTCACTGTTTGTCAGGTAGAACCTTGTTTGCCTGCCCCCTCGATGCATTTGCAGAATTGTGTAATGTTTCCAGAGTGCCATATAAAGAAACAGGGCACTTTTGCAATGTTGCAGCGTTAAAAGACAGCTGTACTAGTTGGTGGTCCAGTTCCTACAACAGGCCTGAAAGGCATCTGCTTTCGTCCAGTGACCGGCTACCATGGAGGTAACAGATGACTTTTAAACAGCTGTTAGGACCTGGAAACAAAACAAAATAAAAAAGCCACCCTCCCACACTATGTACAGACAGCTTGCCAATAGCCGAAACAAATCCTTCTAAGATCATTTTAACAAACAACCTTTTTTTTTTTTTTTTGCTTATTGTTACAATTAAATAGAAACTCATAAAACTCAGACAAGCTGGCTTCATGTTTCCCACAGACCTGAACTGCCTAAATTTTCTAATAGGATCACAGCAATCAGTGGTTTCCAGATGCATTTAAAATGTGTTAAGTGCCTGCAGGAATTGGCTTTTAAACATACCTGGGTCTTCAAATGCTTCAATCTCAAGGAGCTACTATAAGCCCCATGAGGTACAATGATGTCTATGTAATGTTTGACCAAAGTTGGGTGCTTAAGTTGCAAGTAATAGAAAAAAACATGGGAAATAAAAAAATTCTCTGTCTTACATACAGTTTTCTTTTTACTTCCTTCTTCTCTTTTAATGGTCACGTCACCAGTTCCCTTATTATCTGAAAATCATAGAAATGATTATCAGCTTTCATTGGAGAAAAAGCTGGAATGAATGGTGCTCGGAGAAGAAAGTTCTTCGTGTCCTGGGGTCATTAGGACTCCTGGAAAACTCATTCCTGGACTGTGGTTAATTGAACTACAAACACGTCAGTCTGACAACGCTAACAGTTTCTGACTCGTCCGTTGAAATGTCCAGCTCTCTTTTACTTGCTCCTGGACAATTTCTCCCTGTCATGAGACTCTTCTATAACTGAAAGACTGAGTCTTTATGTTTATACCCAGTGTTTTACCTTTGGTTGAAACTAGGCAGAAGTGACTTTGTGGTCTGTTTTCTCATAACTGGCAGTGCTGAAAAACAACACATGAGAATAAAAACATGGCTTTTGATGAAAGATGTATTTAACAGGTGGTTTTCTCCTCCAGTCACTGACATGGTTATCTTCCCTTGAGACCCATCCAAGCCTCACGTCCTTCATATTTTTTTTCTTTTAGATTCCATGTGGACGACGCATAAACAAAAATGAGAAACACGAAGAGAAACTGGTAATGTACACCAATCAGCCAGAGGATTCTGAAAGGTAATAATGACATTTTATTTAGAGGATATATGCCTCTAATAATAATGTTTTAACTCAAACACTTCTGCTGTCAGACAAAGATGATGAGTCTATTAAGAGTAGATGAGAACCTCTCTGGATCGAGCCATATAGAGTAGGTAAGAGAAAGAGAGTGGATAACAGTGTGGACTATTTGAATATATTTTCTTTCATTGCTATCTCAGGGGCAAGAATTATGGTAGGTCATGGAGGTTTTTATTTGCTTTTTTTAGGTATTTGGTAAATTTCCCTTGGCAAGTTTGGACCTTAAGATAATTTCTCTTGAATAGCAGATATTATCTCCTAGAAAACAACTCTATTTCATTAATAAGGTGAAGTGGTAGCGGTATCTTCTCTCCTGAGTTATTAAATCCTTAGTTGAAGATAGGGTGAGAAATTTACTAAGTCCTTTATCAAAAAAATCCCATCTTCAGTCACTTTCTACATTCTGTCAATGCTTTATGGCTTTTCTCAAGCATTCTATTCGCTGACCCACACAGTTATTTCTTTGACTTTTTATTTGGCACCTTTTAGATGCAAGATATTTTGCTAGCTACTTGCAGAAGGTGAGTCAGATACAGATCCTATCCTCTCACTGCTTGCTGTTCAGAAGTAAATAGCCAGACCCATACCTCAGTATAATATACATTCAGCGTTTGCCTCGTAAATAAGGCACGTATACATTGCTCTGAGAAATTCGAGGAAGCTGAGAATCCTAGTTGTGGCCATAAAGAGATTCCAGAAGAAGGAGTTGTTTGGCCTCACTTCTGGCAAAAAGAAGATGGGAGAAAAGATGAAAAAGAGAAGGGGCGCCTGGGTGGCTCAGTTGGTTAAGTGACTGCCTTCGGCTTAGGTCATGATCCTGGAGTCCCTGGATCTAGTCCCGCATTGGGCTCCCTGCTTGGCAGGAAGTCTGCTTCTCCCTCTGACCCTCCCCCCTCTCATGTGCTCTCTCTCATTCTCTCTCTCTCTCAAATAAATAAATAAAATCTTTAAAAAAAAAAAAAAAAGAAAAAAGAGAAAGAAAGAGTTCCAGGCTGAAGGCAGAATGTGTACAAATATGTCCTCATAGGAAATTTGAGGACTTGTGTAGGGACCAGTAAGCAGTTCATTCTGGCTTCCACATCTGGCATGTAATACAAAACACATCTTGAGTGAGAGACTAAATAGGCAGCAACTTACTCTGTAGAGCAGTGTTTCTCTATCAAGACAAAACTTCTTTCAAGTGAAAGTTAAGACATAGTAAGACTCAGGTGCATAAGTCGGTGTTTCTCAAACTAGTGTTCTTATAACCTGTAGGTCTGGAGACATATGTTCAGGGTTCTTGGTCTGTGAAAACCTATTCAAGAAAAGGGGTCCTCATACTTCCATTAGGAGAATCATGACTGCACATGAGGGGAGGGAATTTTGAGCAGGGGATTGACAATAGGCTAATCTGGCAACAGTGTTTAAAATTGGCAAGGAGGAGGATTAGAAGCTTGAATAAATATAGAAATGTCAATTTCTCCCATTCCTCTCAATCAGTATCTATAACAAGCATGTTAGTCTTTAACTGTATAAATTTAACATTTTATTTTGTACTACTCTTTGTTATTCTATAACTGTGCTGTGTGTGTAAGTCTTGTCTCCTTGATAAAATATAATCTATCTCAAGAGAAAGAACTCAGCATACAACAGTATAATCCACTTTAACAGTGGGCTTACAATAAGCATTGATCTATTTCATATACAGTTTCATAAAATGTAAGCAAAATACAAAATTTACATCACAGGAGTACTCTGGGGATTAACCGATTATATTGACAACCTTTAAGATACTAAAGATATCACAGAAGCACAGAATACAACCTACAGTATTGAACGATTTCTAGGAAAGATGATACCCTCTTCTTCAATAGCAGAGGTCCATGTTTGCCAAATTTTACCAGTTTAAAAGAGAAAGAAGAGGTACAGATCTGTGATTCAACAGTCTTGCACAATTCACAGCGCTCACCATAGCACATACCCTCCCCAGTGTCTATCACCCAGCCACCCCATCCCTCTCACCCCATCCTCCACTCCAGCAACCCTCAGTTTGTTTCCTGAGATTAAGAATTCCTCGTATCAGTGAGATCATATGATACATGTCTTTATCTGATTGACTTATTTCGCTCAGCATAACACCCTCCAGTTCCATCCACGTCATTGCAAATGGCAAGATCCCATTCCTTTTGATGGCTGCATAATATTCCATTGTATATATATACCACATCTTCTTTATCCAGTCATCTGTCGATGGACATCTTGGCTCTGGAGGGGGGGAAATCAGAGGGGGAGATGAACCATGAGAGACGATGGGTTCTGAAAAACAAACTGAGGGTTCTAGAGGGGAGGGGGGTGGGAGGATGGGTTAGCCTGGTGATGGGTATTAAAGAGGGCATGTTCTGCATGGAGCACTGGGTGTTATGCACAAACAATGAATCATGGAACACTACATCAAAAACTAATGATGTAATGTATGGTGATTAACATAACAATAAAAAATACCCTCCAGTTCCATCCATGTCGTTGCAAATGGCAAGATTTCATTCCTTTTGATGGCTGCATAATATTCCATTGAGATATATATATATATATATATATATATATATATATATATATATATACCACTTCTTCTTTATCCATTCATCTGTCGATGGACATCTTGGCTCTTTCCATAGTTTGGCTATTGTGGACATTGCTGCTATAAACATCGGGGTGCATGTACCCCTTCAGATCACTACATATGTATCTTTGGGGTAAATACCCAGTAGTGCAATTGCTGGGTCATATGGTAGCTCTATTTTCAACTTTTTGAGGAACCTCCATACTGTTTTCCAGACAAATAATACATTATATGTTAAAAAAGAAGATAGTAGGAAGGGGAAAATGAAGGGGGGGAAATTGGAGGGGGAGACGATCCATGAGAGACTATGGACTCTGAGAAACAAACTGAGGATTTTAGAGGGGAGGGGGGCGGGGGGATGGGTTAGCCTGGTGATGGGTATTAAAGAGGGCATGTATTGAATGGAGCACTGGGTGTTATACACAAACAATGAATCATGGAACACTACATCAAAAATTAATGATGTAATGTATGGTGATTAACATAATAAAATTTTTTTAAAAGTTAAAAAAAATAAAAGAGAAAGAAGAAAAATGAAAAAGGAAAGAAGGAAGGAGGGAAAAGAGAAAGGAAAGAAGGCAGTCAAATCCACAGTTTCTGTGTTTTGAAGATTTGTATATCCTTAGCTTTTCTTCAGTGTACCCACTCTGAAGAGGTAGGGATTAATCTCACCACCCCCGCCCCCCGCACACACACACCATTGTCTTCATGTGGAGAATTATAAGGACTCCGTGGGTTCCTGGGTCTTACTCTCTTGCTTCCTCCTGCAATGCACAATAATGTTGAGATTCTCTCCATTTACTAATGATGAAAATGACGCAGAATTTAGTAGTTACTGTATTTTTTTCTACAGTAGTAAAAAAATGTGTATTTCTGAGAGAAAGAGAGAGGTAGGTCTTTAACAGTAATTTGAAATGCTCCAGAGATAGTTTTCAGGTTAACCTTTTAAGGTGTCTGTGACTCCAGGTCCAGAAGAAGGGTGAATGGATGAGGCAGATACTACAGGCTGTGTCTTTGTCTCAGGGGAGGTGAGAAAGAAAGAAGGAAAAAGGGAGATGAGAAGCAACAGGGCAGTGACAGAAGAGTGAGTGCTGAATCATCTTTCCCTCTTGCTTTCCTGACGGGACTCCTTTCTAATTGAACCATTTTAGGTTCTGCAGGGGTAAAATTTGCCCTCTCTTGAAGTACTACCTAGTGATATTATGGATGTCATACCAAGCTTCTTTGCAAAGTAAAGTAAAGAGTAGAGGAATCCCTCCCTGGGATTATCAAAGTAAATACAGTATTTTATAATTTTTATATCCCCCTTTAACAGGATCTCAAAGCCTCTTTGTTTTGAAGTACTCTTATAATGTTAACTCCTCATCTTAATCTTTCTAAGGTAGGTGTTTCTCTGTCTTAACATTTATTTTAAGAAATGTATTTTTTAAACGAATTATCTGTTCAAAAAATTATAACCTAGCAAGGAAAACTACTGATTCATTATAACCTCAAGTAGAAGTAATCTCAGAAGATTACTTCTATGTTAAATTCTCATGAATTTAAAATGAATGAATGTTAAATTCTCATGAAGTGCCTCTTTTACCTGGCATTAAACTTATTCATGATAGCACTCTTTCAAACTATGTAGTAAACACGACTGAATACAATCTCAGTCATTCATTGCCTTCTGAGAACAATGTACTGGTTTTAGACGCACTTAAGGAGCTCTGTGTCTTTGCCTGTATTCAGAGTACTCAAATGCTTTTATGGAAAACATTGGTGTACTTTAAGAAAATTAAGCAATAGTTGCTGGGTTTTTGGTTGTTGTTGTTGGTTTTTTTTTTCCATATGAATAGTATACTCCCCTCCAGATGCAGTATTTGGCAGCCAAACAGCTGCTGGCTATTAAATGTCCCTTAAAGCTCCGTTTTTTGCTCATAAAGGGAAGAGAAGTGCGGGGACGTTTATGGGGTGACAGGCAGATGTTTTTGCTGGAGCCAGACTATGTACTTGGTAAGAGAAAGCTAGAGTGATCTCTTTTATGATATCATCAGCATTTTTACAATTCTTTTGGCCTCTTTGTTTTTAACTTCCTTCTTACCTGACCCTAAATTAAACGATTTTGGAAAGGCAGAATAAAAGGCTAGCTGACATAGTTGCTGTCCACATTGCAGAGAAGTTAGTGGTACCATCTTTCTCAGACAGACATAAATTATTTTCTGTCCATTCAGATTGTTTCATCAGGTAGAAGAGAAATTGATTTTGAAGTGTTGAGTATTTTTAATGACTCACAGAACATCACAGATCATCATAATTTTTTCTCATAAATTTTACTAATTTCTTAGTCATGCTTTAAGTAGTTTCAATATCAAAGTTCATGAAACAAATTTGTCAGTTTTTCATAAATTATAGATATTCAAACTAGCAAACATTAAAGTCATATTGGATTTCTGGACAGTAGTCTAATTAAGTCTTTTCTCTTTCCAAAAGAAGAACGTGGCATCTCAATTATGTGTTTATGTATAACATTAAATAAAATTAATTTTTTATTGGATGGATAAATTCACAGAGATTTAAGACATGGGACTTTTTGAAACTTGTGTTTTCAGCCAGAATCTATAAAGCACATTTCAGAAAAGCCTCTTCCATGCAAACAACACCCATGGGATAAACACAGACTTTTCGTTTTCTGAGGCCTCGCTTACACAGAATGCCTAAACAGATACCTATAATATATCTTTTGTTCTGTCTGTTTTTAATACTTTATCCCTGCATAAACTCTTTGATTCAATGCAACAATCACTTGAAAAATTCCTACTGTGTGCTAAGAAGTGCTGGGGAAATGTTGGTGGAAAGAATACCAAATTAGAATTCCCCAAAGAATCTACTTACCAGTTATCTGGGAAGGACAGGTTCTGCCTCTCAGCAGGAAATTTATGTATCCCGAGGCTGTCTCTGCCAGCTTTTATCTCAATAAAAATGTCTTTAATATTAACTGTGAAGGGACAGAGCTTGCTGGGCAGGTCACAGACAACATGCAGTTAGCTGAATGAGTTATATATTAGTATTCTCTTTCTGCGTGCGCCAACTCTTAGAGTTGCCTTTTTTGCTGAAGGCTTCAGAATTTAAGCTAAAAGCATCTCCTCCAATGTGCTAATTAAATACACAGAGCCTTCTAAGGCAGTACAGTCAGTTTTCATGGATCAAACTTGATACAGTTTGAGCCAAGTAACATGATGGAGGATACTGCCTTAGTAAATTCTGGTTTTCAGGGCAATTTGGAAATAACAAATTCACGACTCTCTTTGTGCTGTTTGCACAGGAAGTCATATAAATATACTATGTGATGAAATCATGAAAAAAAATATAAAGGAACTCGAATTTGGAAAATTCAGTTTGGTTTTTATCTTTCTCTTTTATTCCTTAATATAAATTGAAAATTTAAAGTTAATACCCTCTGCAAACTGGGTTTTTTCATCTCTGGCAGGCTTCTACTCTGAACACTCTCTATGTCTATTCCAACATAGCTTTACTTTAGAGAGTAGACAGGTTATGTGCAGAATTTGTTTGATATAAATTTTTGTCCCCCACTTTTAGACATTTATATCATTTGCTAATTTTTACTTTGACATAGTACTCTAGCTCTCACTTTACATTTGGAATATACTGCTCTGTTAATATTGTAATTACTTACATCACACATCACCTCACTTTCCAAGGCAACTGGACTAGAGATTTATTTATCTGTTTCACATCTAGAAAATATTTCTAAGCAAGGGACATCTGCTTTCCAAACACAATTACTTCCATTGTTTTAACCATGTAAGTTCCATTATTCTCTTTATATTACCAGATCAGTGTTTTCAATTGTTGTAGAAAATACCAGCACATTAAAAAACAAAATAAAACTTATTTTTTTAAAGATTTATTTATTTATTTGTAGGAGGGAGGGGCAGAGGGAGAGAGAGAGAGAATCCTTAAGCAGACTCCCTGCTGAGTGCGGAGCCCTACACGGGGCTTGATCCCCGGACCCTGAGATCATGACCTGAGCCGAAATCAAGATCCGGCTGCTTAATCAACTGAGTCACCTGGGTGCCCCAAAATAAAACTTACTTTAAGATTGAAACCATTTGGTTTCTTTGCCTTTTAAAAAACTTTTTCATTTTACTCTTTACCATATCACACTTTTTATTAGACCACAAGCAGAAAGGAAATATAAATATTAGCAGCAAAACTTAAAGTTTCACACCCTATACTGTCATTATTAATACTTGAAACACTGGAATATGACATTGTTGGGGTGCTATTATTCATAATCAGACTTACATTTGTTTACTATTTTACAGAGCTGGGAAAGTCTTTTCACATTTATATCTAAATTTAGAGTGGGTTACAAGCTACATGGAAAAGTAAGCTTTGGTGTGTGATTCTCTTCCAGTTGTTTCCATGTCTTATCTGCTGAATAGTTAGTTGCTTTTTATAGGAAAAGAGCTGATCACAGTGAGTAGCACATGGTAAGTGCCCTGAAAATGTTTACGGAATGAGGGGATACAGTAGAGATTAATTTAGCCTGGAAGGTTGCTCTACTCTTATGCTAAGAAGAACCATTTTCTGATCATTACAAATTAACCTGCCACCACGCCATCTTCTTACCCTCCTTGTCTTTCTCTTTCTCTTTCTTTTTGAAACAAGTTTTTGTTTTCTAATCACAACATTAAAACATTAGCTGTAAGTTGGTTCTTTCTGTGTGTGGCAACTCTCAGAGTTGCTGTATTTATGCAAAGGCTTTCATGTTTCAAATACAGACAAAAAGAAAAAAATAAAGGTCAGGTTTAAACCTACTAGCCCAGATAACTACTGATAGAATTTTTCAGATGTCTCTCTAGCTCTCCATTTTTTTCTTTAAAAATAAGACCATAGCAAAAAGTTGTTTTTGAAACCTTCTTTTAGTAGGTGTATTATAAATATTTTCCCAAGTAAATAGTATCCAGTTACATAACTTAATAGTATCCAGTTACATAACTCTTTCAATATTTATTTAACTGACTCCCTGTTCAAACAGGGAACCAGTTGAATTAGGTTGAATTCAATCTTATACTATTACTATTACTATACTAATTTTACTATATTTTTGTGCACATTCACTTTTGTTTTCTTTGAGTAAGTTCCTTTTTTTTTTTTTTTTTGAGAGAGAGAGAGAGAGAGGCAGAAGGAGAGAGAATTTCAAGCAGACTTCCTGCTGAGCATGGAGCCCTATGTGGGGCTTGATCTCAAGGAGCCTGAGATCATGATCTGAGCGGAAGAAATCAAGAGTCCAACGTTTAATGGACTGAGCCACCCAGGCGCCCCTTTGGGTCAATTCCTAAAAGTGGATTGTTGAGTGAAAGTTTAGAAAAACTTAAGACTTTTAATATGTACTTCACAATGCTCTCAAGAAAAATAACACCAGTTTACCTTCCCTGCAGGAATAGAGTGATTTCTTCTGCAGTATTGTTATTGCTCCAAATATTATTCACTGTTGAACCAAGTACTTCACTCTGGTCAAAATTTCTTCCCTAAGAAAGTTATCCCTTACTTGAGTTAAAAGTTACTCTGCTACTTGAGTTGGTTGGCTTTCTAGAAGTTCTTCTCACTAAATGAGATAACCTACCTATGATATTTTCTCTACAGTCAATCCCATCAGATACTGTTTTTTCTAACACCCTCACTTCTTGAACTCTGTTCAGTTCTCCAATCTGGATTATTATTCTTTGGCCTATAGTGCAGCTTTTTTCTCTAGAATTTTCTTTACACCTCAGAACTTCTGATCATTGGTTCTTTTCTGGCCGTTCAGTTTTTCTAGTGAGGATTTTTCCAAATGTGTAGTCTTGGGATACATGACTGGTTAATAGGTATTTAGAGCAAAAGTGAGGGAAGAGATCTCAGACTACTACAGTTGACTTTGTAGATTTTCATGCAACCTCTCACCCCCACCCCCTGTGTCCTCCTCTGTGCCTTTGGTCCCTGAATCCAGAGGCTCTTGGTTTTATCTTCCCAAAAGAATCAGCCTCTGGCCACACAAGGGGTGTTAAAGATAGTTGCCAGGCTGCACATGTTCACGTGGGAAGAGACCTCAGGGATTCAAATGCTCCAGAATCAGACATCAAATCAATTCCCTTGTTTTCAACTTTTTCTTCACTCCTTTCAAGAGCTTAGCCTCTCAGAGACTCTTCGGGGCAAATTGTCCTCACTTCTTGGTGGCGTTCTCTCTTTAAAAAAAATGGGTTTTACGGGCGCCTGGGTGGCTCCGTTGGTTAAGCGACTGCCTTCGGCTCAGGTCATGATCCTGGAGTCCCTGGATCGAGTCCCGCATCGGGCTCCCTGCTCGGCGGGGAGTCTGCTTCTCCCTCTGACCCTCCCCCCTCTCATGTGCTCTCTCTTTCCTCTCATCCTCTCTCTCAAATAAATAAATAAAATCTTTAAAAAAAAAAAATGGGTTTTAACTTCCTGTGTCCCAATAATTCGATTGCAACTTCTGCTTTTTTTCTTCTAGAAATTGATTGAGAAAAATCTCATCTACTAGTATCTCCTCTCCCAATTCTCTTTGTCCTTATGGGTTAATGATAGTTTAAAGAATTAATTTGTTGGGATTTTAACAGAACTTCAAGAAAAAGAAAAGAGTTAAGTTGATATGTACAATCTACCTTATTTTTTTTTTAGGATTTTATTTATTTATTTGAGAGAGAGAGAGCATAAGCAGGGGGAGGGGCAGAGGGAGAAACAGACCCCCACTGAGCATGGAGCCCCAGACAGGGCACCATCACAGGACCCTGAGAACATGACCTGAGCCGAAATCAAGAGCCTGATGCTTAACCAAATGAGCTACCCAGGCACCCCTGTACTATCTACCCTATTGATATAATGCTTATCTGATTGTTACTGAAATAGAGTATGTTCAAGATCAATTTTAAGAATTATTTTATAGGGACATCTGGATGGCTGAGTCAGTTAAGCGTCCGACACTTGGTTTTGGCTCAGGTCATGATCTCAGGGTCTTGAGTTCGAGCCCTATGTTGGGCTCTGGGCTCTGGGCTCAGCACGGAGTGGGCTTGAGATTCTTTCTTCCTCCCATTCCCTCCCCCTCAGCATTTCCCCCGCTCATGCTCTCTCTCTAAAAAAAAAAAAAATTAAAAAAAATTTTATAAGTGAACCAGTGTTTAGATACTGATTCTAACATTTTCAAATTAATGGCCAGAGATAGGTGAACTATCAAGTGTATTTACTTCCAATTAATTTCACAGAGTGTTAACTTGTCTCATTCAATGCTTTGACTCTGAATTTAACCTCACTGATCTCAAACCCATCATTCTTGTTGCCTTCCTTTGTCTGCTATGTCTTAGCCCAGTCCTTTACTTCTACCTTCTCTGAATCACTTGGTTTTGGAGTATCTTTTCTTCAGCAAAGATTTGTTATACTTTGTAAGCCACATTGAAAATCCTGTTTATTAAATAGCCAAGTTAATCCCATCTACATTTGTTGATATGACCAGTATGTTTGTTCTCAGTTCTGTCTTATTACTTGATGTCAATATTAATATTAGATTTACTTTGTTTCTTCCTCTTCTTAATCTGTCTACTTTGCTTATTTTGGGTACTTATTTTTGCATTTAGGAAAGCTTGTATTTTTATTTTAGTAACTCTATGCTAATAACTCTTAAAATTCCCTTTATCTTTTTTTCTTAGAATTCTATGATTTGTTAGACTTAAATGATATTATTTGACTTCTATTTATAACCTATGCAGCAATCAATGAACTTATTCTAACTTCTACTTTTTCCCTTCTCCAGTTTTTTTAAGTTATTTTTACTTTGTCAGAACACATACAATTTATATAAGACTTTTTCTACTTGTTCTCACCTTTGTTTTAGCCCTGGATATATTCTTAGATCTACTATTTTAATACTCATCAACAGTCTATTTGCCAAAATTTCCTTTAGTTTTGATACATATAAAATATTTTATATATACATGTAAAACTGGATACAAAATTCTTTACTCATACTTCCCTAAGTAAAAAAAAAAAAAAAAAAAAAAAAGGCTTTTTTTTTTTCATGTTTTTGTATGTTCCAGTCAAGAAACTTTGTAAGTTTCTTGGTATTTTTTTCCCCAATCATTTTTTTTTTTTTTTCTGATTCTTTAAAATAAACAGTTTTGCTAGACTCTCTCTTGTAATTTCCAAGGTATATGGCGGGCACTTTCAACAATAAGTTTAAGGTTTTATTTTTCTTTGGTTATAGTTTTAATAGTAGCTCTACTCCATTGTTTTATTTTTCTTATTGAGGAAAATTCAATGTATATAGGATCTTTTTTGCTGTTCTATATCTAGTACTTTTTTCTGATCCTTTCATTTCAGTTTTGTTCCTTTACTCAAAATCTCTTTTTAGACTTTCAGTCACATCTATTCTCCCTGGGATACTGGCAATTTGGGCTTCATGGATGAGATGATTTTTATCTTTTTCTTCAATTTCTTTCTTGAATTTGACCATATCTCATTTTAAATTGTGCTTTTGTCCACTTCTGTCCTGAGTTTTCTGAATTTATGATTTAAGCTCCTCTTTTGTGTCTAAAAATACTCATTTAGAGATGTTTAACAGTTGTTGGGGTATGTGTTTTATTGCAGTTTTCCTGTTTCCTGTTTGTTTTTTTAAAGAATATTTCCATCAGCCAAAATCTTTTGATTCTCATTATTTATTTTCTTCTTTCAGTTTTTAATGGATGCTGCCCATCATTCTACAATTATTTGCATGAACTGGGGATAGGGGGTGTTTCTATGTAGATATGATGAGTGTGTCTTACTAGGTTTCTTAGTTCAAGAGAACCCTCTTCTTTGATAAAGATAAATGCTTTTTCTTTGGTAGTTGATGTATTCGAGGTTGACGTATATTCCGATATTATTTCCATAGGGTTCAATTCCACAGCTTCCTTGCTTATATCCTTTCACCACCAAATTCCACAGGACACTCCTTCCTTCCAAGTCTCATCCTCCCCTCCTCAGTCGTGCCTTCCCAAGGTTGCCACTGTTAAGAGATCGTGGGCATCCAGACTCCAGAACGGTGAAAAATATATTTCTCCTGTTTAAGCAA
The DNA here is from genome assembly GCF_011800145.1 of Mirounga leonina. Classification (NCBI taxonomy): domain Eukaryota; kingdom Metazoa; phylum Chordata; class Mammalia; order Carnivora; family Phocidae; genus Mirounga; species Mirounga leonina. The sequence continues at coordinate 478,482 of NW_023270620.1, forward strand.
CCCAATCTGCAATTTTGGAAGCTGTTATGTTATGTTATGGAAGCCCGAGCAGCTTAAGACACTTATTTATGCTGCTGGTGCATGTTATAGATTTTATTTGCCATTCTTGTTGATCTGTAAGGATTTGGGAGCATGTGTGGAGCAATTTGGATTAGCAGCTGCTAATATCTAATAAGCGTCTAGAAGTCCAGGCAATTTGTATTCCTTAGAGAACCACAAGAACTTTTAGTATCAACCATATGATTACCAAACCTAGTTCAATTTAAGACTATTAGAAATGTTCTAGAGTACAAGGAATTATTTCATCTCTATATAGTGGTAATCTTGGTTTAATTATTATATGATGTAATTTATTAGAAGATGGTGAAACCCCTTTTCATCAATGGCTCAGGGTCACTCACAACTATCCTTTTGTGCAAACCTGAGAGCAGTTCTTATTTACTGACAAGTAAAGGGCAGCCACTATTTCAATGACACCACTTAAAAACAGTATTGTGGTTAAGAATGTGGTTTCTTGAGTCAGACTGCTTGAGTTCAAATCACACTTTTTAAGTAAATTACTTAATCTCTCTAAAATCTTCATTTTCTCATCTTCCCAATGGGGATAATCATAGTTGTGAGGATTAAATAAGATAATACATATAGAGCTTCTGACACATAGTAAGCATTCAATCACCATGTAGAAATATTTAAAACAACCAATTAGCAACCAAATTAGGCTATGGTATGGAAAATAGTTTGCTTACAAATATTTTCAAATTTCAGTAATTTTCTTAGAAGCAGTAATGTAAGATTAGGTATAATTATATGTATTACCAGAAAATGTATCACTGGCTTATTTCTTAAAATAACAGATATGTTATAAGAAACATCTAAGACGGTTCTTGGCCCATAGTAAACTTTAATACATATTTGTTGAGTGAGTAAATAACAATCACAGGGCGCCTGGGTGGCTCAGTCGTTAAGCATCTGCCTTCAGCTCAGGCCATGATTCCAGGGTCCTGGGATCAAGCCCCGCATCGGGCTCCCTGATCGGCGGGAGGCCTGCTTCTCCCTTTCCCATTCCCCCTGCTTGTGTTCCCTCTCTTGCTGTCTTTCTCTCTGTCAAATAAATAAATAAAATCTTAAAAAAAAAAAATAACAATCACATAACAAAATGATGTAACTGATATTTATCTCACCCCATTTGGGATCAAAGAATAGAGGATTTTGATTCTTCTGCAGTTATTTTATGGAGCCTCAGAGGTACAAATAAATATGTGTGAGATTTGCCATAATTTTATTGATCTGAATTTACAAGACTAATCTGGAGACTTGTTATTTCCTCTGGGTTCACTAATCTTTTTATCTATAAAGATATTTGGGTTAATATAAACATCACTTATACCCATTGTGACATCTTTCTTTCTGACAGCAAATGAGTAGTTTTTGCACACAAAATTCTCCAACACCAACTGGATATTGGACAATTCAATTCAATTCTGACACTAGCTCCCTAGAGTTAGCACAGATGCCACAAGTTAATGGTTTAGTCCTACAAGACTGACCCCACTTTGAACTCCAGTCACAAGCCCCAGGGGCCACCTATGCTTCTGACTGACCAGCTATAAATTTGGGGGCACTATAATTCCCTTTTCAGGTTCAATGATTCATTAGAATGGCTCACAGAACTCAAGTATTTTAATTACATTTACCAGTTTATTATAAAGCATACAACTCAGGAACAGCCAAAAGGAAGGGACAAATAGGTGAGGTATGGGGTGGTAAGGGAGGTGGTGCTGAGCTTCCTTGCCCTCTCTGGCACACCGACCCAAGCACTCTAGGAGTCCCACCCCAAGTCACCTCATTAGCATAAACTTAGGTGTGGTCAGAAGGAGCTCCCTGTGATTAACAAGACACTCTTATCACTCAGGAAATTCCAAGGGTGTTAGGCGGTCTGCTAAGAACAAGGGACAAAGACGAAGTATTTATTTATAAATCAAGATTTTATTTATTTATTTGAGAGAGAGCACAAGCAGGGGAGGGGCAGAGGCAGAGGAAGAAGCAGACTCCCCGCTGAGCAGGGAGCCTGATGAAGGGGTCCCTCCCAGAACCCTAGGATCATGACCTGAGCCAAAGGCAGACACTTAACCTACTGAGCCGCCCAGGCTCCCCAACACCAACTATATTTTTTATTATACAACACCCAGTTTTTTGCTCTGCTCCTCTGTGTTGTCAACTATGCCCAAATCTGCATGTTTGTTTTTTGTTGTTTTCACTGACTAATATCTTAAGTCAGTGTTGGGACAGTTAAATAAAACACTTAAAAATCACCTGCCTTATGAAATAGTGTAGAGAGGAAGATTTAAAGAAATATAGCACCTACATAGAATTAGTTGCTTAAGTCATGGACATTTAACTATCACAAATCATGTATTGGTGTACCCTGGTTTCTACCAAACTTGAATAGATTTAATCTTAATTAAATTTTCTGAGACTTGTTAATTGCTCTTTGTGATTTTAGAAGTTCCTGCTTTATAATCATCAGAATCTAATGTCTTCTTTATATTCTAGATTAAAATACATCATTGACCATTGTTTTTTATTCATCTTATGCTTGTTTTTCTTTGTACTTTTGAACATTCAGGGTCATTTTTTCAATTGCCAGTAGTTAACAATGGTAAAAGAGAGGAAAAAACCAAAAAAAAAAAAAAAAAAAAAAACCCAGACCACATACACAAGATAGTCTCACTAATATGACCCTCCATGACTGTTCTTTTCCAACAAGATTTTCCTCTACCTGACCATCTTGTTTTGTTCTTAGCTCTTTGCCCTTTGGAGTCAATACTTAAATCTATTTCTATTGAGTCAAAAAGTCAAGAGGCAACCCCATAAATACAAAATTAGATAGTTCTGTACCCTCAGGGGCTTAGTACAAGAAAAAACCTAGAATAGGTCCAAACCTAATGTTTCAACACCTTTAAATAAATTTGCATTTAAAAGATCAAAACACTAAGTAATGTGTCTATGATAAAATGCCTCTGACAATAATGAATAATTTATAGATTATCTTTAAGAAACGAGTAAATCGAGATTACATTTAACTTACTTGCAAATCAGGCAATAACCACAGCTCCCTTACTGTGTTACGGAGAGAATTAAATTTGGTCAAGTCTTATTCATCTGCTTACTCAGTCTAAAAGATACCTGAAATAAGAGACTCAAAAAAAACTCCTTCTCTAAGTATCCCAAATTTGCTCCTCCCTCAGTCTTCTGTGTCTCAGTAAAGGGCGACTCCATTTTTTTCGGTTGCTTATTCTCTTTTCTGTTTCCCCCTCCTCCTTTCCAGTCCTACTGGTTAATTTCAAATTTTCTCTCCACTTCCCCACTACCCCGCTGTCCAAACCACCAGTGCCTCTACCTGGATCACTGTAATTATTTTCTGAGGAGGTTTGCGCCTTTCCCCTTACCTCCGTAAACCCAGCAACCAAGTGATCTTTCCAAAATATATCACAACATTTCACCCCTTTGCTCAAAACCCCCATCTCCTCAGAATAAAAGCCAAGATTCGTTTCTTTAATTGGAGGAGAATTGACACACAATGTTACATTAATTTCAGGTGTACAGCATAGAGATTTGACAACTCTGTACAGTGTTATGCTCACCATAAAAAAAGCCAAGATTTTTTTAATGCTCCCCACACAAGCCTCCTTGAGTTGACTCCCTTTTATTTCTAGTATTATGAGCTACAGCCCCTTTCCCAGCTCCCTCTACTCCAGTCATACCTTCCTCCTCGCTATTTGTTGGACATAGGAGGCAAGCTCTAGCCTTAGAATCTTGGCACCGGCTACATTGACAGAGAATACTGTTTCCCCAGTAAGTTACATGGCTCACTGCTACATCTCCTGCAGGGCTTGCTCAAATGTGGCTTTCCCAAGGAGCCCTACCTTTGATCACCTATATAAAAGTGCAATTCTTACCTCCCCAAGCCAACACCCATAGTCCTAATCCCATTTATCTTGCTTTGTGTTTTTTCTATAACCCCTATACCTGTGAAAATGCTCACTAAACAAGGAACGACTGCAGATGGGAAAGGAAAAAGACACCAATAAAGGAAAGTCAGTCAAGAACCAGAACTAGCAATTATAGAATAGAACAAGCAAATAAATAATAACCATATTGAAATATGATCAACATCATTGGTAATTAGGAAAATACAAATTAAAATAACACTGGGATACCCATTTCGGCAAAGATATTAATACATGTAGAGCTGACTTCAGTTGTAGGAAAATAAGAAGTCTTACACATAGATGATAGAAATGAAAATTGCTATAACTAATTTGGAAAGTAACCTGGAAGCATTATTAAAGTTTGAACATTCAGGGATTAAGCATCTTCCTTCAACTCAGGTCATGATCTCAGGGTCCTGGGATCAAGCCCTGCATCAAGCTCCCTGCTCAGTGGGGAGTCTTCTTCTCCCTCTCTCTCCGACCGCCCCCCTGCCCCGCTTGTGCTCTCTCTCTCTCAAATAAATAAATAAAATCTTAAAAAAAAAGTTTGAATATTCATATCCTTTGACCCAACAATCTAACTTTGGTAAATCTATATAAATAAAGTATCAGTATGTAAGAATATATCTAGACAAATATTTCTTTTTTAAAAAAGATTTTATTTATTTATTCAAGAGAAAGCACAAGGGATGGCAGAGGGAGAGAGAGAATCAGGTTCCTCAGTGAAAGGGAAGCCCCTGGGGCTCCATCCCAGGACCCCCAGAATCATGACCTGAGCTCAAAACAGACGCTTAACCGACTGAGCCACCCAGGCCCCCCAGACAAATATTTCTATTACAGATTGATTCTAGTGAAATTAAAAAGAAAAAAATAATTAGAAACAACTTGCTACTCCTTTATAGGGAAATGATTAAATAAATTTGGTCTATTCATAATTTTCAAATAATATTTGGTCGTTAAAAATAATTGGTTAACGCTATATGTATGAACCTGAAAAAAATGTTGAAAGTAATAAAAAAAACCCCAAATAATTAGCACAGTAATGTATGATATGGCTATATTTTTATTTTTAAAAAGAAAGGAAGAAAAGAAATATATAAATATCACATATACTTACACTTGTTATGAGCATAGGGAAAAAACATGGAATGCTTGTGTTAATATTAATTATCACAGTAAGGTAGAACTCAGGGAAGAATACAAATATTATTAACTTTTTCTTTTTGTCTTCTCTTGTCTACTTGTTAAAATGGATGTACTATTATAGTGTAAAAATATCCAATAGAGAAAAAAACCAGTTTATTATTTGAAAATACATAGCCCAATACTTTGATAAATATGTAATAAGTTTATGTATCATATCAGAGGACCTAGATTTTTATCTCGATTTTCAAAAAGAAAAAAGTGACATTTTTAAATCAACCATGTGATTTCAACATTGAGTTGATCTAGGGTATTTCCTTTAACTTCCATATGAGGAAAATGAGATCCTCATGCACATAGCAGTTTCTTGGCATCTGGCCCATTGAATAAATGAATAGATGCATTAATTACTAGGCAAAGAATAAGCTAAGTACTTGCCCAAATCACAGGTAGGTAGGGGCAGAGATACATCTAGAATCCAGATCTCCTGATTCCGGGTCCAGGGCTCTTTCCATGACCACATACCCTTGAAAGAGCAGCAGGGAGAAAGATGTATTGCCTAAAGCAATGATAGACTTATCTCAAAAACTCTTATAAATATTCTAGCTCTAAATTTGCCTAAGGCAAAATCATAGCGAGGAATTTTTAACTATGTTTTCCTCTTAGAAAGCTTGTTATTTTTTGTTTGGGTTTTTTTTTGCTTTTGTGTTTTGTTTTCTGAAACATGCAAAATAACGCTTAGAAATTAATTTTAAACACACGAGACAGAAAACGATACCTAATAACCAGATGTTCTACTCTGGAGCCTGCAGCTCTGTCAGAAGCAGGCCAGTGACCACATGCCATCTTGCACGGTTTCTTTTTTTTTTTAAGATTTTATTTATTTATTTGAGAGAGAATGAGATAGAGAGAGAGAGAGGATGAGAGGGGGGAGGGTCAGAGGGAGAAGCAGACTCCCTGCTGAGCAAGGAGCCCGATGCGGGACTCGATCCTGGGACTCCAGGATCATGACCTGAGCCGAAGGCAGTCGCTTAACCAACTGAGCCACCCAGGCGCCCTCTTGCACGGTTTCTATTGTGAATCCTCCTGTGGTCCTTTCCAAGCACTAAATAAAGCATTCTCTTTTGTGGAACATTTGATTAGCACCTTTTCTGGACTTTCCTCACACCCCAAAACTTCCTCTCTTGCCCCCTACTCATTCAGGCTCATCAGAAGCATCCACTGACGTAGCTTAGAGTCCATTCATAAATTAACCATAGTTACTGCAGCCACCAAATTTCCCCCTTGACCTTCAACTCCTACTCTCTTCCCCAACACACAGTTCCATTTTTACTAATATTCAGAGTCTCTTACCAAAAAGTGACCTTTACTTTCACTCTCACCTAGCAGATCCAAAGAACAGTTTCACTTTGTGACAATCTCCTCTGGGTTCGTTCTACCTAAAATATATGATTTTCCAGGACAGTTCTGCTTTTTCTTTTGAGTCTGAACAGGGGACTTGGAATGGCCAACGAGCCTGGAGTTCCAGAAATCCAATGGATGAAAAGCAACAAAAAGCTCTCTGAGGGAATAAAAACAAACCAAAACACACACACACACGCACACACACACACGTAAAATCTGTTTAAGAAAGGCTAGCCAGTGAGCCTGTTTGCTGTTTGCGTGCCTGTTTGGCTGTAATTCCCTGGTCATTAAATCAATCATGCCCTGAGGGTCAGCCAGAATTCTTTTTTTGAATTAGATGGTTCTGTCATAGGCAAAGGAAGTTTTCTAATCAGCAGTTGGTTGGTGGTTACCAAAAGCACCATGGGAGCTGGAAGCCTGCTGGTCAGGGCGTGTGTGCTCAGGGATCTCTTTATGTATCCAGAGACTGCCAGTGGTCTGCATCTGCCAACTGTCAAAGCTGTGTGTAAAGATGAAAAACGTTGCTCAGAAGCATGGAAAATCCCCTCAGCCCGACAAGTTCTAACTAGGTACAGTTTTGAGAAACTGGGGCTAAATAAAGACTGCGGAGGGCCCTACTATAGTTTTTGAGAAATCTTGGACTGTGAAGTGCCCTATTCTTAACTTAAGATTATGCAAAGGGAATTTGTAATTTTCATAGTGTTGTCGTCGTCGTCGTCAAAATTCTTCTGCAGTTGTCCTAGTCACCCATCACCAATGCTTGGTACTCTCAGGTGTGTTCGGGGTTACCTACTGGGGGGAGAACAGGCGCGAGCAAGTTCCTTTCGCACCTCTGCATCCGTGTGGGGGCAGTAAGGGAGCTGATTCAAAGTGGCGCAACGCCTCAGCATACAGGCAGAGGAGATGCCAAATGCCACCCCAGTGTTGCCAGGTAAGGGCTCTGCCTCTGCCTGTGGTTTCTGAGAGGGGACACGGCCGCCTGGGCACCACTAGCCCATGGAGTGCCTTCGTGTAATTGAGAAACAGGTGCCCCTCCTTCTGGGAATAGGCAGCCCGGAGCAGAGCACTGTGGCGAGTGGAGAACGGGGAGATCCCAGCCTTCCCTGCCCCCCTCGGTCGGGGGCTCTTACGCAGCAACCAGAACCACTGCGCTCTGCCAGGGACCCTGGCAAGTTCCCTGCCCCGGTGTCACCTCCGAAGGAGCAAGATCCCTTAGCGGCCTTCCGTACTGAGGCTACCGAAGGGACGCTTCACGCCTGGGCATTGTGAGCCTGGGTTTACATGATCTGTTTTCTCTTTCCTGACACATCCTTCTCTAGGTCTCGCAGCCTGGCACACACCATCCGTTCCAGCTGAGTGTGGGAGAACTGGGGAGATAAAAATCAGTTTAAACAGTAAAACAATTTAAAAATAAGTTTAATCTCACATCTCTCAACTTGCCGTGGGTTGAAGTGTTTAATCGATGGTTGCCGGTTGCCACTTTTCTAATCCATTGACGCCTAGCTCCTGGCCAGGACATGTGGAGTCTGTGTGTCTCCTGGCCAGCATAGGGGAGCAACATTCTTTTCTCACAGGCTTCATGTCCGCCTTCTCTTTTGTTTAAATACAAACTCCTGTCAACAGCTATCACAAATATTTGACTAAACTCCTCCTAGCTCTTGCCCTGGCTGTTCCCTGAGGTTGTGCCAACTTCCCATCCCAACGAGCACTTCCCAGCTTCCCTGTCCTCCACAGGGTCTCTAGATTTTCTTTCTCTGTTTTGATTTTGGCTACAAATGTCTATCTCCTCTCTCTCATCCTTGCCCAATGCTTTCACTTGGGGCTGCTGTGGTGCGCCCTGGTGCTCTCAGGGTTGTTTCTTTTTTTAATTTTTTAGAAAGATTTTATTTATTTACTTGACAGAGAGAGACACAGCGAGAGAGGGAACACAAGCAGGGGGAGTGGGAGAGGGAGAAGCAGGCTCCCGCTGAGCAGGGAGCCAGACATGGGGCTCCATTGGGGCTCCATGTGGGGCTTGATCCCAGGACCCCGGGACCATGACCTGAGCTGAAGGCAGATGCTTAACGACTGAGCCACCCAGGCACCCCAGGGTTTCTTAAATCTTGTTGGAGAGTTTCACCAAACCACCTCTCAGATTTTCTACAGCTTTGTGTCTCTAGCCATCGTAAAGGATCTGTACCATTTTCAAAGAATTTTTGAAAAGTTTTACAGGTTAACAATATCGATATCTTTCTTAGGAACCTCCCTAATTCTTCATTTTTATTTAAATAATTTAAATACTTCAGAGCTATGTGTGTATTTTATGACGTAAACTTCAGGATCATAGTGCAGACCATAGTCGCTTTTGAAAGGAAGTGTTGTTCTCATAATATATTCCATAATTTTGTTAACATCCCCCTTGAACCTATTTCTATTTTTGAAACAGATATACTAAAATTTTAATTATTTGAAAGCAATTAATCTTCTCAATCAGTGTTCCTGACCCTCACTTGATCTTCTGAGCCATGTTTATTAATGAACCTGACAGCAAATTCACTATAAGTTTGTTTGGAGGCCAGATAATTATTGTTATTTTTGTGAAATTCTGGAATGTAATCTCCACAAGGGCAGGGATTTTCTTCTTCTTTTTTGTCCGTTGACATAATGTGCCTGCCATCAAGAAGAGTGTCTGGCACATAGGTGTCCAATAATTATTTGCTGAATGGATGAGTGATAAAATCTAGTCATTCTTTTTTTATTTTGCTTTTTTACCTCTGTAAAGCTGTGAGGATGATTTCATAAGCAAACAGTACGTTTTGGGCTATTTTTTCTCTGAATGCAATTTCTTACAGTGAAAATCATGTTACCACTTTTCATAGGTACCCATAAGCTTTTGTATCTTCCCTATCGTGTATTGCTTTTGCTTTAGCATTTTGCTTTGAAAAGGCTTTAAAAAATCTCGTTGTCATTGCTTACTTTTTCCTTCCTATAATTTACCAAAAACAAAAACCCGAAATCTTTCCTAGCTTAGATCCTTAAGATAAACCAAATATTTATACTGACCCAGAAATATGTCTATTCTCTATACCCTTCAATTCTTTTCTAGAACCTATTTTTAAAAACACGACAAAATATTTTTATTGCCACTCAATTTTTAAAATTGCTTTTACCTACCTACAATCTTAGTGAAGTTTTCCCATGTGTGTTTATTCAGTGAAGCAAGACTTGTCGTTACAGAAAGGTTTCTTTCTACAGCTTAAATTTACTTTCATACTAGTGGATCTATATCATGAAATTCTACTGCTCACAGATAAAGTCTTTGACTTTCTTATATGGCTCTTCTTATTAATTAAAATATTATTAGCAATCCTCATGTCTCTTTCATGATGGCTAACATTTTGAGGAAGATTCCTAAATTTGCCCTCAAATTCCTTCAGAATCTTTGGGTGAATCCCAATTTTTTTGTTTACGTGTAGCTGTGTAACTAGACTTAGAATAGATCCTACATGGGCTTAAGCTTGGACTTAGGTGTTAAGAAACATCCAAAGTATTTAACAGGAAAGTCAAAAATCAAGTTTCTTAACTCTGAACAGCCATCTGCTTGTTCTTTTATTTTTTTAAGCTTTTATTTTAATTCCAGTTAGTTAACATGCAGTGTTATATTAGTTTCAGATGTACAACAGAGCGATTCAACACTTCCATACATCAGCTTTTACATTTGCCTTCTAACTGGTTTTTGCCTGTCTTTGGGGTACTTAAATACAGGGTATTTTATTAACATTTACTAAACCTCGTAATTTGAGCCAAGTTGGCTCATGTTTATTCTTGAATGTTTTAAATTGAATTCCTATCCTACCCATGGATATCTTTACTAAAGGAAAGGCCTTTAATACTCTGATACATTAATCAGAAAAAGTAAAATATAAAAGTTAATGTGCCCCAACCCCAATTTAAAAAATACATATGTGTATATAAAGAATTTATTCTAAATGTTCTGCATTTCTTATACTAGCTATTATAAAAATATTTATTACAAAAGATTAAAACACTTGTTATTCCTATCTATTTATTCAGCATATTTGAGACTTGACTTTGCTAAATTTTCATACTTATATTTAGCATGAATGTATATTTTTAAGCGATTAATTTTTTTTCATCTACAAAATTAATTCTTCTCCCTGGATATTTATGATTCCATTTTTCTAAAAATCGTCTGACCAATGTTTTGGTTTTCCACATCTCACTGGAATTCTGAATCTAATTGTGTTATGATCCCCATGACAGAGTCAACCTCACACAACTACTTCCTCTACCAGTTCCTGATTTTTCAGTTCTTCAGGACATCTTGTGTATGGCCCTTTCTTGTCTTACTGTCTTTTTCTTCCAACTGATACTTGCTATAAAAAAAAAAAAAAAAGAACAATTTTTAGAAAGATCTACCTCTACCAGTGTGACTAGGATCTATTCTAGTGCTTTACCTTCGGCAATGTACATACAATCCTCCCTCAGGGGAATGCGGGAGTGAAGATCTCCGCTTGGGCCTCTCTGGAAAACTGTTTCCTCAACTGTTAGACAAGGGAGGCAGCTCCAACCTCAAGAAGGACTTCTGTGCATTGAATGAGACAAAGCATATACAGTGTTCAGTGCAGTGCTCAGTAATGCTGCCATCCCCATGACTAGTCTGGGCAGGCAGACTTCATGGTTGTCATATTACAAGTGTCCCTGAGTGAGGGTGAATGTCCTGTCCTTAGTAGAATGCTACTGTTTTGCATCCATCCTGTCATCACTCATCAAAACAATGTCACCCTCTCCCCCACCTGCTGGTCTCTGTTTCTACTACAGAATGCTACCTGGCCTTTGAAGATACTCCTTTTTCCACTGGACCTCTGAAATACCAGTTATATGTGAGGTTCACTAGGTTGCCATGTAATCTGACCTACCCAGTTTTAGTAACTCCTATTCTAGTCTTTGTGTGTGTGCATGTGTGTGTGTGTGTCATTGCATTTATACAAATACTAGAATTGCTTTAATGTCAATCTTGTAAAGATGTGTGAAGAACAAAAACCAATTTTATACCAAATAATAAAATTATTTTGCTTTGCTGATTTCTCTCATAGTCATGATCCTTGAAAATTCACTCTGAATTCAGTGGTTTGATATTTTGTGAAAACAAAGAGAAGCCAGTGGTTTTTTTCCATTTCACCTACAAGTAAATAATCCATTCTCTATACTCAGAACTGAATAGACAAGGTCCATATAGTTTTAGAGCTTTTGCATCTAAAAATAATACCATGATAAAAACTCATTTTAAACCCCTGTGATGTTCTCTCATGTCAAAGGTCATATCTTTGTGTAAAAAAAAAAAAGTAATTAATGAAAGAAAAAAAAAATCCCTTTTTATGCACATTCCTTTCTTTTCGAAACTCACCCAAAATGATGAGGACAGTCTTGGTTGATTTTGAAGGTTAATGGGCCTTACACAAAGAAGTTTTACAGAAATATTTGTGGAATTAAATGAGAAAAAATGTCTCTCTGAGACTTTTGTTTTTTCTATTGTGCATGGATTTTAGCACTAACACATATTTCCCAAAGTAAGTTTCTGTAATATGAGAAGTTCAACAGAGCTTATATATTTATGATAAGTCCACAGGGAGGTGAAATGCCAGCTATTACAGAGCAAAGGTGAAGACATTCAATGTTTGGGATTTTGCTTGTTTTTTTGTGTGTTGTTTTTCCTAACTGGTTTCTAAATACTATGGTGAAAATAGCTCATTTGTTTTTCTGGAATGGCTAGAACAGACCATCAAAGTAATATGAATCATACAAATGTTCTTCCTCTGCATTCTTTTACAAAAGTAAAACAAAACACTTAATCATCTTTGCTTTGTTTTGGTTTGCACTAATTTCACAAATCTTAAAGAAGACTTATTGGCCTGTGTTTTAGTGTCTGCTACATAATGAAATGCTAATTTCATTTTTATAAAATGATTCCAACATTGAGCATAACAAAATTTATGTGTCAAATCAGATTTTATTTTGCAGGATTAATATTTAAGCACTTTTTTACTTTAAAATAATTTCAAACTAAAATTTCTTTTTACTCCTGTGCCATTCAGAAATAAATTACCCCTGGATGATTTAGTGTGTGTTTCCTACAACCAAGGACATCCTTCCATGTAACCGCAAGATAATCACCTATCCAGGAGGAAAACCTTTTCCTCTACCCTCTGAGGTTCAGTATCAGGGGCCTGCTAATTTACCTGACAAAGGCTGCTTAACAGAGAAAAGTAATAGACATTTATTAATATTTTTATTTGCACAGGAGTTCACAGAAACAAGTGAAACTTAAAGAAACAGATTCGGGAGCCTCTAGATACTTCTTAACAAAGGAAAGAGGGTGTGAGCATCAGGGGAAGATAAATTGTAGGGAAATGAGTAGGAAATATATGGGGGGACCAGTGGATGATAAGGACCATTTTCGTCAGGTTTGTTTATGCAGATTCATCTCAGTGCTGGCTTTCCATCTCTGTGGATAAAAGTCTCTCTTCCCACCCTGGTACAGGAGAGGGGTGAAATTTATGCCACCGTCACAAAGGGAAATGCATGCTCTGCTTTTAGGGAGATAAGGAGAGGGCAGAGAAGTCTTCTTGTATTTGTCTACTCTTAATTGCCTTCAGCTTCAAATCATCCTATGTCAAAGTGAAATAAAACGCTACACGTCAAAATCAGAAAGTGAATGTTGGTACAATACTACCACCTAATCCTCAAACCCATTCAATTTTTTTGCCAATTTTCCTGTTCATACCCTTCATAGAAAAAAAGGATGCAATCCAGGATCATACATTGCACTTATTTTTCATGATTTTAAGCCTCTTTCCATCTGAGATAGTTGCCCAATCTTTGCTTGACATTCATGACCTGGCACTTTATAGGCCTGATATTCAGTAGAATGTCTCTCAGTTGGCTTTTGTCTAATGTCCCTCATAATTAGATTCAGATTATGCATTTGGGGCAGGAATACCACAGATGTGAAGCTGTGTGTTTTTAATGCAGCCCATCAGATAGCCACAGTTTGGATTTTTCTCATTACAAGTAATTTTAACCTTGATCATTTGACTAAGGTGGTGCTCACCGAGATTCTCCAATGTAAAGTTATTCTTTAGTAGTTCCTCCAGTATTCACTAAGTATTGGGGTGGGAGATCCCATGAAATTATGTAAATATTCCATTATTCATCAAAATTTGAGCCACTAGTTTTAGCATCCATTGATATTTCTTATTTGAATTGTTACTGTGATGGCTGCCAAATATTGATTTTCTAATACCATAGTTTCTTTTATATTTATTAGTAGGCATTCCAATGTAAAGATTTCTCTTGTTCCCATTTATGTTTATTTTAAAATTGGTATAAGTATAAATTAATGAGTTACTATTTTATTTAATGAGTTATAATGCATTCTTATCATTATTTTAATGCTAAAATTGTCCCACTTGCTTTTTAAAAGATTTTATTTATTTATTTATTTATTTATTTGAGAGAGGGAGAAAGAGCCAGGAGAAAAGCAGAGGGAGAGGGATAAACAGACTCTGCTCTGAGTGCAGAGCTAGATGCGGGGCTCGATCCCTCGACCCTGAGATCATGACTTGAGACAAGATCAGCTCAACAGACTGAGCCACCTAGGCGCCCCTAAAATTGCCCCTTTTTTAAAAAAAAGATTTTATTTGTCAGGGAGAGAGAGAGAGAGAAAGATCACAAGCAGGGGGAGTGGCAGGCAGAGGGAGAAACAGGCTCCCCGCTGAGCAAGGAGCCAGATGGGGGACTCGATTCCAAGGCCTGGGATCATGACCTGAGCCAAAGGCAGATGCTTAACCCACTGAACCACCCAGGTGTCCCAAAATTGTCCCATTTTTAACCAATCTTTTGAATACTTCTTAATTTCTGGCACAAAAAGAAACTCTAGGTTCATCAATTTCACATTTATATGAACATGGCAAAAAAATAAAAGTGACTAGGGACTCTTGCAATCTTTAATAAACCAACTTACCACTATAGGAGGAAATCTATTTGGTGTAAGTCTATTACATAAATGTTATATAATGACTACACCTTAAAAAACAAAACAAAAAACCACTTCACTAAAAAATAAATACAATTTCTATTAAAAAGGCTTTAAAAAGAAAATAAGCAGAAACGAGCTACAATTATTACACATGTGTACACTACACATCTCTCCTCTCTCTCCCTGTCTTTCTTCCATAAAATTCAAAATGAAACTGTGAGCAACCTCAGAAACTAGTTTCTACCTGAGCTGAATGTAGAGTGCCCTCTAGAGGCTTCATTCAATCAATGCAGTATTTCCAACAGCGGAGGAACCTACTTAAATTTCTGTAGGTTTTCAGACACAGTTCTCATTAAATCCATAGGATAACTCTACACATAATAATAGCTGACCATGAGTTGATTCAGCATATTAGGTACTGACTTAAGAAAACATGCAAGGGAACTGACAAAAATTAGGCTTGTGCTTAATCAGCTAGACAAAAGAATTGGGAACATGCCATCAGGAGATATGAGAAGACATTAAATTGTCTTATGTCAGTTTGCGACTCTTGTTAGAGCTGTTATGAAATCTCCCCCAAGTTTCTCACACAAGGAATGTCTTCATAACTTATTCCATTATTTCCTCAACATCCACAGACAGACCAGTGTGGATTCCGATGAGCAAGCTGCCTCACTCGGCCAGTCTTCACTTGGCTCTGCACCTCCGTATGCTGTATGGCGCTCTAAACCCACAGACTGCTCATAAATTAAAACCAAGATGGCAACCATGTCTTAATGAAACTCCAAAAGAGATGTGAAAAAAAATCACATTTAAGCTGATATAGTTTACATAAGTATTAATGATCATTTAGAAAGGTAAACTATTCTATTATAAATTTTTTATAAATCTCTTGAGTTTACAGGGTCTAAATTACTTAATGCCTCAGATGTAGATATTAAAAGCATGTCTTTCTCATCATCTTTGCTATAATTTAAAAGAATTTGAATGAAATCATTTTGCTAATAGCTATTCCTTTAAAATAGAAAGTGCTTTCAAATATTTGTCCAAATGAAATTCAGCTTTAACAGTATTGATTTAAAAGAATAGTTTTAAGATGATATTGCTTTGTTGTTTGATGGTAATTCTTACCTAAATACAGAGTCAAGAAACATCATTGAGATACAAGGGGAAATATTATAATTATTAGCTATGACTCAAAATTTAGTCTCCCAGTCTTCCTAGTCACACGTTGGTTTTGTATTGAGATTTGAGAGATACATTTTTAGATGTTAAAGGAAAACTACAGTCAACACAAGAATGTGGTTACATCAGATGAAAATCCCAGGCCTAACTTATCTCCTTTGCTTTTTTGATACAGACTCAACTGTAAAATATACCATTTAATGTTCCTGTTGAAATTCTTATTTCCAAGAACATTACAGGGGAGGAAAATTCTTTCCTCTACCCATTTTAGGTCTTGGCTAGGGCTCTGTAACAAAAGACAGCTTACAAGAGAAAAACATAGAAATGTTTCTGTGATATGGGAGCCCTTTTGTGGAAATGAAGAGCCAAAGAAATGGCAAAACCTAAAGCTTTTCTACTAGGTTGAACAAAGAGAAGCTTTTGTGGAAATGTAAAATATATAGTGAGGTTAAAGGAAAATCAGAATTATTTTAACAAGGTTGGTTTGTGCAGAATTCTCTCAGTCTTCCTGGCCTTGGTAATAAGAATGTTCCGTTTCTCCTAGTAGAGGGAGATCATCTTTCAAATGGAGGCTTATCTCCTGTTTTCAGGAAGAAAAGGGGAGATCAGAATGCTTTTCTTACACCTGCTGTTTTCCGAGTGACTTTAGCTCAAAGACAATCCTTACACTGAAGTGGTGTATTTTGGAATGGAATATTCTGCCACCCTTCAACATGAACAATAAAATATATAATTTTTCTGTGCATGTATAGCTAGTTTAATTTTGTTCACCTCTAGATGTTCATCAATAAATCAGTGCGAGAATATTTACACTCCAAAACAATGGTTCAAAAGCACTGACTAGGTGATGGAAGTGTTAAATTAAGTGCCCAAGTTTTCTTGACTTAAAAAGGAAAGCTTAACTGGCTCATAATGCTGCTTAGGGACTATGTTTCCATTCACCTTAATCTTTAAGATTATTCACTTTTTATAGTCTGCTTCTTAAAGAGAACAAAACTTTAAATAAACAACAACAACAAAAAAACCCGATGATGGTATCCCATATTAAAACAAAAATAACAAGAAAAATACCAAGGAATCTTGATCCACAAACCTGTGAAGCTATGTTCTTGCGGCAGCCTTATAACTCTGTAATAAATGATAGGCAGAGTAGCAATGTTTGCATGCCTTCTTCCTCTCTCTGCTTTTCCTCTCCTAAGATCCCTGGAGTAGAGAAATTCACATCTTAACATACTGCGCTCTTCCGGGCTCAGCCTGCTCATGATGAGATCTAGTATGGTGTCATTTTCCTCTTGTTATTAAAACTCAGATTGTTAGGAGAGAATCGTGCTTAATACTTGCCTTCGGATAATGTTTTATCCTTATTTATGTTTCTTCTCAAGGGTTGATCTGACCGTGAGTTTAACTCCAGGGAAATGGAAAGGACTTCCCAACTCAGAAATACCTCCCAAGCCCTGCCTACTGATGCCTGAAACTACACCTTGTAGCAGAAGGTGTGTCCCTGTTACGATACTCACAGCTGTTAAGCCTTTGTCAGCCTCTTTTCTCAGAGACAGATGTATTGACATGAGGAGGGAAAAAATAACATAGATATTGGGGAGAAAAATGCATCTAAAAAGGACAGAGGGACAGCCTACACATGACTTTTTAATAGAAGAGTCTCCTTCTTCAGAACTACCTTTTATCTGTGTTGACTTTAGATCCAGTTGTTCTTAACTATTTGTTCTCTTGTCCAATATTTAATAATCCTGGCGAAGATCTGGACATAGACATAGACAAGTAAGCTAAGCCTGTCCCTGCCTCCAGAGGTTTATAATCTAATGGAGAATGCATATAAGCAAATGCACAATTACAGTAAAGCGTAATAATGTTTGTAATGGGAGAAAGACAGGTTGCTATGGAAATACAGAGTTGGACTATCCCATGCAATCTAGGATTCAGTTTCCCTCCCATATTTAAGGTGACAACTGTAGGATGGTTAACATTAAACCAAGCAAAGAGGCCAATGTATGCATGTATTAGAATATCTCCCGACACTATATCCTATCTTGGTCTGTCCTTCTGCCCTTGTGAATGAGAGTGCTTCACATGTGCAGAACAGCTCCGATGAAGAGGCCCACTCAGTAGGATAACTGTAGGAGGATGTGGTTTCTACAAAGCTTTGCTCACTGGTGGCCTTTCGTGGCCTGCCCAGCACCTGCGGTCAGCACTGTTATCTCTGCTCCGACCTGGCTCTTCTGTGCACCTGTTCCTCCTGGTGCAGCCACAGGAGCTTTGGCTTGGGTGTGAAGCACAGCAGTTTGGCAACCTGGCACATTTCAGAAGAGAGGGGCAATGGACAGGGATCCAGCCAGGAATGCAAATCGGATGGCTAGAGCAGAGTCCGTGTTTCTTTTCTTTTTTTTTTTTTTTTAAGATTTTTATTTATTTATTTAACAGAGAGAGAGAGAGAGGGAGAGAGAGAGCCCAAGTAGGCAGAGCAGCAGACAGAGGCAGAGGGAGAAGCAGGCTCCCCGCCGAGCAGGGAGCCCAATGCAGGGCTGGATCCCAGGACCCTGGGATCATGACCTGAGCCAAAGGCAGCCGCTTAACCGACTGAGCCACCCAGGTGCCCCCAGAGTCCATTTTTCTAAAAAATAACCCCATCCTCTGGGCTTTAGTATCAGACATACCAAGGCCATTTTTTTTTAAGATTTTATTTATTCATTTGAGACACAGAGAGAGAGAGAGAGAGAGCATGAGCAGGGAGAGAGACAGAGGGAGAGGGAGAAGCAGGCTCCCCGCTGAGCCAGGAGCCCGATGTGGGACTCGATCCCAGGACCCTGGGATCATGACCTGAGCCGAAGGCAGACGCTTAACCATCTGAGCCACCCAGGCGCCCACCAAGGCCATTTTTAGACAGTTATTTAAATTATTAAGCCACATAACCTTGGGTAAAACTTCAGAAATATTCATTCTTGCCTGAGGCCAATGCTATTTTAAAAATTCTCTGAGCAAACCTTTTCTCTTCTACTACCTTCTTAAGCCACAACTGTTGAGTTCCCAATTACTAAAATAATTAAGACACCGTGACTTATTCATCTAAAACACATATACATATTACAAAGTAATATATTACATAACACATATAACATATTACAAAACACATATTGCAAAGTGATTTCTTTACTGAGTACTTTGTTTCTCTCCATATTGGCCTGGAACATAGAGTACTAATCATAATAACAAAAAGTAAAACCTAAAAAAATTACTCTTTGATTATAGTCTTTTAGACAATACTTCTCATCTGAGTCACCAAAGATTACAGTTCCTGGGCTTTGAACATCTGGAAGCATTTCCATTAGAGAAGAACCCGTTATCGATTTTTCCTTGTCTTATATTTGCAAATGTGCTTTGTTCTCCAAACTCTTCCCTAAAAGGTCTTGGCTTAGGATGTAAGATCAAAGCATAAAATGTGACCTTGGCAGCAGGCTGGGAGGAAATGTGGACATTTGAGGTGGGCGAGTGTGTGGAGGAGGGAAGAACATTAGTGTCCTTAATTCTTGCTTTGGTTTTGCAATAAGTCGTTTAACCCCTCTGAGCCTCATATTTTTGTGTGTTCTAATGCAGGAGATGAATTAAATGAGTTTCACGTTATTTCCAAGATTGTAGTTATTTGTTTTGTCTATTGAGTAAAATTATGTTCTTCAGGAATTTACGCTACTAGCCAATACCGATGATGCAACCATAGCATGTAACCATAACAGCCAAGTCTGGTGGATTTGGGTTGCATGCTCACCATGAGTCATTATCAGCAACTAGAAGTTTGATGGTTTGAAAGTATAGATATCCAGTGATGTTAATGTCAATGCGCAAAAAGTTAAAAACAGTACCATCGTACAATATAAAATGAACCTCTGTTCATGGTTTTAATTCAACTCATTAATTAATGATACCCAAAAAGATAGGAAGACACATTCAAATAACATTTGAGGAGCTGGATAGTTATAGGCAATTTAATAAAGGAACGTTAGAATAAGATGGTTAGATACTAGTTAATGCCCTATAAGGCAGGAACCCATAATCTTCGGGATTATCTTTTCTACCCAAGAGGTTTCTACAAATGAAAAATGTCTAGGCTCTAATCAAATAGTAAAATTTAAATAATTAAATAATCCTTGAATAAGCCTATTACACCATGGCATTCAAAGACACGCTATATGCTTTGTTTTATCGGATAATTTTTTGAAGGCCTCTGTATTGGAGACTCTCGAATATGTAATAGAAGCCTGAGGTCTCCAGATATACCTGGAACTCATTCACCTCTTTCCCTATTTTCTCTGGTTGCTCACTGGGTGAATCATTATTTCCTGATGGCAGTTTAGGGGAAATCAGCTCACACATCATACATAATTTAGGGAAACTCTTTTTTTTTTAAAGCTTCATTGTCACATTGGATTAACTTACTATCCTACTGGTAAAATCTAATTCATATTAATACCATTTCTATTTACTTTCTATGTCGGTTTATTTTTGTATGTGAAAGGTAAGAATGAGGGACAATAATGCAGGAGATTTATATTCATGTAATTTTAAAATAAACTATGAACAAGCCGAGATCCAACAGGGATTTACTAGATTTCACTGAATTCTGTCATGCTTAACTCAGAGAACTCTGAGCTTAACAATATTGTCTCTGTAATTCTCTGTTCACTTGCAATTTAGTAAGGAGGCCAAGTCAAATTAAAATTTTAGTGATAGTGTTTGAATCAAAGAGACATTTATGAATTTCTGTACTTTCATTATAAAAAAGAAATTAAAGTGTCCTCTTAGAGAAAGCTACACTGAGATTTGATTTTACAGTGGTTACTCATGACAATATTAAGTTGGGTCGGTGATTTTCAGCTTTTGGGGGGAAGTCAAGAACTTAATTAAAACTATAGACCCTTCCTTTAGAAAGAGACAAAGAACATATAACACATCTACTATTGCATATTCAATTTTATTTGGGATGATTCGTGGACCCGCCTGCATCTCATCTATGTACCCTGGTCAAGAACTGACAACTGAGAAAAATAAGGAGCCACATAGAAAATAGGTCATAAGTGAGACACCTGATCCTCATACCTTGTCTCCTAAACCTCTCCTAACATCAGACTTTGTAAATCAGCTACATTTCAGTTTAGACACCAGTAGGTTGTTTTCTTTGAACCTAAAGCAGACTCTCCCGGCAAGATGGAAAACCTAAACCCAATTATTTGGAGATAACATAGCACTCTTATGGTCTTGCTGTATTGACAATTCCTAACATCACGAACAGCCGCATCGTAGAGTAAAACATCATGGGCTTCAGAGTGCATCATTATCCTGCTCCTTATAAGACAATAGACCTTAAGAAAGGTATTTCTTTCTTTTTTTTTTTAAAGATTTTATTTATTTATTTGAGAGAGAGAGCACATGAGTGGGGGGGGAGGGGTAGTAGGAGAGGGAGAGGCAGAGAATCTCAAGCAGAGTCTGCACTGAGTGCAGAGCCAAAAGTGCAGCTCAATCTCAAGACCCTGAGATCATGATCCTGAGATCGTGAGCCGAGCTGAAACCAAGAGTCAGACGCCCAACCAACTGTACCACCCAGGCTCAAGTTTCTCATCTGAAAAATCAGAGTGATTAAGGAGTAGGGCCCAGAGCATAGGTCCGTGGAGACATAAACCTCACCTAATCAGCTGGGTAGAAGCAGGAAACAGATCCAAAGGTGAGGATAATATGTACCCAGTAAAACTTATGCAGGCAGAGTCATGTAGGGTTTGTTCTATTTGTATGTAAAAGTTTGGTAGAGTGTTACTCTTTTTAACTCTACTCCAGACCTTGAGTCAAAATGTTATATTAAGACTATAACTATGTTGAATGCAATTATTTAGTGATCTAAAGAGAAAAGCAGAGTTTATCAGCTTTAATTCATTCTGCCTCCCAACTGTCAGATTATTGAGCTTAATAGAAAGAAATAAACCTTGGTAAGTACTGTTTTCTTTTGTAGAATAAATCTAAGGCCAGTTGAAAATCATGAACTATAACAAATTTCACTAATTAAAAACAATATAAAAATATTTTGTCTAGCAAATTCTTATATTAAAGAATAATCTAAGAGATTTGCTAAGAATGTTGTAAAACCCAAATAGGCAACATGGCTCTCTTTTTTATCCAAGGTGTGACTAAACTCTTTGCTTATCTTGTGAACCGAATTGGATATTTTTGTGTTTTTTAAATTATTTTTCTTTTCAGCAATCTACTAAATGTATGGTTCTTATTTTCCAAATTCATTTGTTAGAATGTTTGGTAACTGGGCCAGACCCTCAGGATGATAATAGAGCACCTACAGCACGTCTGGCTCCGTGCTAACCCTTGTCCATGTTATCACTAATCCTACCAATAGTCTCACAATGTAACAGTATTTCTTCTTCTTATAAACCACACCGGTAAGGTTCAGAGAAGTTAAGGGACTTACCCTAGGTCCCATCATTAGGTTCAACTCTTAAGGCTATTTTCTACTTTCCACTGCATCTAATGCTTCTTTCAGAAGCTTTGCAGGTATGTTCTGAGGCATACTCATTACAGTGACAACAATGCCAATGAGACATGAGCTCAAGTCCTCACTGAGGTAGGATCTCTGGAGTCCCACCCCCTCCTGTGTTCTTTCAGTTCCCAGCTGGGGTCCTGAGTGCTCAAGCCCTGTCCCTGCCACAGTGGTCAGCACTGAGACCCACCATCTCCATACATGTGATCAGGAGCTCCTTGCCTCTGGTCGCCACCACGTGGTTCTCTTCCTCTTTGCTGTCACTTCTCCTCTTCCTGTAATGGTCAGTCACCACACTGAGTCTCATTCTGCACCAAGTCCAGGGACCACCACCCCCAAAAGACCTTCCCTCTTTGGCTATTGTTCTGAACCCCACCCTCAAGAGATGGAACAGGGTCCCTGCTCAGAAGCAAAACCTTTACTTACTTGTCCAAATGAAAAAAGAAAGGGTAGCCATTGGCCTCTAAGCATGTTCACCATTAAAGTTGAGACACTGTGAGAATCAACGTGGCATGTGATTGTTTCTGTGAAAGTGAGTACCCTGCAATAGTGAATACTCAATGAATTATTGTTGAACATTGAAGAATGCACATAATTCAAGTATAAAAGAACAAGGCAGGGGCGCCTGGGTGGCTCAGTCAGTTAACCATCCAACTCTTGATCTCAGCTTAGGTTTCGATCTTAGCGTTGTGAGTTCACGTCCCAGCATGGAGCCTACATAAAAAAAAAAAAAAGAAAGAAAGAAAGAAAAGAAAACAAACAAACAAACAAAAACAAGGCAGCCATGAAGATAGTAATAACCGAGCTCAAGTGTCCATTCAAAAGCGGTGGTCAGTGTTTCCTTGCTTCATGATTTATGTCTCAACTTTGTCAGTCCTATGAGTTTGAGGTTATTCACATACATTTTAAATAAGCATCTAATTTAATGGCTAGATTTGAGTTAATTTGTTATGAGTTAAATTTCCTCATGAAGTCACATTTATCTAATGACAAATATTTATTGAGTTTATATTATGTGCCAAGGAACAGAGCAATGAATAAAAACAAAGGCCCTTTTCTGGGACATATATGGGGCCTCTGGGTGTCAGAGAGAACAGTAAACAAAGAAGAAATCAAAATAATAGAAAATTTTAAGAAGAAAATAAAACAGAATTAAGGGACAGTAGTGATGGGTATGAAAAAGCTATTTTAGATGGATTAGTCAGCAGAGGCTTTCTTGATAAAGTGACATTTGAGGCAGGACCTGAATGGTAGAGGGGAGCAAGTCATGTGGAGGTGATAGAAAACACCAAGGCCCCAGAGTGGGTGTTGTGCTTAGCATGTTCCGTATCCTGTGATGGGGCAAGAGTGCTTGAAAGGAGAAAAAAAAAAAAAAAAACAGGCAAGAGGGGAATAGAAGATGAGCTCAGAAACATAGCAAGGAAGCTAGATCATCTTGGGGCTTGGAGGTTGTAACGAGTCATACCAAAGTGGTGATCCTGTCCGGGGTTTGAAATGGGTCAGTAACATGTTTGCCACAGAAGGATGTTGTAACAGAAAGTATTGTGAGCTTGTGGCAGGCACGTCTGGTTCAGATTAGGTCTGAAAGCTGCCTCGGGGCCTAACCTTTGGTCTAGTCCAATTCCAGGGCTACTTGGGAATCTAGTTAATCTGAAAGATTTGAGGTAGTTGTCAAAATAATTTTGCAACTCTTCTCAGAGGGTTGTGGGAAACCATTACAGACTCAATGTCATGCATATGCAACAGTTTGGGCCATGAATAATTTTACTGTAGACCCAGTAGCTTGTAACATACAGTGACATCATATGTGGGGCATGAGGTACAAGTTCACAGCCTGAGAGAAAGAATAAATATAAATATGAAGGTCAAGGTATATTATTTAGGGGTTTTATATCACAAATAATAGAAACCAAACAAAGCTGGATTATAACAAGAAAAAAAAAGACAGAGATAATTCACTATAAGGACATGGAGTGGTTCCCAGAATATAAGAGTGGGAGGCAGTTATGCCTTAAAAAGGGATTATTCAGAAATAGAAAATTGTCAAGACTCTCTCCATCTCACAGCCCTACATTTTCCTACACATATGTTTCATGCTTAGCTCCTTCTGTACACAGAAGAGAATCTCTTGGCTGGGATCAGTTGTTTTCTCTTGGTCCAATCAGTTATAACCAAAGAAGTGAGGTCAAGAAGTATCAACAAACATGGCTGTCAGAGCCTGCTCCTGAGAGTCACTCTCAAAGAAGGTAGTAGGTTGGACAGACAAGCCAAGCAACCTCTGCCACATAGGTCTATGCTTAGGTCATCCACCAATACATTTATTTTATGTGCAGACAACTTGGAAAAGTACTCCTAAAAGATTTCCTACCCCAATCCAAGAGGTAGTTTTTAAGGGGTGAGAAATGATAAGGCAGGCAAAAAAAAATATGTAAAGAAAAATCACGCAATGTACGTATTTTTCTCGTGAATTGTGGTTTTTAGTGAGAAAATTTCTCCATCACATCAACATGGTGTAATGGGACAGAAAAATGGACTTAAGTCAGAAAATCTGGTTTAGAGGTGCCTGGGTGTCTCAGACGGTTAAGCATCTGCCTTCGGCTCAAGTCATGATCCCAGGGTCCTGGGCTTGAGCCCCACATTGGGCTCCTTGTTCAGTGGGGAGCCTGCTTCTCTCTCTGCCTGTCACTCCCCCTGTTTGCACTCTCTTTCTCTGCCAAATATATAAATAAAATCTTAAAAAAAAAAAAAAAAGAAAATCTGGTTTAAATCTTGGTGTTACTAACTAATGGTCATGGGAAGGTGAGCAATTCATTCTGGTTCTCAGATAAATGATGCAGTTGGATTAGATTCTCCTTAAGGTAGATACACTTTGACTCTAATATAATATTTCCATTTGGTAGCAAATAATTTCTTAGGCATTTGTTCTCAAGTTAATTGCAAACATATAGCAAAAATGGTTAAGAAACAGGCTTTACATCATCATTGATAATAACAAAGACATGGAAACTACCTAACAGTCCATCAGTGATGAATAGTTAAGAAGTTGTGGCACATATATATATTAGAATTTTTTTTAAGATTTCATTTATTTATTTGAGAGAGAGAGAGAGCACGAGCAGGGAGGGAGAGGGAGAAACAGGCTCCCTGCTGAGCAGGGAGCCCAGCGTGGGGCTCAATCCCAGGACCCTAGGATCATGAACTGAGCTAAAAGCAGACGCTTAATCGACTGAGACACCCAGGCACCCCTATACAACAAACTATTAAAAGAAAAGGAAATACAACTATTTGTGAAAACATGAATGGACCTTAAAAGCATTATGCTAAGTGAAATAAGTCAGACAGAAAAAGACAAATACTATAGGTACTATGTGATCTCAATTACATGTGGAATCTAACAACAAAACAAAACAAAAAAACACAACATTAGAAAAACCCCACCAAATTCTTAGAAAAAGAGATCAGATTTGTGGTTACAAGAGGGGGTGGGGAGCACCACTGGAGGAAGGGGTTCAAAAGGTACAAATATGCAGTTATTAGATAAATAAGGGCTAGAAATGTGATGTACAGCATGATGACTAAAGCTAACACTGCTGTAGTATATATGGGAAAGTTGTTACAAGAGTAGATCCTAAGAGTTCTCATCACAAGGAGAAATGTTTCTTTCTTTTCTTTTTATTGTATCTATATGAGAAAATGGATGCTAGCTGACCCTATTGTGGTGATCATTTCACAATATATGTAAATCAAACCATCATGCCCTATGCCTTAAACTTATACAGTAGAGTATATTATTCTCTTTATTTCTCAATAGAACTGGGGGGGAAACAAAGCAAAACACACACACACACGCACACGCACACACAAAGGCTATAGATTCCTATAGATTTGAGTTTTCTCTTGACCCAGCCAGTTTTTGACTTTGCATAAATTCTTAAATTAGTTAATTTCCTAAATCCAAGTTTGCTTATCTGTAAAATGCAGGTATGGGTGATACTTCAATGGACTGTTGTGTCACTGAATAAGAAATTGAAGAAACCGTAGGTCACCTGGTTCACTGTGAGCGCTCAGTTCTGGTCATTGTTATCAGACTGTGAAAATGCCTAAACTTGTTTGTATCTTACTTTATCACTTTGTATAAATGTGCAAGTAAGTGAAAATTAAACTCCTTGAAGTGCCTAAACTTGTTTGTATCTTACTTTATCACTTTGTATAAATGTACAAGTAAGTGAAAATTAAATTCCTTAAAGTGCTCTAAAGTCACCGACTAATACAAAATGAGATCAGAGATCGGGAGATTCTAGAAAGGTGTCACTGAAAATTCATTGTACCCTTAAATAATTTTTACTTGGCTTTGTAAAATGTGTCTTTCCCATTCCCCCCTGGGCAGATGTGAAAGCATGGAGCTGGACAATAAAATCCGAGATCTGATCGAGAGGAATGCTTCTCCGGATCTTAAAGGGGCCACCGCAGTAGCCACCCCAAGTCACAGAAGTTCATGTTTTCTAAAGGTAAGAAACCACCTTTTTTCTACATTTTCTCAAAACACGCTTCAACAGTGTGTTCACCGAGAAGAATTTATGGGGACAGTCCCCAAATCATTTACAGTAATGTACTTCCTTGATGACTGAGAGGATAAAGTCAACCACTATAAAACCTCTCTTACACAGTCACTTCCTGTTACTGAGGAAACCCTTCTAGCAGAAACACTTTCCCATTTAAAGTGTGATGCCAGGCAGGCAAGTGTTGCTACAGGGAAGTGAGGACGATCTCACACTATGAAAAAGAATGTTAAGTACAGCAACATCTCTTTTTTGGGGAGGAAGTCACCCAATTTGTGTAAACCTTCTTACATTGGATTACACATGTACAATGAGTACAATTCGTTGTCCATTTTTTTTAATTAAAAAGATTAAAGATTTTATTTATTTGAGAGAGAGAGAGAGAGAGCCAGAGAGCACAAGCAGGGGGAGTGGCAGAGGGAGAAGCCGACTCCCCGCTGAGCAGGGAGCCCAATGTGGGTTCGATCCCAGGACCCTGGGATCATGACCTGAGCCAAAGGCAGACTGAGCCGAATCTGAAGACAGCTTAACTGAGCCACCCAGGTACCCTACATTGTCCTTTTTTTAAAGAAAAAACAGGCTTTCCGGATGAAGGCAGTTGTCCGACTTTGAGTTTCCTCTTATTTCCGGATACTTGTCTGTGGTGCTTCATGGAAGCAGATTGAATGACTTTCTTGAAATGCATCATAAATGACAACACGAACTCAAGCTCTGTAGTCTCCTGATTAGAAACCATCTCTAATGATCTTTTCGAAAAATATCTAACATAAATAAGTTCGACAGTATGACTGACATTTAAAAAAACTTATATAACTTCTACTTTGGTTCTTATTTCTAAAGTAACTCATGCTTACTGTGGAAAAGTTATACTAAGCATAGAGAAAACTCTAAAAATCATGTAGAGATAGATTTCCTGTGGAGTTAATGAAGCTTGGATCCCACAGACAAATATTTACTTATGTACGTAAGTTGCATTCATACATTTGTATCTTTTTCTCTTAAAGGAGGCCCTGGAATTGAATAAAGTTAAAACTTCAGACCTCACTGAACATAGATCTGTCTCTGAAATCTCCTCTTGGCCCACCACCACCAGAGAACATCTCTTAGCATTTGGGCTCTCTCTGTGTTTCTCTTTTTGTCACACACACACACACACACACACACACACACTCACGGGCACACACCCAGTTTGTTGAACCTACCTGTTTTCACTTTAAAAATATGTTGCAGATACTCCTGTATCTCTTTTTTCATGCATTTAATAAACACAGAATTGTGTGTGTTCAGTATCTATGCACTTTTTCCTGTTTAGAAACTCACTTCTCGCTGACGAAATAATATCTATTTTCTTAAAGATTTTTTTATTTTTTTTAGAGAGATAGAGCACACAAGTGGAGGGGGGAGGGGCAGAGGGAGAGAGAAAATCTCAAGCAGACTCCCCACTGAGCACAGAGCCCGGATGTGGGGCTCGATCTCACAACCCTGAGATCATGACCTGAGCCGAAATCAACAGTCAGATGCTTAACCCACTGAGCCACCCAGGCGCCCAAGTATTATCTATTTTTAAAGTTAGAATGAATGTCTGCAGATGGTTAGAGCCCCCAAAGGCTTATTTCTCCATTTCTTGTCTCACCCCCTCCTCCCAACCCTCATACATACACCTCTAACTCCCAGTTAGGATTTTCCTCCTTCATGGAAATGTATGCTTTTTTCAAGTAGCCCTCTTGTCTATTTTATGATGAGAGTTTGAATCCCCTCCAGTACCCTGATCCTCACATGCTCTGATTATCAGCCCCTGAGAACCGTTTGCTCGTGACTGACTTCCCTCCCAACTCTGTTCATTTTGTCTTCTGGATTCTTCTTCATATTCTTCCTCTTCTTCATCCTCATTGTCATCCTCTTGGTAATTAGTTTCCTCTATTTTGGGGACTTAACCAAAACTTGTTATCTTTCTTTAAGATACTGCTTCTCCCATCACTTCCCTGATGAAATTTGCTTGTTTTCCTACATACCACACATCCTGGCGAAGGACTGCAGATTTCTAGTTGATCTTTTTTTCCCTTGTGAAGTGTGAGATAAAAAAATCTAGAGAAAGTGAGAAGGTGAGAGGTGAAATCCAGTGTTTAAGGAAGTTGGGGAAGATACGGCATGGGCAGTGGGAGAAGGAAGAGGAATGAAATTTCAATGAGGTGCTGAATGGCTTTGAGGACGGAGTTGAGCTAAACAGCCACTACTTGATGATAAGATCAATCCCTCCGTGGTATTGGGCTCCTATGTCTTCAATATCCCCATCACCTTCCACCAGCTTAAAATATGCTCAGCACTCCTCCACTTATTTTATTTTATTTTATTTTATTATGTTATATTAGTCACCATGCATTCCATCATTCATTTTTGATGTAGTGTTCCATGATTCATTGTTTGCATATAAAACCCAGTGCTCCATTCAGTATGTGCCCTCTTTAATACCCATCACCAGGCTAACACATCCCCCCACCCTCCTCCCCTCTAAAACCTTCAGTTTGTTTCTCAGAGTCCATAGTCTCTCATGGTTTGTCTCCCCCTCCAATTTCTCCCCCTTCATTTTTCCTTCCTACTATCTTCTTTTTTTTTAAACATATAATGTATTATTTTTTCAGAGGTACAGGTCTGTGATTCATCAGTCTTACACAATTCACAGCGCTCACCATAGCACATACCCTCCCCAAGGTCCATCACCCAGCCACCCTATCCCTCCCACCCCGCACCACTCCAGCAACCCTCAGTTGTTTTTTGAGATTAAGAGTCTCTTATGGTTTGTCTCCCTCTCTGGTTTCATCTTGTTTCATTTTTTAACTCCCTTTCCCTATGGCCCTCTGTCTTGTTTCACAAATGCCTCATATCAGTGAGATCATATGATACTTCTCTTTCTCTGATTGACTTATTTAGCTTAGCATAATACCCTCTAGTTCCATCCACTTCGTTGCAAATGACAAGATTTCATTTTTGATGGCTGCATAATATTCCATTATATATATACCACATCTTCTTTATCCATTCATCTGTTGATGGACATCTTGGCTCTTTCCATAGTTTAGCACTCCTCCACTTTTAAACATATGTGAGATCCCATATTATTTTATTGGTAATGTTCTAACTTATTCTTGTGCATCATAGCCAAGCTTATTAATCAGGGCATCCAAAGATTTTTGGCCCCTTATCACATCACTAATAAGTTCTGCCTTGAAAAATCCAGTGGTCATTTTGCATCTGATTTTTCACTTGTCCTCTCATATGCATTTTATGCTATTTACTAATTCAACCTTTTAAAAATACCTTTCTCCATCAACAGCTATAAAATCAATCTCCCATCACCCCCATACACACACCTTTTTTTTGCTCCGATCTTCCCTCCTCATTCACCTTCACTGGCTTCACTTACATAACGGGCCTGTGTCGTATCAGCATTGCCCAAAGATCTATACGTAGCCCTTTACTCATTAAACTACAAAATATATGCCAATGACTCCACACACATATAACTTCCTAAACTTGGAGTTCTTTTCTACATGCACATCAGTTTCACTCAGTAGTTGCAAAAGTGAATTCAACATCTTTCCTGTTAAAACTGCTTGCTTCTTCCCCTCTATATTTCCTGCATTAGTGAATGGATCATTATTCATCCAGTTATCCAAATTCGGGTATAGTCCTAGATTCCTCCAGGGCTACCAAGCTGCCCAACTCCAGGAGACATTCATAGAATAATGCCAACCTTCACCCTGGACCCCCAGGTTCTTGTCTCTTCCACCTTCGTAAAATCTTTGGACTTTGTCTCTTTTCCTTCACTCTTCCTACTGTGCCAAAGTTTGGATATTCATTATCTCTTGCCTAGACTATCCCCAGGAGATGCCTAGTTGCCCTTCTTAAGTTTTGCTCCACATTAATTCGTATTTACCAACATCTTGCTAATGTGCAAGTGCTTAGAACCAAAAAGTAGACTTCCTTACCTACATCATAAAGTCCAAATGCCTTGGCTTAATATATAAAATCCTCCAGGGTCTAGTCCCTGCTCACAGTTAGAATAAAATAGTAGGGAGAGAATCTAATATTTGTAAGTTAACTACCATAACAGGTATGGAAGTATTTTATATTATGTTTGATATCTATAACAACACTTAAGTTTGGCTATCTTTATCCTCATTTTCCGGATTCCCTTTTTCTGGCTCCATGGTGTGAGGTGGGAGATTCAGAGTAGGTTCTGGGAGTGGGGAAATTCTTTCTTGTGGCTTTTGCCCCACTTTTATCTTCTCAAAAGTGTTTCAGACCCAGAAGGGAACATAACCCTCCCATTTCATAAAGGGGAAACTGAGACATTGAGGAACATGCTTTTGGATATGGTTCTTGCGGCTTCTATTTGAGCCACTTCAGGGTCCCAGCGCTCCTGTCACCCTCTTGTCATCCTCTGGTCTAAGACAGGGTCAGAATGTGTGACTCTTCCCCAATAAAATATTTGACAAAGACAAAAAAAGCCTGTGCTTTTACTCTCTCTCTCTAAGAAAAGTTCCCCAGGAACAACCCCTGGGAGTCTCTCTGCATCCCAATAGACTTCAAGCATTTCTTTCTCAATTGTCCTCTGAAGGTATCTTCAAATATTTGATCGCTTGACACAGTTTAGTTTCCAGTTGGAATCTCAGCTGAATTACTATTTACCCAATAGCACTCTACAGGAGGGAATCCTGCATTCAAAACAAAACAAAAACTTTTGCATTCTCACTGAGATATCGATAGGACTGAAAAAAGTATAAGAAAATTTATTTTTGGTGTAAAACAAGGGTGAGCCAATGACAGAGAGACTGTGGAGGGTGTCTCTCATTTTCCACTGAATGAAGTAACCATAAGAACAGTACAGTAGACTCCCTTTCCAAGGGCAGAAAATGCATTTCTTTATAACTTAAGAGATGGAAAAAGTGTAGCTGAATGAAAGAGATATGATTTGATGAAAGGGCCTGAGACATATGTCAAGTTCCCTTTTTTGCTCAACTACCTTTGCCAAGAATAAGTAAAGAGGGAGAAAGACTATAAGAGAAAATGAACAGACTTACTCATTGCTGTGAGGAAACAGAAAAACATTATTGACAGACATGAGGAACTCCATCAGTATGAGAGCATTCCTTAATATTCTGGGAGAGTTGAAATAGACAGTTGGCCAACAAAGAGCGTTGAATGTCTTGTAGACAAAACAAGAATAACTGCCTAAGTGAGGGGTGCCTGAGTGGCTCAGTCAGTTAAGCCTCTGACTCAGTTTCAACTCAAGTCATGATCTCATGGGTTGTGAGATCAAGCCCTGAGTGGGGCTCCATGCTCAGCGGGGAGTCTGCTTGAGATTCTCTCTGTCCCTCCCCCAACTAACATGTGTGCATGCACTCTCTCTCAAATAAATAAATAAATCTTTAAAACAAAATTGTCTATGTGAGAATAATATTCAAATTCCAAAATGAATGTTAAATAGAAGTGACACTAAACGAAGACATGGTCCTAATACTATGAGAAAATTAATATATGAACATTAATTTGTGACCCTGTAATTGTAGGTCTTGAAATACAAAAGAAAGTGAGAGGAAATTTTAAATGTATTTTTTGGACGAATACATTTCCAGTAATTCTTGGAAATAAAGATGCAACTTGGGAGTAAGAAGAAAAACTTCAAATTTTAAGAAGATCCACTAGAACTGAATTTGCTTAAGAAGCTTGTCTTGTATTTGGATTCTTTTTTTTTTTTTTTCTGATTTTAAATAAGAGGCAGTACCTGAAATTGGCTTTTAATAACTTTGGCCCACAAGTTGAGGGAGGATTTCCCAGTAACTGAGGACAAATTCTAGATCTGGACATTCTTCCCAACATAAAAAGCCCTGGGAAAATTCTTTTGATGATTCAGAGAGTGATATAAACTTATGACACTTGGAAAGATTATAAAGGAAAAACTTCCTGCAAACTACAGTAAGTTGACACACGTTTTCTGTAACCACATTGTTGAAAAAAAATTAGTTTCCCTTTCCTTGTTTCCTTTTTTTTTAAGGCAAGCTAGTATTCTTTATCAAAATGTAATTTTGATGATCAAAATATTGTTTTCTAATTTGTAACATGGATTGTGATAAAAATATAAAGTGAGTGAAAATGTGAAAGCATTTTGTAAATTTAAAGGGCTAAATGAGCATAGCCATCATCACCATCATCATCTTCTTCTTCATTATTTTTATGCTAGTAGGATGAGTTTGAGCCCCCCAATTTTTTCGTATATTTTTCTCATATAATGACTAGCTTCTTCTTTGAATCCCATTATCTAATTCCAGCAGTGATGACTGTGTAATTTTTTCTAAGATGTATTTATATATTTTAGGGGGTGAGGGTCAGAGGGAGAGGGAGAAAGAGAATCTCAAGCAGGCTCCTCACTAAGCATGGAGCCTGACGTGGGGCTCGATCTTATCACCCTGAGATCATGACCTGAGCCAAAACCAAGAGTTGGATACCTAACTGACTGAGCCACCCAGGCACCCCTCCAGCATCATCTTTATATGCACATGCGTTTTCTTAATTATACATAGTTATAGTTTTTTATTTAAAAACAGTATCCAAATCTATGCATGTGATGTTGGTATGTATTGTCTCAGGAAGAAAGTAGTCTCTTTTACCTGAAATGTCCAAGCTAATTCCTTGTTGATTACAAAATGACACAGAAACATTTCCATCCTCAATGGAGTGGTCCCTCGGATCCTCAGATTTATATTCAAAAACCAGAAAATATGTGAAAGACATGTCTGTTTTGTTCATCTTTATATCCCTATAGTTAGCACAATACCCAATCCATAGCCCATAATCAATAAATATTTGTTGCAAGAATGTGTACATGAATGAAGGTGAGGTCAACACATGAGCAAAGTACGAGAAAAGTAAAGTGATCTGCATTGATATAGAGTGATACGGAATTAATGTCCTTACTGAGAAGAGAAAAAAACTTTTTAATTCAAGTAGGATTATAGTTTTTGGAAGCTAGTTATTCGTAGTAGAAATTAATCTCTAGGCAAGTGGTGGTGGAAATTGGTAAGATTTTGTTTGGATATGATCTCCGAGGTCAAGCCAATTCATATCGAGCCCTCAAGAAAGCTCAATGACCTTGAAATTTTCCTGATTTCTATTCCTTAATGGCTCAGGCTCCTGCATGATGTTTTGTCCAATAATTTTCAGCTGTGTTATTTGTATCTTCCCCATATAGATAAAAAGGTTCTTTGTGGGGAATAAACATAGGGGGCTAAGTGAACTCCGGTATGGGTTCAGCTACCCACTTGTCATGCAATGACCATGGGCATGTCACTTAACATCTCTGAATTTAAACTTAATCCTTGTTACCTTCAAAGATAACTTTCCTGAAACCTCATAGGGCTGTTATGAGGTTCAAATTAAAGCAAATAAAATGTTCTGAACCACAGAACTCATGTGTGCAAAAGTATGTATTTTTTTGTTTTCTAAACTGAATTTAGTTTCAGTCTAGGACCCCCATCCTATCTCTTAAAAGATAATGTAGTCTGCTTGGCTACAGGGAATGTCAGCCACTTCATTGTTTTCTCCAGCAATTTGTATTGCAGGACTTCTCTCCTCTCCCTCCTTCTCCCCATAATGGCCCATAAGGTCTGTGAAGCAGATTTTGTGAAGTAATCCAGGTGGAATAGGATTGTCAGATGTAGCAAATAAAAATCTAGGATACCAAGTTAACTCTGAATTTCAGACAAACAAGAAAATATTGCATGGGACATACTTACACACACACACAAAAAAGTATACCTTGAATCCAAATTTATCTGGATGTCCTGTATTTTTCTGGAAACTTTAGGGTGAAGGCACTTAGGCCACAATAATCCACCATCTTACAATGCCATTGGCACTAATGTAAACTCCAAGAGGAGTTTGGTCTTCTCATTGGCCCATAACCTCACTAGAAGTCACTAAGCTTCCATGTCACTCATTTCACTTCCTATCCTCAGGGACATATGGTAAATACTGCATCCTTCTCAGTTAACCACTTTTGCATTCTTCTCAGGAATTTAGGAAATTTCTGGTTCTGCTTCCACAGCACTCTGGGATTGAGCTGTCTCAGGACCTAGACATGCCACAAAGTCTCAGCTGGGTACCACGGTGGTATAGTTGGATAGATGATGGATGAGTCCCCAAAAGTAGGGGAGTAGGGCTCCATTTCTTCATGAGCCCTCACAACCATCCAGATACTCTTTTTCCCTGATCTTTTCTCATTTTCCCTCAGGCCATGAAACCTTGAAATCGATTCTTCAATGAGGGAGTGGGGGTAGAAGAAATAGGAAAATGTTATATTGACTTTTCATCTACCATCTTTTCTATCAGTTGTTAATGGCTTAAGGTTTATTGCCTGGATTCTGATTTTTTCTCATTTTGTTCTGAAAATTTCAAATATATAGCCAAGTTGAAAGGATTTTATGACATACACCTGTATGTCTACCACCTAAATGTTGCCACCAACATTTTATTATACTTCCTATCTACCTACTCACCCCTCCTTGTATGCATCAATCCGTGTTATTTTTTGAGGCATTTCAAAATAAACTGCACAAGTGGAATTAGTCTTTAGAAATTCTTTTAAAGGTAATTTTCAGAAAAAAAAAATTAGCTTTTGCAATTCAAAGCTTTGGTTTTCAAGATGGTCCCTAGAGTTTGGAGAGTCTGTTTTGAAAATCAAAGGTTAGGGATGCCTGGGTGGCTCAATCAGTTAAGCGTCTGCCTTCAACTCAGGTCATGATCCCAAGGTCCTGGGATGGAGCCCCTCAACAGGCTCCCTGCTCATTGGGGAGCCTGCTTCTCCCTCTGCCTGCCACTCCCCCTGCTTGTGCTCTCTCTCTCTGACAAGTAAATAAATAAAATCTTTAAAAAAAAAAAGAAAAGAAAAAGAAAATCAAAGTTTGAACAGGGACTGTTTTTCTCTTTGCATTCAATGGCAAACTTAATCAGCCCTGGAGGCAAAAGATATCATTAACCAAGCAAAGAAAGGATGAGTTACATAAAACAAAGAGCAGTGCCTATCTGGAAGGATCATGAGTTAATACTTCAAGATATTAACTTATCTCATAAGATGTAATAAAGCACGGTGCAAATGTAAGAAATGTTATTGAAGACCACATTTATGCCTTTTAAAAATTCCCCCATAGCATGTACAATTATTTATATTGTTTATTTATTAAATAGTAGCCAAAATTAAGAGAAAAAAATTTTAAATCAGGATTTGTATGGAGGCAAATATATAGAGAGAATCATATAACCAAAATACGGAAGGGTAAAATATTTACCTATAAAAAGAATAAAAAGAAAGTACCCAGAACTAGAACAGTTTTTTAAAAATGGGTTGATACTCCTACTCGATCTCTTTTGATTTGGAGACAGAATATATAGCTTTGTGTATCACTGTGTTCATTCTCCTCTGGGCTGTATTCTTAGAAGCAGAGGTGTGCTACGATTTCCTACTGAAGAGTCATGCATAAACAGATACATTCAATAAAAATATATGGTATCACTACTCTGAACTCTGAATGTACTGTGTTAATTCCCAATGTTCAAGTGATAAATATTGACCCTACCTTCAAGAAGTTTCCAGCCTCTCAGAAGAGAAGGGTACATAAAATTAATGACTGTTTTACTGTAAATGCTGGAATTGATGCCTCACAAAGCACCCTGGGACCACAAAGGAGGAAATAACTAACTGCTCTGAAGAACCAGGGGAGCCTTCAAGGGAGGGCTGATGGTCCAGCTGGCTCAGATTGTTAGCTGCTTTGTGTAGTGCTGAGAAATCTTCAGATGTGGAAGTCACATAAAGTCTGCAATTTCACAAAGACTACAGACTAGTCAGCAGAAACCAATTTGCCCTAGGATCCTAGGATGTACCTGATTAATTAAAACTAGAAGTGTATAGTGGGAACAGACTTCAAGCAACATTCTAAATTTCCTGAAAGAATTGCTTCAGAGTTAGAAGCTGGAGGGTCAAAAGTGTATATCTCCCCCATGATGGTATAGAATTTGGGACACCTCTCTCACCTGACTCTCCTAGTCCAAGCCCAAATTTGGGGTCTGAAAGGAGAGGTGATTTCCTAGTTTGGAGGCTAAAAAGTTGAAGGTTTTGATCCTTAGATCGTTTATAATCTCTTAAGAAGATAGCTGAATCAGTAACATTCTTGATTTAGTTTTGGGTAAAGAGGAAGCTTTATGTGTGTCTATAAGCATTATGTGTACTTGAGTAGGCACTAAAACAATTGGCATGATCTTAGATTTGAGAAATATGGAATGAACACAACAGACACAAATTATTATCAATGGAGTTTACATTCTAATGGTGGGAAGCAACAAAGAAGAAAAATCTATGGCATGTTATATATAGCAGTATGGAAAGATACAGCAGGGAAGGTAGATAGAAAGTTGGTATGGAGAGCAACTTTAAATCGGGAGGTCAGGTAGGAACTCAAGAAACGGGACATTTAAGCAATCACCTGTTGAAGGTGGTGGGGTGTGCCGTGTGGATATCTAGGGGAAAGATAGTTCTCAGCAGTGAGAACAAGGAACGTGCATGCCAGGTTCATGGAGCAGCAATGTGGACAGGACACAGAGCAGAGTGAGCAGAGGGAAGAAGAGTAAGAAAGAACTCAGAGAAGGACAGCCAAGAGCCTTGTGGGTTACTCTGTGGAGTTCTACTTTCACTCTGAGTGAGATGAGGAGTCACTGAAAGGTTTTGTGCAGAGGGGTGTCATGAAATGACATATTTTTAAAGACTCCCAATAGCTCCTATTATGATAATAGATGGCGGGGGGGGAGCAAGAGCGGAAACACAGAGGCTGTTAAGTTATTGCACCTAAGGGATGAGTGTGGCTTGATCAGTCCAAAGCTGCTAAACACTTTGCCCAAGGTCACATAACTAGTAAATATGGAAGCAGGATATGACACAGAGACAGATTTCAGCCACGACTGGACGTTCTCTAAAAATTTGCAAGTGAATAAAATCAGGATACAAACACTAAAGTTCCCATTTTGAAAATGTTATCAAAAGGTATGTTTATTTCACCTTGCCACTCTCTCATTGAATTAGGAAGCCTCTAGGCTCTTGGGCCAATGTGCCGCTCTCCTTTCCGGGATACTTTCAAAATGCCTACAAAATGTTCAGATAAATTGGATATAGGTTGTGAGAGAAAGAGGAACCAAATATATCACTCCAAGATTTGTAATATAGAGCATGAAAGTTGCCATTGACTGTGATGGGGAAGACAAGTTTTATGGGGAAGATCAGGAAATAGGTTTTATACAAGTGGAGAAGGAGGTGCATCCAAATAGAAATGACAAGTGTGTGACCAATATCAGAGTGTGACTGGTTCGTTCTGAGCGCCGTAGACAAACTGACTGTTAAATATTTGGATTACCACAAGCCTTTAAATATTTCAAATATTATTTTTGATGATATCTATTAAGTGGTATTGCAGTTGTCAACCTCGCTCATTTGGTACATAATGCATATATCCAGGTTTCTTTTTAGTGAAAAAGATACTTTGATCATGTAAAATTCCTTTTCTCAAGGGTCTTCAGTGGCTCCATAGCCTACGCAATAAAGTCAAAATTTCTTCATGTGAAATGTACAGCCTTTCACAATTTGATCCAAATCAACTTTAGATGAGCTCTACTTTAGTTACATTGGGCTTGTTAGAATCCTTCATACTTAGGCTTGTCCACCTCCGTTCTGTTTATGTTGCTCTCATTACAGCAATATACCTCAGATTTCACCACCTCTCAAAATCCAATCCACCCTTCAAGGCCCAGCAGAAAGTGGGGCTCCTTCCATAACAATTAAGGCTGAGAATGAGCTCTCTATCCTCTGGATCCTCACAGGCAGCTGTGTGGGTGCACACGTGTATGTGTGTATACAGTAATTTCATTAGAAGCAGGGACCTTAGCTTATTTTCCTTTGGCATCCATTCAGTGCCAAGTATGAAACCTAAATGACTGATAGCCCTTTCCTTTTTTCGTATCATTTGTAGCACAAATAATTTGATCAATATCCGTGTCTTTAAGGTCATATTATTATTAATATCTAAGCTTTTATATGTATTATCATAGATAGCAAGGAGGACACCATTGTGCCCCTGGAGGAGGACACTGTTACTATTCTTATTTTACAAATGTGGAAGTTGAGAGATGCCTGGGTGGTTAAGTGTCTGTCTTTGGCTCAGGTCGTGATCCCAGAGTCCTGGAATTGAGTCCTGCATTGGGCTCCTTGCTCAGTGAGGAGCCTGCTTATCCCTCTGCTTGTGCTCTGTCTCTCTCTCTCTCTCTCTGACAAATAAATAAATAAAATCCTTAAAAAAATTAAAAAATTAAAATTTGATCCAAATTAAAATTTAAAAAAAAATTAAAAAACAAAAAACAACAAATGTGGAACTTGAGCCTCAGAGGCCTTAGGGATCGTGCACAAAGTCACAAGCAGTGAATGGTAGAGCCAAGTTATGAATCCAGATGAGCTGACTCCAGTCAGACCTTTGCATCCCCAGTCGATGTTCTCAGTCCTGCCTGGATAGCTCACTTACCTAAAAATTCATGCAGTTTCAGGAAGCAAAGTATGATGTCAACCCTCATTCTAAAAGGATAGTAAAAACAAACAAACAAACAAACAAACAAAACCCCACCATGTTTATTTTACCTGACAAAGAACGCCTCCAAGCATTTATGGAAATGTGACCATCTGTCTTAGACTAGTTTTGAGAGAATTATCATCAACTTAAATGAGAGTGACTGGTATTTCCTTGGTCCTTTTTCTTCACCATATCTCTCTTTGTTCATTATTTTCCTCTGTGTAATATTTTAGTCACTTGAGAAATGAGGACATTTCAGAATCCTCTTGGAAACATGGAGTGACATGTCTTCTCCTCTGAGGGTTATAGCAGCTAGTAAGACTTGTCACGAAACAAAGTTTGACTACAAGCCAGACTCGAACATGGCTCATGTGAGAAGGCTGGAGATGAGGTAAAGAGGGCATGTATAACAGAAAATATCCGCTTATTTCTCAGGCTGTCCTAATGTAAGTGCCTTTTTTCTCAAACCAAACTTGGGGTTCTCCAGAAGAATTGTTGTTAATTCATAAATTACCACACGGATCTCTGGAGCTAATGGAAAATCTATTTGCTGTTAAACTGCATAGCAGAAGAGGCAAAGGAATTGTAATGAAAAATGCAAAAATAGAGGATTTCCATTCCATAGAAGCCACCACACCAGGCTGTGCTGCAAGAATGAGGGTGCGTCGGGATAGCTGTACAGAGGAGACCCAAAAGCCACCAAGGCCAAGGACAGCAATTTCTGGCAAGAAATGTTCTTCCAACCTCTCCTCTAGGTTAATGTTACCACATCCACTGGGTTTATGATTACCAAATACACAGATAAGGCTGAAGGGAACCTTGAACAATATACATGTAACTGTGTTGTGGGGGAGGAGACTAGGAAGAAAATATTTTCATGCTATAGTTTGTTTTTTCTTTTTTGATGAGCAGGTTTTAGTGTTAACGAAGTGTCAGTCTCCAGAAATCTCCGCTTATAGCCCCTAAAATCAGATCATATGTAAGTCATAACTCTTCTTTTAGAAATCTGAACAATTTTTTTTTTTTAAGATTTTATTTATTTATTTGACAGAGAGAGACACAGTGAGAGAGGGAACACAAGCAGGGGGAGTGGGAGAGGGAGAAGCAGGCTCCCTGCAGAGCAGGGAGCCCGACGCGGGACTCGATCCCAGGACCCTGGGACCACGACCTGAGCCGAAGGCAGACGCTCAACCGACTGAGCCACCCAGGCGCCCTAGAAATCTGAACAATTTGATTCCCACCTGCATTTTTGGATATTGCCTGAAGGAAACATCACTCCATTTCACTCGAGTGTACCCCCAAGACAGACCAAGAACCCAGCAGAAAACAAAACCATGTACACATACACACGCACAGCAAAAAAAATCTATAAATTTGGCATGTAGGTATATATCAATTTATTCATTCAGCCGAACGTGTTGAACACCTGCTATGTGTCACAGTGCTGTAGGTACAGAGGTGACCGTGCAAATATGTAAATAAACTATTATAAATACTAAGTAAGGGCTCTGCTTGGTTGGTAAAAGGAGGTCAAATAAGGTCATGGGCAAGAGAAGTATTAGCCAGGTTTTCCAGGTCAGCTGGTTGGAAGGGGCCCAGAGGTGGGAATGTTCTGGGCAGAGAAAGCAGCATGTATTAGACACATGGCTTTTTTTCAGGAAATGAAGGGGATTCAGGATGGCTGGAGCACAGGAAGAGTTGGGAAGTGGTAGAAGATATGAAAGAGAAAAGGGACAGCCAAATCTTGGGCACCCATTATTCTCTTTTAAAGAGTTTGAATTTCAGGAGTTTTAGGATTTATCCCACATATAAGGGACTATCTCATGGAAGGTGTAAAGAAAAATGTAAATTCAGTATATGTAAATGTAATTAAAATGTAAATGTAATTAAAATGTAAAATGTAAATGTAAATTGACTGTAAATTCTTTCTTCTCTTCCTTCAGCAACACATTCTTTGCTTTCTGTATTCTTGGCTCTTTTTTGCTCCCTCTCCTCCAAGTCCAGAATGAAGTCTTGTGCTCTATCATGACCCATTTGTATAGCTCCAATCATCCATCTTTTCACGCTTTTATCTGCACGACCCAGTATTCCATTACCTCAATGCCCTGTAAAATGATGAGTCAACTAGTTAACACTAAAATGTTAGTGAAAAACAACAACAACAACAAAAAACAAAACATAACAAAAAAAACATTGAACTGCAAATGAATCATGGAGAAAATCTGGACTTGACCTATGGAAAACAGAGTCTTAAA
Source organism: Mirounga leonina (assembly GCF_011800145.1). Classification (NCBI taxonomy): domain Eukaryota; kingdom Metazoa; phylum Chordata; class Mammalia; order Carnivora; family Phocidae; genus Mirounga; species Mirounga leonina. The sequence continues at coordinate 520,264 of NW_023270620.1, forward strand.
CTTGAGAACTGAGTTTAAACTTTCTACCAATATAAAGGATAAGCTTTGCAAACAATGCCCGTTTTTGTTGTAATGAATTTACTCTTTTAGTTCCATAGGAATTGTAGAACTTACAGAACTGTGTATGATTCAATAAGTTCTACACGGCTCACCTCACAGTTAGAAGGCATTGCCAGAAAATCTTGCCTTTAGGGAAGCAAGTAACCGATTGTCGGAAGTCAACAGTTACTTAATTCTCTGGGAAATACAATGAAGTTATGGCAGTTTGGCTACTGAGGAAAGACTTGGTTTGCCCAGGCTTTCTGTGGTAACTTCCTCCTCCAGTGGGAGAAACTGCCAGTAAAGGAAGAATGACTATTTACTTACCATAGGCAAGGCTAATAGGTCCGTCTTAGTCACAGCCTGCCTCCTTGAGACATCCTGGGAAATCCCTATCTGGAACAGAAGAAAAGTTAAAATCACAGATGCTGTGCTTATGACCTTATTCTGTGTAAATCATATACGGAGTCACTTCTGTTCATTTGTAATGAAAAACTATTGCTGTTATTTTCTATCATGAGTTAACTGTGTGGTCTTTTTAAAATTTTATATATTTGATCTCACTTTAAAAGATACCGCAGGAGACCTTTTCTTTCTCTTTATCTTTCTGTCTTCCAAGACTCCAGGAAAAACAGCTTCCATGGCACATTTTGTGCAGGACACAACTAGAATGAGTGCTGCAGAAGGTTCTACGGAGCATGCAGAGGTAAGAACACATTTCTAGGGGATGAATTGACCATATCTAGCATCAATTGCACTTCTCATGGTTAATTATGCAATGATGAATAAGAGTAGAAATGGCTAGTTCACTTTATTTAGATAATATCTGCTATGTATTTTTGATCAATGTTATTTAACAAAGAAAAAGTATCTGGGTGACCATTGCATTTCCTCTGATCCCTCTGAGCTACCTTTCTTCTTTTACGAACTGAGATTAAATCTTGTCCAAAGTCTTTACAACTCCCCAGTTCTGTGGGCTCCATATTTTGCTCTTGATTTAGAGGAATTTGGTTCAATGTAAAATTTAAAAAAGAATATTGGTGTAGTTGGAAATAGAACATATTATAGCAAAAGAGTAGCCATAGTAAAATATTTATGTATGTACAATTAATACCACAGTTTTTGTTGGGTTACTGGTTACTGCAACAGATACTCACTTACTGAATGAATGAATGAGTGAATGAATGAATGAAAATGCTTTCTTAAAGTTCTTTTTAGAGATAACCGAGGTATAATAGCAAACTAAATGGAACTCTTTTGTTTATTTAGGTATTTAATTTAGCAGTGTCAGAATTTGAATATCTTAGAAGTTGGTTTTGGTGTTATGGTAAATGAGAGGCAAATATCCAGATACTTTAAGCACAGATTACACTATACAAGGAATAACTGTTCTGTTAGTGGGTCATTAGTAGAACCAATGACTAAAATCTTTGTTATTCATTGAAGCATCAGATACCTTCCTTAGCAATTGGAAAACCAAGCAAATACAAATGGAAAATTCTCCCAAAACTTTGTGTTTGATTGACTTTTGCTTCATTTTTAATACATACCTGAGACATATGAACCATGGTAACATGTTGATTAATCTCCAGAGAAACCCCTGGTGATACATTTATGGCTTATAAGCAATTCCTATTACTGTGCTTTCTCTCTTTCTTGCAGATTTAGTATCTGCAATTCAGTAACTCTTATTTATAAAATAAAAATCAAAGTCCAAATGTTTTACAATTTCTTTCCAGAGAAAATGATATATGGCAAAAATTGCACACTATTTAATTACTCTTAATCTGGTTTCCCAGAAGACTAGGTCATACAAATATTTCCTGCTCACAGAGTTTTTTTGTCTATATCACAAATAGAGAGGAGACTTTTTGAGGACACCAAATCTGTGCCTCCAAGCATGGTCTGGAATAGGGGAAACTTGAACTTCAGTATGAACCACTGTAGCCTCTGAAATTTATTAAAAATAGAGATGGGATAAACAGGCTGAGCACAGAGGATTTTTAGGGCAGTGAAACTATTCTGTATGATACCATAATGTCATTATACATTTATTCAAATTCATAGAATGTACATACCAAGAATGCACCCTGATGTAAATTATGGATTTGGGCGATGTGTCAGTAGAGGTTCAATTGTAAGAAATGCACCGCTCTTGTGGGAGATGTTGATAATGTGTATGTAGGTATGGGGGAAGCAGGCACATGGGAAATCTCTGTACTTTCCACTAGATTTTGCTGTGAACCTAAAACTGCTCTAAAAAATAGTTTATTAAGAAGGAAATGGAGGTGCTATGACTCCCTTTTCAGAAATTCCGTTTCAGTGTTCACAGTGTTCAGTGCCCTATGTTTAGCAAGCTCCCACAGTGACTTTTTTGTGTTCTTGTACTAAGAACCACTGGTTTGGAATCTGGTCTCACTGCACCTCTGCTTTGCCGAGCTCAGGACACCCTAAATACAGTTGGCTCACAGCATCTAATACTCAGTCTGTTCTGATGCAGAATGAGTCTAGACTTACTAAAAAAGGGAAAGCCCAATTATAAGACCCAACATATTGTCACCTGGGCTTTGATGTTACTTCTGGAACTCAGCCAAATCAGCTTCTTGAGGTCAGAAGCAAGTATAATAATTCTGAATTTATTGACCCACAGAAGAATATCTCTTTTAGAATGTGGTCTTAATTGTACATGGGTCTGAATAAGAAGAAGCTAAGAAAACTAAGAACAGCATCTATAGAGATATAAATTATCCTCTAGACCTAAAATGTTGAGTGAGACATAGATAAGTAGAGAAAAAATAGAATAGTTTTATGAATCATTTCTAATGAAAAAAGTCCTTGAAATCCCATGATGATTGTAAAAGAACACTTCCTATAAATGTTTTTGGCAAAAGCCAACACACTTTGAAAATATTTAATTGTTTGTGAATATCTGTAAATTTCCATAACTATTGAGCCTAAAACTGAATAGCAGACTTAGGACTATCCTCATCACCAGATTCGTTGTATTGTTTATGTGACTCAGAGATGAGATGGTAACAAGACTATTGAGTTAGTATAGAGAAAACAGCACTTAAGTGAACTTTGTTGGTGGTCCATTTAGACAGATGGCCCACAGTTTCCAGAGCTTTTGTGCTTTCTTTAAATAAATACCCCCAATGCTTCGGGAAAAAAAAAAAAAAAGGCTGAAAAGAAAGGTGGTTAACTTTTTTGCTGTGCCAATGATTTATTATTTATCTAGACTTATAACCTACTGGCTTTATTCAAAGGGCTGGTTAAAATTACACAATACCAGATAATCTATGCCAACCTTTCTATAACATAATTGTATGAGGTCATTGAGGTAGATAATTTATTATAGTCTTAGAATCAATTTGCTGCCTTTTAGTTATATGTATTGGTCTTTTTCTCTTGATGGTTCTATCGTTCCTCTGACTTTTGCCAGGGCCACTCTTCAGATATGGACACATCTACAGAAATGACTTTTTAGAAATGTTTATTACTTAATATAAATACCCAAAATATATCCATAAAACCTACCTGATTTCTATAAGAATTATACTCTTAATTTCCATTTTTTTGGTTTTGGTTTTGGTTTTTTTGGAAAAGGGTTTTAATCCAAACTCATGAAATCCTAATTTCTCATTTGCCCATTGTATAGATACATTTGTAATTTATTAGAGGATTATTTTGTTAATTACTTCATATAAAGGAATCTGAAACATAATATAAATCTTACCCATCAACAGGTCTCGATGAGGGACTATGGTGTAAGGGTTGATACTGCTAGAATAGATATTTTTATGAATCACAACAGGAGAGCTGGTCAAATGCATGGAGTTTGTGAAGGACAATATTTCGCCTGCTTATGTTATAGACTATTTTATTTCACTCTTTTTTTTTTCTTTTCTTTCTTTTTTTTTTTTTTTTTTCAGTGTGATCAATCATCAAGCAGAAATAACTTGACAAATTCTCTTGAACAAAAGATAAGGTGCTTGGAAAAACAGAGAAAAGAGGTAATTTAGAAATACTAGTTGAAGCAACATGTACCATGATTTAATACTAAGAATAAGATAGAATGTATATCTAGAGTCTTTTATTTTTGTTCTTGGGTCACAGTATTTATCTCTAGGATACTGGACAGTATTATTTTGAGAGCGAGTGCTTTCTTCTCACTCACCTATGTTTCTCTTACTCAGTCTCTCAGTTTTTGTGTAAATGAGTGAAAAACGACAAGTCATAAATCGGATAATCATAATCTTAATTTGCTCAAAACTTCGATGTTCCTCCACATGGACTACGGGAGCTTATCACCTGTTCCATTATGCCTTGGAACCTGACACACCTTGAGACTGAAACTGTCACAGGCTTTTAAGTGTAATTGACTTAGGTGTTATGACTTCATGAGCTGGGCATCCAACCACATAGGGGTTAAGGAGCATTATCATAAAAAAAAATGTTTCTTTCTCAAATGTCATTAGGGATGTGATGGATGTTATTTTGAGTTCTGTTTTTCTCCGTTTAATGAATGCTAGAACCTCTATCCTTCTTGACAGATGAAGAGGTGAAAAGTGTAACAATTTTAGCACTGTGTATGTTATCAATTTTTAAATTACTTTTCTAAACCACTATACAGGTTATATCCTTCATGTCTTCTCAATGGTGCCTTCTACTCCTCGTTGATACTGCATAAAATATTGTGCCCTTCTGGAAAATTACTGAACGATAGCAGAGTAATGTCACCATAGCATAGAAATGTTAATCCTTAAATGCCAACAGATCAGATATCCTTATATAGTAATATTATATAGTCTATACTAAATACCCATATCTATTTCCAGCATAAGATTTACCTAGTGACTGCCTGTCTGGATTAGATATTTTGTTTTATAATTAGGAGAATATCTTGCTTCCTTTTAGTCATTGTGACTATCTTCTTGATCTCTGTCCCATATTGAAAGTGTTGGAATTTCTCTTAATGTAGGAAGTTACAGACTTCCCTTACAAGAAAACTAAAACACAGGTCATAGTGTTTTTTCTTCCTTTTATCTAGCACATAATTTTAAAGCTTTCAAATTGCAGGCTAAATTATTTCTAAATATTGCCTTATGGTAAAACTATTATTCCTTGAAAATCTATACTTTGAAAAAGGTGATATTATCCATTCATTGAGTATACATTACAAATCATGCATTGATTTTAAGAAGCACTATATTGCAAGCTCTTGGTGATCAGTTATTGTGATTTGGAATTTGTTAATATAAATTCTGCTTTTAAAAAGCTAGAAGAAATATTTCATTATATTAAACAATGTAAGCACATAGAAAAATATGGAAAGGTTTGAAAAAAGACGCTTCATATATTAATAAATCTTACAGAAAACCATCAATACTCACAAATTTTTACTGGATTTTGATTGGGTTAAACAAAGATGAAAATTCAAATAACTAAGCAGAATTGAAAGTTGCTAATAAATTGTTCAGCTGACTAGTCAAGATATACCGAAGACTTAATAGCTTCTCATATATGAGACAGTTACGAAAATGGGAAAAGTGTACTCAATTAAATCATCCCAGCCTTACCAGTACTTGGCAAAAGGCATATTGTCTTCACCCATGGCTTGTAAGATCTTAGTAACCCCAAAAGTGATTTCATTTTGGCCAAATTTCCAAATGGGCAAAAAATCCATACTGATTTACCAAATTTTAATAATTTCAGCTCCTGGAAGTTAACCAGCAATGGGATCAGCAATTTAGAAGTATGAAAGAGTTATATGAAAGAAAGGTAAACACCTCTCTATTTAGTATTTGCTTTCGATCAATAAGCTGGGGGACAAAGTCTGTGAAGATTCTGACTGACTTCTGCTGAAGGAGATCTGTGGATAGCCAACTGCTGAAAAATGATGGGGGTGTGGGGAAGGTGCTGAGTGTATTATTGGCCCCTTGGTACTGAAGATTAATGAAGGATATCAGTGAATTATCTTGAGCATGGCAAAAAAAAAAAAAAAAAAAAGGGTACTAAAAATAGCCTCCCGAGCTGTCTCTAGAGTTCTTATGCACACATTTATCATAGCTCACAGAATATCCTGGCTTTGGCTCTGTTACTAGCAGCCATGAACACACAAGGTTATATGTGAGGTGAGAGATCGTTTAAAGTTCATACTGTTTTATGCTAGGCTAGTTCTCTAATTCTTCAATTAGATAGCATAAGCTATTTCCGCAGATAAAGAAATAAACAATGGTAACAGTGAAAGTATGAGGGGAAGTGGCGCACCCCCCCCCACCACCACCAAAAAAAGTATGTTCTCTGTCAAAGAATCTTTTGCTTTGGTGAGAAACTTTTTGGAGAGAATACCTTTTAATAGGTAAAAGTCAATTTATCATTGTAAACTATTCTATGTTCAAAAAGAGGAAAAGGAGAAAGTAAATTCCCCTAAATAATTCAGAATTAAGAAACCTGACCACAAGTGAGTAACGTAGCAGTATTGCTCTTTTCTTCCCCATTTTGATAGGCAGAAGTTTTAAATTTTGTTAATGCAGGAGAATGTTCCTACTAGATCAGGCCATGGTCAGGCCACCCTGTTATATTCAGTCTGGGGTAGGCTTTGCGTCTCCAAATTTTAAAGAACATGGTCCCAGAGAAAATGTTTAAGATGCTCAGGAAGAAAGGCTCACAGGTGTGTGAAGACCTGGGGTTAACAACGGGCATCCTTGATGAGACACCCTTTTCTAAGGCTTCTCAACTGGACCGGCGTCACTCTGAGGACTAATCTGGCATTTCGTAGCGGGTCAAACATTGCACATTATTGATAAGTTAAAAGCCATGTCTGTTTTTCTCTGGTGCAGACATATTCACTTACCCCCTACCCCTCGCTGCGGCTCTTTTCAGGTCAGGAAAAGACACATTTTAAGAGTTAGGAAGAATGACAGGCACGAAAGTGACACCCCCCCCCCCCCCCCCAGTCTAAGGTCTAAATCTTTAGTCCCTCGGAAGTGGTGTGGTTTGGAGAAAGGAGGGAAGGGGCTGAAGGCGGTTTCGGGGGTTTGCTTTTCCCCGTAGAGGAAGCCCTTTTTTTAAACGCACTTGTCCGGATCTTGGCGAAGAGGGGTGGGAAGTAGAACCTCTCGTCAGGGGCCCGCCCTGGAGTGGGGCGTGACTGTCGCCGAGTGCACGGGGTGGGACTAAATCCGGGCGGGGGGCGGGGGCTGTGAATTTCAGAATAGGTTTCCGCAGCTCTCAGTGAACGCCTTCCTCAGGTCGCCGAGCTGAAAACGAAACTGGACGCCGCAGAAAGAGTGCTCAGCACGCAGGAGAAGGAGCGCCAGCAGAGTGAGAGAGCGAGCGAGCGGCTGCGCGACCGGACCCGCGAGCGGCTGCAGCGCCAGGAGGTGGGCGGGGCTCGCGGAGCCGACCGGCCCGGCGCCGCCGCCCTGAGCAGCCGCCCCCACACCCGTGCGCGCGGCCCCCGAGCCCCCGCGCCCCCGAGCAGGGCCGGCTCCCCGCGATCCGAACGGGGCACGTGGCCTGCTCGCTTCCTGCTTTGTCGGCCACACGAGCATGCGTTCGTGTGCCAGGCTGCACCGGCAGAGAGAGCTGATCCGGAGATTCGGAGCTGTCTTTCTAGCGCGTTTCTAGCCTAGAAGATTACTCCTCTATATTATTTTATTACTAGTGTTAATAATAATAGGACAGTGCCTTGTATTCGTACAGCTGCTTTTCAGCTCACAGAGTTTTGCCAAGAGGCATTGCTTTTATCATCATAAAAATAAACCGTTTTAAAAACGGCCTCACCCTCATTATCTCATTTAACAAGCTCCTCCTGTCTGTGAGGAAAGTATTATTTTTGTCATTGTAAAGGTAAGAAAGCTGAGATGTGAAGAGGCTGCATAACTTGTCGACCTTGCCAACCGAGTACCTGGGAAGATGGGACTTGAACACCCGTTTCCAGATACTAAGTCTCATTAATCCCCGCTGAGAGCGAGATGGTGGTCTTGAAGGCGACAGACCTCTAAAATACTCTTGGTTTTACTCTTAGTTACGGGGTTTAATGGATATTATAGAAAATGGGGGAAAAACCTTACGCTCTAATGGACTCTCATTTTTTTTTTTTTACGTATGTTAAGAAAAAACAAGAACTGTAAATATTCTCAGGTGAAGTCTTGTGACTGATATTGTGAGCCACTGACTGTATTTTAACTCATGCACCAATCCTAAAGCAATGTCTAAAATCAGTGCCAACGGTCTCACTGTAGGTTTTCTTATTTCGTGAAGGGTATCTGTGTCTCAGTGAGTCAGAGGAAAACAAACAAGGTTTAACAACTCCTTCTGGTCCTGGAGCAGTCCCTTCCTTTTCCATTTAGACCCTGACCAGAAATCATGGCAATTGTTCAACAAAATATGAGCTCATTCTAAGGAAAAGCAAATAGAAATGTTCTCACTTAAAAAAACAAAAACAAATCACCTAAAGTAGATATCTTAAATCTAATTATTGGGAAATATTAATCACTAAAAGAACATACTTTAACATATATATTAGCTAATTTCTCATCTTGATTTAGCTAATTTCTCATCTTGATTTACCTAAATTCTGTAATATTTATTTTATTAGGTTAAAATCTGAATGCCATTAAGAGTCCAATTCACTCCACAAAAAATTTACTATTTAAAATACAAATTAAGAATTAGAAGACAGATGTCTAAATCCAGAGCCCATTAGTGTCAAAGCAACTAAACTTGCTTCAGTAATTTAAAACACAGGACATCCTGAAGGTTATCTGGAACATGGAGGGGGTGATGGCAGTTGGACTAATTGATCTCTACCTTTTTTTTTCTTTTTTTGGTCTCTGCCTTTTAAAAGTAATAATCACAGCAATATGGTGCTCGGAATAATTATCTGTAGTGAAGGCTCTTTTTTGCCTGACGTTTTATCCTCTTCTCCCTCTCTTCAGTCCAGAATGATGCAGGCAGGATTGGGTTTTGAGATATTTTGCATTTTTTGTTGCAATGATACTTTTTAGAAGTTTAATTACTTATTACTAAGTCACTTATCTATCACTTTGTAATAGTACATGGAACTAGCTTCTTCTGTGGACCCATTTGACCCTTGAAAGTGAGGATTGGGCATTTTGAGCTTTTTCCGGCATCATAAAACTTAGTAGCACTAAGGATTAAAGAAAGATTTTCTCAATCTGAACCCTGTCCTCCACCTAGAGAATCTTGCTTAAATGGAGCATTAAAGGAAATCTAGCAGGTCCTGTTTTTGTTGCATTTCAGAAGTATTCCTACAATATTATGTCATCTGAATTTTATTGATTTCGATTTTGTTTTCTTGCTGTTTACTCCAGAAGGAAAAGGAGAGCCTAAATGAAGAATTACATGAATTGAAGAAAGAAAATAAGTATTTGAAGGAAAAAAATGCTCTTGTGAACAAGAAGAAGGAACATTATGAATGTGAAATAAAACGCCTCAATAAGGTATCAGCCAGGTCAAGCTGGGGAGGTGGAAGGAGAGGTCCCTGTATAAAGAGCATGTTCCGGGGCGCCTGGGCGGCTCAGTTGGTTAAGTGACTGCCTTCGGCTCAGGTCATGATCCTGGAGTCCCAGGATAGAGTCCCACATCGGGCTCCCTGCTCAGCAAGGAGTCTGCTTCTCCCTCTGACCCTCCTTTCTCTCATGCTCTCTGTCTCTCATTCTCTCTCTCAAATAAATAGAATCTTAAAAAAAAAAAAAATTTAAAGAGCACGTTCCTACCTGAGAGTCACAACCAAATCTATGCTGCAGTGTTGCTCCTAGTCTTGGGAGCTTGCACAGGAGCTTCTCTGTAATTTTATCAATCACTCCCATCTGCATCTTTTAGCCATACTTGACTGAGGAGGCTTTCAGGAATTAGTGTCCCTGCAAAGAATCATCATTAAAAAGAGAAACGAGGAGAAATTTTAGAAGACAGAAAGAACTTTTTTTTTTTTTTTTTTTTTTTTAGTTCGAAGAACCACATATAGCAAGTGGGTGTTTGTGAACAATAGCATACCTCTTGGTCAACCGCAAAAGTTTCCTGAGGAAACAGGCTGCTCTTTAAAACCATCACTATGGAACTGGCTGTGATGCAGGCTGTATGGAATCTTGCTAAATGCCAAACCCAAGGCTGAGATGGTGGCCTTCCAGAGAATAAGCCTAAAACTCACTTTTAATTGGGGTGTGGGGTCTGGGGGGGTGCGTTTGGAGAGGTAAGTCTGTTAGAAAAACACAAGTGGTTCCTTTGCTTCAACTTAGCTATTCTAAGGGGCCACCTATGAATTGCTGCCAAAAGATGACTAGAGAGAGTGTGCATTTGTGTTTGTGTGTGTGTGTGTGTGTGTGTGAGAGAGAGAGAGAGAGAGAGAGAGAGTTTTGTAGACTAATAGCTTAATTTTCCTGGGGAAGGGATTGCTGACTTGTTCAAGGAAACAAATCCTTTGCTGTTGATTTTTCAGAGAGCCACATCAGATGTGGACCATAGGAATACTTATAGTACATGTTTGAGTCAAGATACTCATCTCTCAAGTTAGCTATTTCATTTTTTTTAAAGATTTTATTTATTTGACAGAGAGCGAGCGAGCACAAGCAGGGGGAGTGGCAGGCAGAGGGAGAAGGAGAAGTAGGCTCCCTGATGAGCGGAGAGCTGGATGAGGGGCTTGATCCCAGACCCTGGGATCATAACCTGAGCCAAAGGCAGACGCTTAACCAACTGAGCCACCCAGGCGCCCCTCAAGTTAGATATTTCTTGACCAAAGTAACAGAAATTGCCTTCTAAAATAAGAGTAGGTGATTGGCCTTGAAAAAGTGCTCAGTGCCTGTATTTTGGACTGTGCATCTTGTAGTTAGTGTTCAGAGGATCATTTAAAGATCCCCAAAGTGTTAAGTTTGTGCCTGTATAATTGACAGGATGGTTTACAAATGTGCTGCTATATTCGATCTGTTTGTGAGACAAGTTACTGATCAGGAGAAAATGGGAAAGTAGAGACTAACTTCACAAACAATGTACTTCTCTATCCTCTAAGAGAGGAAAACAATGTTCAGAGATACAAATTTAGGGCAAATAAATTTTCCCTTCTATTCTCTGTTGGAAATCCTCCACAGATGAATTAGAGGAACTAGCGTTGAGATTATATTTGAAATCTTTCCCATTTGTGATATATTATTTGGTAAGTTTTCTTCTGTTCTCTAACTCATTTCTGTAAATGTTGGCACAAGAATATAAACCCTGTAGAAATCAGAACAGCCAAGAACTCTGTTTTTTGTTCAGGTCTATGTGTACCCTTCATTTTTGTGTATCTGTATCTATAGTCAACAGAAATGTTTTTTGTTTTGTTTTTTTTTTTTAAAGATTTTATTTATTTATTTGACAGAGAGAGAGATAGCGAGAGCAGGAACACAAGCAGGGGGAGTGGGAGAGCGAGAAGCAGGCTTCCTGCCGAGCAGGGAGCCCGATGTGGGACTCGATCCCAGGACCCTGGGATCATGACCTGAGCCGAAGGCAGACGCTTAACGACTGAGCCACCCAGGCGCCCCAACAGAAATGTTTTAAAAGTCAGTAAAAATTTTTTAACCCTTGTGATTATAATAAAATTGAGGAAATGAGAACAATTAATTTGAGTAAAATTCAAGTCTTTATACAAATGTCACCTTCTCAGAGGACTTTTCTGGCCATCCTAACTGATATTTCCTGTTTTAATGTTTCTTTGGAATTTATTGCTATCTCACATATGTTCAGGGTCTCCTATTATCAAATTTGTTTCCTGTCTCCTGATCTTGATTGTAAGCTCTATGAGGGTAGGAATTTTGCAGAACTCACTTCTCTATTAGACTGGTAGGCACAGTAGTGAGGGCTCATGATACTTCTAGTGGCCTATTAATATGTTTAATTTCCCTTAAAATCAGGAGGAAAAAATGGACCTTTAGGTTGAAAAAAAGTTTTCATATTAATATTAATATATTGATCTTTATAAGAATGCAGTTACAAAACACAATTTGAATATGTATTTATTTGGAGGCATGGACTCAAAAATACAACAGTCATAGTGTGGCCTACGTTTTTCTGTTTTTTTTTTCACTGCTGTGTTCTCTGAATGCCAGCAACAGAGCCTTGCTCACAGTATGTTCTTAAATATTTATTGAATGGATGAATTAATTAAATAATTTATCTAGTACGTAATATGTTCAATAGCCAATTCTGGCTCTGAGTTTCCTGCTTTAGCAGGCATACTGCATTACTTATGACTAGTGAAAAAACATGAAAATAGAAGGGCACTTCAAGCCAGAAAAGATTTTTTCTGCCACATCTGTACCTTAAAGTGTCATTTAAAAAGCATAGATATGAAGTGATGAGCTATGAAAAGTTTTTTTTTTTTCTCATTTAGTGCATGTATTAGTGTCTAAAGAAATGTAAGATATTGCTATTCAATTTTACACTGTAGACTTGACTTTTCTTTTCTTTTTGTACCACTGTAATAAATAGAAGTTATTCCAAATGTTGATTGGGGTAGCGGATTGTGCATATCATCCATCACAGCATGGAATTTGGGGCCGACCCTACTTGCACAAGCAGAGCGCCTGCTGACCCATTCACTTGGCAGAAATTTGTAGCATGTCAGTTTAGTAATTAACATATGGTTTTCAGAAGTTCACACAACTATGTGTACTCAATTCAACTTATTTGCTTTGAAGGAAATACCCAAGGGCATTGTTTTCATTGAGTTCTTAAAGAGAAGCCAGATGTTTAACCAAAGTGAGAAAAATTACCTGAGGCTAGTCAACCAGTGCCACCCATGGGCAAAATTGATTTGTCCAACATCTCACCATTGTGAGATGGGTAGATCTGTTTAGTTTGCCTGTGCTGATAGTAAATTACTATTCTAGAATAGGTTACAGGTGTTTGTTCAAGGAAGTTGGAAAACCCCAAGATGGAATAAATGTCGATTAAACTTACCTTTCGTTTATGACTCACTTGCAAAATTTCTGGAAGCCTGAATAGCATGAAAGGTAGACCAGGAAATTCAAATATAACAAGACGCACAAAAATAATCTGTTCATAGGGGTAGGATATGAAATCAGCATTTTTGATTTAAGGCTTAACTCATTTGGCTCACCCCATCCTAGATTCTCTCTGTTACTACTAACACATTTTTAAAAATTATAACTAATATGATCCTTCCTAAAACTCTGTAGCTTAGCAACAAATTGTAACAAAACATAAATTATTAAACAACATTTGTTGTTTCTTTAAATTCTTGTTGGAGGAAGAAAGAAGTTCTTGTTTCTCTTACAACGTCCTGAAAAATGATACTCACAATCAAAGGCTAGACAATATCCATAGCGTTAAAAGACATTCTATTAGGAAATTCTTAGCCTGTCTACACATATTAAAGCAGTGATTTTGCTTTTCTTTTCCTACTTTATAACCATATGGCCCAGTAATGCAGGAAAGTAAGTTACTAATAGTATCATCAAAGGCACATCATCGAAGCTACCAAAGAAATTCAGAGGAAGTGAAATCTTGGAGCTCTGAAAGTGAAACTTTTCTGTTTGTATAAAGGACTCATTTGATAATGAGCAAGTAGTCATGTTGTATGTGGGCTCCCAGACCACACCAGGATGAGGCGTATTGTGTCTCAATTTTTATTATATTTTATTGAACTCATCATGAATCAAGGTCTTCAGAATAGAGGTGATGTCTTTTATATGATCTGGTGAAGTATAGTAAATGTAAGAGATCACGGGCTAGTGAATAATGATGGTAATCTTATTGGCAAATCTAAGTGTCTCTTGTTGCCTTCACCTCCTTACCCCACAGTGAAACCACTAAGTTGTACTGGGCGTCAAGAAAGCCTCCGACTCTTGGTTTCGGCTCAGGTCATGATCTCAGGGTTATGAGATCGAGCCTTGCGTCGGGCTCCACACTGAGCCTGGAGCCTGTTTGAGAGTCTCCCTCTCTTCTCTCTCTGCCCTCCCCGGCCCTCCCCGTCTTGCACGCTTTTGTGCTCTCTCTCTCTAAAAAAAGAAGGGAAGAAAGAAAGAAAAAGGAAGGAAGCAGAGCACTCTCTGCACCCTGTAGTGAGTTAACGGATGCTTTATTAGAGCATAAATACGACTGTGGCTAGGCCAGGGCATGGTATACTGAGGAGGACAGGGCAGAAGGACAGCAGTACAGTAGATCTAAGAAAGAGTGATCTGCCTGGGTTCACATTTCCGTGGGCTTCCCTCTCTCCTATCGGGGACAGAGCTGGATAGCACACTGTCACTTACAATGTCATCTGGGACCAGCAGCATCAGCTTCTGAGGAATGCAGATTCTCAGACACTCTTCCCAGATCTACTGATTCAGGATCTCTGGGGACAGTGCCCAGGGATGGGCATGTTTGCTACCTCCCCAGGTGATTCTGATGCTCTCTAAAGTTTGAGCATTATTGATAAAGTATGTGTTTGACTGAAGCAGAGAATCTGGAGGAAGGCTACAGATATGTTTTCTTTTCAGGGTTGACTTGGTGGAGGGGGGGATCCCTGACATCAATATAAAAAACCCTCCTAAATAATAATGACAGTTGAATAACATAAGCATCGTCATGGAGAAAAGACAGAGATTCTGGAAGAAAAACTGTATGCTAGAAAAGGAGAAAGAAGAAAAGTTATTCAGTCTGAGAAGTAACATCAAAAATGGAGTTCTGTTTTGTGGGGGGCATTTGAGATCACTGTAACAATTATAGAGGAAGTCGTAAGATGTGCTAACTCTTAGCTCAACCGTGTGCTTATCATATAACATAGGCTCTTCAAGATGCCTTGAAAATCGAGTGTTCTTCATTTCCTGAGGACTGTTTGGGAGAGTCTGAAATGGAGTGCAGGCATGTGGAGATGCGAACAGAAATGGAAGTTCTCAAACAGCAGGTGAGAAGTTGAAAGTGGCACGATCATGTGGCGAACACAGGGCCCATTGTTCATGCTCCTTTGGACATTTTTGGAAATCTTTCTATTCAAATGTGTCCAAAGTTCTTGCATTTATTTTCATTAGAATTATCTCATTTTAAGGCTTGATAAGAGAATATAGATGAGCTGGCCCAACTCACACTTTATAAAAGGGGGACTTGAGTTTCAAATGGGTTAAATGGTTTGTCCAGGTCATACAGTTAGAAGAAGAGCTTCCTAATTAACCTTTTGGTGAGATTTTATTAGCACTGGTCTAGAGAGTTTCGTGTGGACACAATTTATTTTGAAAACACTACCACCCCAAACCCGGGACCTTTTCAGAAAATGGTAGCAGCCAGGCTGTTATTCTGTAGCTGCTGGCCTCCAGGCCTTTGAACAATGAGGGCAATAAGGGACTACCCTGCACTGATCATAATCACTGAAGAGCCCGCTCTGCTCATCTACAGCTGCATGTGGATGGCACCACCTAGCAATTTATTGATGCACAAGGCCTTCCTCCTCCCCACTCACCCAACCTCAACCCCACGTCACCAAGTGGACAGAGAGTAAAGGAGTAAGCTTCTGCATGGATAAGCAATAGAGGGCTGTAGGCACATAGCACTGCCTAACCGATTGGGGTCTAAATTTAGTTCAGCCAGCTGCAGCTGGCTTAGCTGAGGGGCCACCCATGCATATCACATCTCTTTTCCTGTAAGAGGTTAAATAAACTAATGAAGGTAAAGGGCTGGAACAGTTCATGGCGATGTCAATAAATATAGCATACATATAGGAATCCTATCTCTGAAGCACACATTTTTGGTAGTATATCAGTGGTGGGGGAGAGGATGTGATAGAACAAAGGGCTGGGAAGTATGTCCCTGGAACTGATTTGTTGGCTGTTTTGCTCTGAGCAAGGCCAACTCCAGGGATTCTTGATGCAATACGCCAAAGAATTAAGCAAATACATTCTTGGAGTTGTTGTTTATTGTTATTACTTCGTAGGAAGTAGCCTATCTACTAGAATCTAGATAGAAAATTCAGAGCATTTGGTGGTAAAGTTGCATCTTCTCTTCTATCAACCCCCTTTTGAATAATCTGCCTCATTACATTCAGGATCAAATACATAGTTTAAAAATAAACCTATGAAGAGAATAAGGGTAGTATTCGGAGTGTTAAAGTTCTGCCAAATTCTCAACCCCTAAAGTACCATTGCCACTAGCCAGGATTCCTCTGAAAAAAACTACTTCTTATGTTCAGACACTTGAGTCATCTTTGATGCTCTCATATAATGTATCCCACATGCAAGAGAGTCACTCTTACACATGCATAGAGTTTACAGCAATGGTTTAGCTCATATTGGATGCAGACAATGACAGGTATCCTTTTTTTCATTATCCCCAAGAGGTCCAGAATCCATCTCCTTAGTTGTTGCGTGGCTCTTTTGCTAACTTTATGAGTACACATTTTCACTGTGCACATTTTTAATTGGACACCCACAATCACTATATCACCGAGTGTCATGTGATACACTAAAGGATTTCAATTCACAAAGAAACTGAGCTAGATCTTGGCCACCTGACTGCAGTGATGACATCACTATCAGTGTTGTGTTTGATAAAGAGTGTTCAGTTCTGATCCGATGAGCTTCTCCCATTTCAAATGCCTCCGGTAATTGTTTATAGAGCATTAGTGTGACTATGTCTGGAATTGAGCCTCAGATCTTAACCCAAACCAAACCCAAAACAAAATGTCAGCTCAGCTCGGTGTAGTTCCCTTGCAATACTTCTGGTGAATAAAACCCTAAAAATTAAATGTGTATATCTGCATCTAGATCTGTATAACATGTTTAATTTCATCCTCTTTTGCCTATTACATTTTGTTTTATTATTATTGACTTTAATAAGCCTCTAGTTAAAAATGTGTTGCATTATTTGTGGTGAAGGTGCAGAGGGCATTAGTATTAATAGACAAAAGTCTGGCTACTAGGTTCCCATGGAAGTTGTAATTTAACTCATTGTCTTAAAGGAATTCCTTTGCCTCATTCCCTAAGCGTCATTTATTTTCATAGTTCCACCTTACTAGTCTCCAAGCCATCAGTTAACCCTATGCCAGTTAAAAACAATAATGATTAAATCTGTTTTTCTTTTGGTTTGATTGCTTTTCTGGAATATGTGGAGTATTTCTTGAGAGATGTTCCACTAAAATATTACTACTTTTTAAAAAACTTTGTACCCCCAAAATTACTGGGGCCAGTTGTGAATACCTTTTAACAATCATACTTTGCTCTTCCACATACATGAGCCTTTCATTTCTATTTTGTGTTCAGTTTACTATTTATATTTGGAAACTGGCATGCCAATATTTAGCGGCTTCACTTAACAGCTATTGTCAGTAAACTGTCTTTTAGAACTTCAAGCACTATTCCTACTTCAAAGCCTTGTGTTGGAGATGGATGGCTTGCTCCAAAATAGTGATACTTAACACTAGGCAAGGTGGGGAGGGGGATGCTCATCACAGTAAGGAAATATGCAGCAGAATAATGGGTGAGGAGAATTTTTTTTTCCAAAATATCCATGTTGTTACTTTACTTCTGAATTCCTGACACATACTCAAGGAGGAAAAAGTTGAGAACTGCCATTGTAAACAAAGCGAGAGAGAAAATTATGGCCAGATCCAAATGGGATAGAGTCTCACCATGAAGAAATAGTCATGAAAAGAAGATAGGAATTACTCAGATTGGACAAGCCCAGATAGCACCTCTTCTAAAATCATTTTAATGGCTTAGAGAAAAGGATGCTAACAGTAACAGCAAGTCAATATTTCCTAGGTGCAAATATATGAAGAAGACTTCAAAAAGGAGCGATCAGACCGAGAAAGACTTAATCAAGAGAAAGAGGAGCTACAGCAAATTAATCAAACTTCTCAATCCCAGTTGAACAGGCTGAATTCTCAGGTATAAGTCGAAACAAAATAATCTTTGCCAGCACATATGTATTTTTTTATTTTTCGTTAAAAAAATTCAAGACTTTGGCTTCTGTTAATTGACATTGATTTTCTTTGAGAGGTAAGCCCCTGGGATGAAATCATTCTTAAACAATCTTGTAAAGAGATGAAAATGACTGGAGATTTCTCTTAACTTAAGTCTATTAAGGAGTTACCTAAGAAATTGGATTCCAAAGTCTTTTATAAAATCCAATTCTTTTGATATTTTTCTCATAGTATTTATCTTGGTAGAAAGGGAGTTGAACTACCTAGTACTCAAAATTCAAATCCAAAACACTCCAGCATAGTGAGGTTGTTTTTAAACTCTTGTCATTTTCTTTGAAGGGCTATGTTGGAATGTTCCTGTCTTCCAAAAACATACATATTTCTAAATGTCATTTATATATATAAAATACAGTGAAACCGAGAATTTTGTTCAGTGGGTTCCCCGATTAAATGTAACTGGAGCACTCTCAAGGAAGCCACATAATGCTAGTTTATTGGAATAGAATATATTAAATGTAAGCATATTACAATTAAATGTAATAGGATATATTAGAAGTAGACTCAGGAAGTGGCATGATGGGTAAATATTGATGTTAATGAGGAAAATGTAGCTAACACAACTTTGGCTTAAGAAAAGAAAATGAACCACAGAATTTTTGATTTGCAAAATCATCCAGTGCTTTTCAGTAAATAGGAAATTGTTGCAGAACATGCTGTGACAGCTCTGGAGCTGCGGGATTCTTAGTCTCAAAAGAAATGTTTAACTTTGTCGTCCTCTTTTTCCTAATACAAAGTATACAGTAAATTAATTTCTTTTCTGACATTTTGTCAAGGTTTCACTTGAAATTCCTAATTTTACATGCAAAAATTATTTGGCAGAACCATTTTCTAAGAAATTAAAAGTAATAAAATAGTGGCAAAAGTATAATAAAAATGCTTTTCTGAAAATAATTCATGCACCTTACTTTATACAAACAAGGGGTGAGAAAATGTTCTCATGACTCTCGGTGAGGAAGTCACTCTCAATTTGTATGTCTTACATGCAGAGCTCCCTTAATTTCTTCTAAGTTGTCACTGCACTAATTATTTTACTTTCAGCCATATTTTAATTTGCTCATTCTCCTATATGAACTTCAGATTGATGATAAATACGTGTCTAAGATTGGCAATGTTCTTGCCATTGTAGACGTTCTAGTGCATCGAGGAACACATAACAATCTGAATATATTAGAGACTATAATCCACAAGTAATTTTCATTTCTCTGTCATCTATAAACTAATTTTTGATTGATATCAACAAAACAGTGCATTGTCTACATAGAGTATGGTATAATTGTATTAATGAACTAAGGGATAATCTTGGTGATACCTTAAAACTACCAAAATTTTTCTTTAAATAATGATAGTTCAAGCATTTATTTTTCATTTTTTTAAAGATTTATTTATTTGGGAGAGAGAGTCCTAGGGCACACACAAGTGGGGGGAGGGGTAGAAGTAGAGGAAGAAGGAGAGAATCTCAAGCAGACTACCTGCTGGATGCTGAGCCTGACACAGGGCTCAATCCCACGACCCGGAGATCATGACCTGAGCCGAAATCAAGAGTCAGACACTTAACCAATGAACCAGGTGCCCCCTAACATTTATTTTTCAAAAGTCTCATTCACTCTGGTCAAAAGATGATAGAACTCACAAAGAGATATAGTAGATGGCTTAACAACCCATGTTTAATGTATTAACGGCAGATTGAATGCCATGATATAATAGAATGGACAGGATGTTATTTGAATATCATGTTATCTGTGGTCCCAAAAAAGGAATTCTTAGCTCAGATCATTCTGGCACTAGTTTCTTACATACCAGAGTTTATTCATAATATCACTAAGGATGTTTTAAGCCAACAACCGGTAAAATAGGAGTGTGGTAAAGAGCAAGATACCTAGAGATTCTTGGGAATAGGAGTAGGGTAACAACTTCGTGCCTGTGCCTGCTTTGACAATCAGGGATGACACTGAGCAAGTTCTCCAACTTTTCTGTGCTTCCTTTCCTTTATCTGTAAAATGACAAAGTTGAACCAGATGGTCTCTAAAATATTTCTTATAATTCTAAAACCTCTGTCTCTAAAAATAAGTTACTAAATCTCTCAGTATACTCACCTGTGAAATATGGGTGATGGTTTTCACCTCATGACTTCATAAAGTTGTTCTCAGGGTGAAATGAAAAAAATCTACACAAAAACATCTAGCTCAGGTCATGCCTCACAGGTATTTCACAAATGATTTTAGTTTGTTGGAAGGAGGAGTTTTTAAATAGGGTCAGTTAGTTGTGTAATTAATATGCCACATATAGTTTCTTGTAACTTAATTTTGATGCTTTCTTTTTGCAAGGCATTTGTTATATACTATAAGGAACTAAAAGAATGATCCTTGCTGTTAAAGACTCACAATATAAGGGGGACATATATAGTCTATCCTTATCATTTTGGGACTCCATATTTGTGAATTTACCTGCTTACTAAAATGTATTTGTCATCCCAAAAATCAATATTGGTGCCACCTAAATCCATTTGTGAATATGTACAGACAGAAAAAAACTTGAGTCACCTTACACACTTGTTCCCAGTTGAGGTCCAACAAGGCCTTGCCTCCTTGTTTTGGCTCTCAGACTGTAACAAATGTCCTTTTCGTGGTTTATTTCATGCCACATTTTCTCATTTTTGTCCTTTTTGTTGGTTATTACATTGCTTAAAATGGCCCCCGAACAGAGAGCTGAGGTACCTCATGGTAGGAAGGCCATGCTCTGCCTTACAGAGAAAAGACGTGTTAGGTAAGTTTCATTCAGGGATTAACAGAGTGCCATAGGCCAGGAGTCCAATGTTAATGGGCCAACAATCTATATTCAACAAGATGCCTTTAATAGAAACGCACATAAAACAGGATTCTATATTGATCAGTCAACAAAAATGGTCTGACCAGAGGCTCATGGGAACCTAACCCTGCATTTCCCAAGGAGCAGTGGTTCCATTCTCACTACTTCAGTGTTCATGGTGACTTTACAGAACGTAACTCCTGCGGATAATGAAAACTGATTGTACACAGTACACATTGGACTACAAAAAGTCGCAGGGAAAATATATAATGCTAAATGGGAGGACAAAGGAAGGAGAGAGGCAGGACTTGGAACGTATCATTCGGTGGGGATATATGCCCTACAGGCATGAGGAACAGGGTGTGTAGGGATGACAATAGCGTGACTAATGAGTCAAAGCAAAAACAGCTTTTTCTAGTTGTGTCAGATGTTGAAAGACTTCACGGTGGGTGACTCTGCCAGATGAGGCTGGGCCTTAAATAGGGAGAAGCCATAAAGTACAGCAGTGTGACTTTGAACAAGTTCCTCAGTATCTCACGTCTCAGTGTCCTCATCAGTAAAATAGGGATAATAACATTGAAGTATCACATAGAGGCATTGGGAGGAGTCGGTGAGTCATTATATGTAAAGCTATAGATCAGTGTCCGGCACGGATTAAGTGCATGTACAACTTCTAGCATTTACGGTGACGGCTCTTGAATGTACAGCTGACCAATTCCAATTCTATTCAATAAGCAGTGGAAGCTGTTTTTGTGTCTCTGTCTATTCCCATGTCTCTACATTTATATCTGTGTCTCAGGATATCACCCTAAAACTGAGAATTACAGTCGTTTCAACAAATTGGAATAACAGTTTAGAACGATTCTACATTCCACACTTCACTTGGGCGTTTCGAGATAGAACCGACGCAGGTCTGGAAAATCCAAAATGTGACAGTTTTCAGTGGCGTGACTGCTGTATCAGTGCTTCACCCCTGGGGCTTCTGAGCAGGTCGCTGACAGCTGGGTCAGGAGTAACTTTAGAACAAACCATGTGGGCTCTTTCGATAAACAAATGCCTTTGTTTTGTCCATAGATAAAAGCTTGTCAGCTGGAGAAAGAAAAACTCGAAAAGCAATTAAAACAGGTACGTTGCTCCTTACCTAAATTCACCAATCTTCTGGTCATAGTTGAAATGGGAACTTTAAGTTCCGGCCCCACATTTATTCCTGACTACAGCAGTTCCTCATGGTTCCAGTTAAAGGTGTATTCAAGCTCTGCTACGGATGTTCCAGAACAACCCAGGCTTTGCATAATGGACTAAAATGCCAGTGGATAGATAATGCTTAGGTACCACCAAGACCTGTCAGCCCTAACGCTCATGAAAAACACATGCTTTCCAGAACATGTTACCAGTACCACATAGCACATGCCTTAGTGTGTGCTCATGCAAATAGAGATTTCTTCATTGACCCATGAACGCCTGGGAAGTATATCCTTGGTATTTCTTGCAGTTGCTTACACAATTTACAGTGGAAAATTACATCAAAGGCTTGTGCCTCTTTGGGGAAAATACAGTATCTTCTTGGGCACTGAAGTGTTTTGTCCCATTGGTTCTCTAGTAGGCTGCAGGAATTAATATTATTTCTCTTGATTCTTAATTTACTCTCTGGACTTCAGTTATGCTATAAGAGTCTTGTTAAAACTTGTTTTATGGCTTAATGGCTGGTTCTTCTTAAGCGAAGACCCTCTGTGAAGATAACTCAGAAACATAAAGTTAACTCTATACCTTTTAAGTGTTTCTGATGTCTTCAACATGAAAGGCTAATTAGAGTTTCACCTTAAGTGAAATCTTCCCTGTGAGCCTCATCTCTATCAGTCCAGAGCCTACATCCGTGCACCCACCATGTTGAGTCGGGATTATGCGAGAGTTCGACTGAACCTTAAGATTTCAGCCAGACCTGTGGTTGTATAAAGCAAGTGTCAGTGTGACTCCCCAGTTTCACGCACTTCCTGTGAACCGACATTTTCCTCCTCAGATGTTGTTCCCGATGTGTAACTGTGGCTCGAATTCCCACCTGCGGAATCTACATGCACCAGCAGGCCCCGGGGCTGCACAGGATCAACAGAAGCTCCCAGTAAGTAAGAGCTTGCATCTCAACACAGAAGTGCTTATATTATTAACATAAGAATAAAAAAAAAAAAAAAAAGAAGTGCTTATATTACCTAATAAGTCCTAGCATTTTTTTTTTTCTTTTTGGTAGAAACCCTATCTGTCTCTGTAATTTGGGCACATACTATTGTCCACAGAAAGAGCCTCTTTTTATCTCCGCCCTTAATTTAGAGCGTTACAGTGGTCAATGTACACTATGATTATCTTTTTGGGACACGGCATCCACAGGACACACAAGGCTATGAATAAATTCACTGAACGGTATCAAATTGAGCTGTAATTCTTGAACAAACATACCACATTTTATAAGGGCCATTTTAAATGACATACCTGACTCTTCCAAAAGGGCATTTTTGTGGGTAAAGAGAAGCAAAGTGAATGTAGCAAGTCTGAGAGATGCCTTTTTCAGTTGTAAACTTATACTGAACTACTATGGATATGGCTACATCTGTGCAATATAGTCTTTGACATTTTCCAATTAAAAGGATATTCTTAAAGGATCCAAGAAAAAGTGACCCACTTAAGTTGCTCTCTGTGGCTGTGTCTAGCCAGGCAAAATGCAATGAACTGTGGAGCAATTATTTGTGAGTGGAATTGATTTGGACAGTCAGCCTGAATAAGCCAGAACCAAAGCATCCTTCCTTCGCTTCTCCATAGCGCTCTTCCTCCCACCCTCCCCCACGGTCTGGATGCTGGTCTCTACTTTGTGTTTTGGCTACATAGACAGCATCTTTACACAGGAAAAGAATTATGCGTTTTTCTGCACTTCGGAAATGCTCAGACGACTCCCCTCCCCCTTAGTTTGTATTGTGTTTTTAATTATGCAAAGAATCTTGAAATTTTAACCGGGATTTTCCTAGCAGAGCACTTACGGAGAGCATGACTCTCTTGGTTGCCATACTTTTGTATTTGAGTGTGACTCAAAGCCCTTTCCCCAAGGGAGGAGGTAATGACTCCTTGGGTGGCAGAGACCTGTCAGAATTTAATGAGCATCCCTTCTTTGACCCTGGTGTGACACAGCACACTGCTGAGAATTGGGTTCTTTTTGTGTTGTTGCCCGTTGTCACTTCTGTCTGCTCACCCGCCCCGTTTCCTTTTTTTCTTTACCTGTTTGCTTGCTTTTCGGTCTTTACAGGAAACATTTCTGGGACTCCCCAAACACAGCTATCATTCCTTAAATTTTTTTCTTTCAGAATGTAGGAGTAAATTAATGTTGTGGGAAACATAAAGAGATAGAAGTTTACTTTGGAGTTAGCTCCTACAGGTTGGGGAATTGGAGAAATAGTCTTGTGAAAGGTTAACGATAAAACCAATGAGTCATGCAAGTTTATCTAGAAGTAAAAATGACTATTTTCTTCAAATACTCATTTATGGAAAGAAAGCAGAAATTCACCTACTATAAAAAACTCATCAAACTTTCCCGATCAATTATAAGAGGTAAGGTGGTCCAGACTGTGTAAAATTATCACCAAATAAAGGATTTGAAAAAAGATCCCAAGCCATGTATAATGTCTTACGTTTTCAAGCAGTCTTCAGTTAAACAGAATCTTGGTATAACAGTAGAATTTCACTCCCGGAGTTCATATAAAAAGAATATTTTGTGTTTTATGCTTATTTCTAAGCCTGAATTAAAGGACAAGCAGTCGTGTTTGTAAAATTACAGTATTTCTCCTTCTTTTGGCAACTCTCCTGGAATCTAAAACTGAGGCTCACGTCACTTATCCTACGTGTTATTTGAGACATCTAAAAATAAACGAGGAGATAAAAAACAGAGGTGATCTCATTTCCTCTTTTAGCTTTCTCATGGACCAAAAGGAGCCAAGAATCTAGGTGTCTGAGTGGGGGTAAAGTGGGGTCAAACTGTACTAAATGCAGCGTTTCTTAGTGTCTTGTCTGATAATTGAACTTTAAGGCTACTTTCAGTGGTCTGGCAGCCCTGTAAAACGTTCCCTGCTGGCTCATTGGTAGAGACATTTTCCCAGAGTTATTTTCAGGAGGTAATTGATTAATAGAACAAAAGGTCTATATTCTCTGTGTCTGGGCGGGGGCGGTGGGGGGAAGTAGGAGGCAGGGGTGAGCACTAGGAGCAGGAAGACAGACCATCCTCATGGGCAGGTGAAGCTGGGTTGCTCTGCTCCAAGTGGTTAACTACAGAGGTACTCATCTTGGAACTGTATCTTGAACTTCGGGTCTGTAGCTTATGATTAATCCAAAGCAGTTTGTCTGACATGTTCCCCGATGTTCAATATCTAGGTGTTCTTAACTGGTGAAGCCTAGAAGACAATCCCACAAGAAAAATCCTAGTCTGCCCTGACCTCTCACTGCCTCTCTAGTCTAAACTCTCTGAACAATCTAGAGAGTAGTTTCCGCGGAGGAACAGGACTAAGGGAAAGATCCACCCTGCTTCACCGTCCTGAGCCTCTCTAAGCTATGTCCGCATCAAAAGGCTTAGATTTTTTCCTTGTACCCCGAAACATTAAACTTGTCACTGTGTTCTTGGTCTCTCTGTTGCCTCCTGTGTGAGGGCTTTAAATATAGTTATTTATTGATGGTAAACTGCTCTGTTTTATTTATGCGCTGTAGTAAGTTTTACAGAAGTGTTTATACTTCTGCAGATATCCAAAACACATCTGCTTTAAAAAAAAAGTCACAACCCCAAAGTAGGAGAAACTCTGGCCAACACAGAGTGGATTTAGAGGGGGGCGGGTTGGGAGATGGGTATAGTGATGAAGGAGGTAAGAGAGATGAGCGAGATTGGCAACAGGTTTGGATAGAAAGGATTTTTGTGCTGCCTGCGTAACAAAAGCCACATAGTATAATTACATTTTTAATACGCCACCAAGTTTTGTTTGAAGTCCATATTGCTATAATAATGTTGTATTGTTCCACACAGCCAGACTATCAGTGGTATGCTCCTGACCAGTTTCCTCCAGATGTGCAGCACAAGGCGAATGGTGAGACCACAGCTGTATTGAGCATTCTTTCATGTTTACATTTTAATGGGGTCTTTTGGGGATGTTTACTCAACATACATTCATTTGTACTCGGGGAGGGCCTTCTAAAAAGTTGTGTTGCATACACAACTCTAATTTGATGCACCTGGGGTTAACTTGAACTCCTTAAGAAACAGAAAATGTTCGAATGCAGAAATGCAGGAATCTCAGTTCTGGCTTCTGCTCCCATTTCAGGCTCAGAGTCAGTATTCCATCTGGGGCTAGAAATGAAAACTTCAAGTGGAGCTATACTGTAACAACAACAGCAAAGCTCTGGGATTCCACTACACAGGGCAGATGCACATCCACTGTTCCAGGTTGAGTTTGCTAGACAGATGTTTTAAATGTCACTGGCAGACAGACAGAGGAAACCAGACTCAGAACTGTGTTCCCTAATGACTAAATGTCAGACTCCAAGTTTAGGCCAAGGTAGCCCACAACACCCACCTCTAAGTATGCTGGAAAAAAACACTAAAAAATCACCTATCAAGTACTCACAACTGAGTACTCTTTTATCGTATTTTTCTTTGGTTGACCATTCTCCACTTCTTTCCAGCATCTGCCACACTTTCTACTGCTTGTTTCTGTGGTCTCATGAGGCCACTCAGGAATGGGCTGTATAAACTGGGCTATAACCATAATCCCACCTTTATTCTCATCACATATAATCAAAAGTCAGCCATGCCTGCTACATGTTTAAAAATCTCATATGACACACACCTGTGACTCTACATTGTTAATTTCCAGAGATTTTAATCTATCTAGAAAAGCTAAAGATGAGCCATATTCCAATTTCAGGCCATACTTGAAACTTGATCTCATTTAGATCTGATCTGAGATCAGAGAATTCTATTTTTTACCGAAAGGAGCCCATTATGGAGTAGAAATAGAAAGCCAGGGATAACACATGTAGTTTTGCAGGTCGTGTACTTCTCAAGTCCAAGTTCTTCATGGTAGTCTTTGAAAGTAGAACCTCCTAGAGTCGCACAATACACAACCTGGACAGCTGTACACGGCAGCACTAAGAGTGGTGAGGGCCGTAGCTTACAGTAGCATTATAGAGAAGAAAGATAAAAAGTGAGAACTCTATAAAAAAATGTCTAGGTATTTATCAGAAAACTGTAGGACTCTTTTTTTCTTTTCTTTCCACTATGAATATAACCATTGGTTTTAATGAAGTTCTTGGGTTCCAGCCATAGTAGAGAACTTTTATTAGAAAGGCATACTATTAACCATAATGATTGTTGCATAATGTCTGTGTTTTTGAAATCTATTGTTGTATAATAGCTGAGCTGCCACCCAATTATAATTTTCCACTTCGTATTATATTGGTCTGGAATGAGTATTAAAGATATTTTCTCCCTGAATTGGAGTTTAACCACTAGAAAATACAATTATGCAGAAGAGAATTCAGTAATGTCATAGAGCCATTTATGTATCACTAATAGATTCTTCTTGGACCAGTGTAATAGAAGCTAATAATTACATAAGGTAGAAGTGAATTGTGATGATCTTCATAGTGATTTTTGTCTGCTTGGGAAGAAACAGTGTGTAAACATGCTAAGAGTCTACAGATGTAAAATTACAATAAAAAATAAACCTCTATTATGTAGCAACCTCAGTATTTTTAAGACATTTTAATCTTCACAACAACGCTATAAAATAGGTTTTATTATATTATACCATTTTATGGATGGGGAGACTGAGGCTTGGAGAATTTAAGTAGCATGCCTAAATAACACAGTTGGTAAAATTTAATCCTGGGATTAGATTCCAGATGAATAGGATTTCAAAACCTATGCTTTGAATCACATCCTATAGTGCCCTCGACAACCTACCTCTCTCACTCTATTAGAATTTTCTACAGTGACAGATATAAAATGAGAATGGGGGATTTAACTTGGATAATTATATGACTTAAACCTATTCCTCAATAATCTTTTCTTCCTGTGAGGCCATAACATGTTATTTGTGCTACTCATTTGGTATTTTGAATATCACAGGTAAAAGCCAAAGTACTATGTAAGATTAAGTATGTAATAAATATGTTATGAACGAATTCATGCTTGGTCAGCCCTAGTGGAAACCGATGGGATATGTTGCCATATGAACCCTTTCCTTCTCTGCAGCTCACTGTGGCTTGTCTGGGAAGAGGGCTGATCATGGCCAGGGGACTGGAGAAAGAAATTCCTTATTCAGACATCTACGTGTTTTTGATTTCTATTTCTGCTCTTCTAGCTTCCAAAGCTGATGCTATCTCAAGGTTCAAGCCAGTTCATAAAAATTGGCAAAAGCTCTTAGATCACCCTCATCAAAAAAAATCTCTCATGTGCCATTATTTAATTTCAGTGGTGATTCTTCTTATTTTTTATGTCATTTAATTGGAAAGATCTTTTTGATTTGTAGGTCCAATGCAGTTGCTCAGAATTCTTTTTTTTTTTTTTTTTTTTTTAAAGATTTTATTTATTTATTTGAGACAGAGAGAATGAGAGACAGAGAGCATGAGAGGGAGGAGGGTCAGAGGGAGAAGCAGACTCCCTGCCGAGCAGGGAGCCCGATGCGGGACTCGATCCCGGGACTCCAGGATCATGACCTGAGCCGAAGGCAGTCGCTTAACCAACTGAGCCACCCAGGCGCCCAGTTGCTCAGAATTCTTAAAAGTAACTTTGTGGTATTGTTAAATAGGAGTTTAGAAATCTTTTTATTATACAGACATTTTTGTTATGATATTACTCACTGACTTATTATTTGGCTAATATGTTTATCTTTCACTATTCAGGAATATACTGCTAGTCAGCATACCCTGTGTTTTGGGCTATAAATACCCAAACTCAAACAATGGAAGAAAAAATGAGTGGAAAAATTAGGCTCAGTGTTTGTTAAATTATAAACAGGAAGTATTTTTAAAACTCATAAATTTTACTCATATAATAAGTACTGAGGTATTATACTTGTATTTTAGTGAAAATGACCTTTTCAGAAATATAGATAATTAAATGAATATTAATCTGTATGTGTGCTTTATACATTGTCCTAATTCTCAGTTTTTATTACTTTCCTATGACTCCCGACAAATTTTACTTTTCTGATCCCAATATATATAGCACTTTATGGTTTGATCCTAGTATCCATCCTTATAATTCCTCTCATGGTAATCTAACCTGAAATAGTGACTCTGACATCTACACGTGAAGTGTTTGCAGGGCAGTAGCCTTGTGATTTTTAAAATGTACACTGGGTAATGAGTGGTTAAATTGCTATGATCACTAGATCCTCCTTTAACATTCCCTGAGGCAAGAATACATGGAGAGCTCTGTACTTCAGGTTCAATATTTAAACATCATGAATCAAGCATAGAAGCTATTATAGTCTATCCTCCTATTGATAAATATAGCTGGAAGGGCAGAGTGACATTTAAAATGCCCACATTCCAAACAGTTCTGTTCCAGGACACAATGGCACAGGAAGACCTGAGCCGTGGCTCATCCCCTTCTCTTCCCACCTTTCTCCTGGGAGGGATCTTGAGTGTGAATTTGAGTACAGCCCAGTTGGCACATCCCAACTTCATCCATGTACCCCTCATTACGCTACAAACAGCACCCCTTGGCTTTAGGCCTGGGAAAGAGGACCACATGAGGCCTAGAAGCAGAAACAGGGTCACTTGGGCAGGAATTTTGGGGTCTGTACGTGGGTACCAAGAGCTTGTTCTAGAATGAGGCAGACTCACAGTGGGGAGGAAGGTGGTTGGAGGAAGGCCAGAGCAGGGTCCTCTAAAAGTGGGGACCTAATGAAGGGCTTCCTGACCAAAGACTAAAGTCAATAGGTACTGAGTACTATTGAACACTCTTTGGGTCAACTAATTTCCAGTTTTGCTCTGTTACTGTCTCTGGTTATTTTAGAATGCTTTGCGGACATGTTGGAAATAGACTCTTCTTTCAAAAATTAAAGATTTAAATAAAGGTTTTCAAGACATTTAAGACTTACTTGGCTTTCTCTCTGCACAGCACTAAATAATCACATTTTTATATATCGAAGTCCACAGATGTTAAGGGGTTACAGTTTCTGTTTAGAAACGTGATTTTATGAAGAACATTTTAATCTTGTTTCATCTGTTATCAGAATAGGATGCAAAATGACTTCCATGTTTCTAGAACAATTATGGCATAGTTGAGTTAGTATAACCTTGAAAACATGTTGTTTTGTTTCTTCCTTTGTGAAATGTCAAAAGGCTATGTTTTCTACCTACATTGCATGCCAGTCTCTTCTGTACCTTCCAAATTTTTCATATGGTGCAGAGTTGAACTTCGTCTAATGAGCTAGAGCTCAATTCTTACACATTTGGAAGGACATGAAATGTAGGCATGTGAGATTGTGTTGTGAGCAAACATAATTATTTCTTTACGATATAGAAGATCAAAGCCTAACTATTATAATTGGCCTTTACTAATGTCTAGTAATAACTAAATAACCGAATACTGACTGAATTCATTTCCTAGGGCTACTGTAACAAAGCACCAAAAACTAGATGGTTTAAAACAGCAGAAATTTATCCTCTCACACTCTGGAGGCTAGAATTCTGAAATCCAGGTGTTGGCAGGTCATGCTCCCTCCAGAGCCTCTAGAGAAGTCTCCTTCCTTGCCTCTTCCTGCTTCTAGTAGCCCCAGATATTCCTTGGCTTGTGGCAGCATAACTCCAATCTCTGCCTCACTCTTCACTTGGCCATCTTCTCTCGTCTGTGTCTGTGTCCAAATATTCATCTTCTTATAAGGACTCCAGTCATATTGGATGAGGCTAATCTAGTATAATCTCATATTAACCCGATTATATGGGCAAAGTCCAATTTCCAAATAAGGTCACATCCACAGGTACCAGGGGTTAAGACATACACATATCTTTTGGGGGGGACACAATTCAACCCATAACACTAACCCTGTGCCAGAAACTATTTTAGGCACTGTATATATTTATATATTATCTCATCAAAACCTTTTATAGCAACTCTATGAAGTGAGTACTATTGTTGTTCCTGTTTTAAAATTGTGGAAGCCAAGGAACAAAGAGATCATGTCACTTGTCCAAGTCCACATAGCTGGTTATTGGCTAGGACATAGACAAGCTGGGCAGTCTACCTCCAAAGCCCACACTGTAACCACCAAGCAATATGGACAAGCCCAGGCTACATATTAAAATATAATAGTGTCGGGGCGCCTGGGTGGCTCAGTCGTTAAGCGTCTGCCTTCGGCTCAGGTCATGATCCCAGGGTCCTGGGATCGAGCCCCGCATCGGGCTCCCCGCTCTGCGGGAAGCCTGCTTCTCCCTCTCCCACTGCCCCTGCTTGTGTTCCCTCTCTTGCTGTGTCTCTCTCTGTCAAATAAATAAATAAAATCTTTAAAAATATATATATAATAGTGTCATCATTTGGATGTATTTTATTTAAATAAATTCTAATGGCCCTCTCCTGAAAGCCAGAATCTTTATTTCTCAGTTTGCATCTTTTTATAATTGTCTTTATAACTGAACATTACAGATCATTTTAGTTTGGTAAAATGGCTGGCTTAGTTGGATTTTTTTCAGTAGTATGAAGAGATGTAGGAGTCAGTATAAATAGTAGAAGTTACTTAAGAGATGTAAGAAACAGAAGAAACTTAGAGACTATACTTGTGTGATTTTCAATACAGATGGATAAAATATTAAGAATATTTTTCTTTTATAAAATACATTACTTATCTCACCAGCAGTTAATAAAAATATTAATCAAAATTTAGAGACAGATAGTTTTATGTCTATTTCTGGATTTATAGAGAAGAATTGCAGGAGAAATGCATCCTCACCTTATAATGCTGTAAAGGTCGGCTTATTGGTAAACTAAGTGATTTTGCTAAGGGAATATTAAATAAAGTGTAAATGTATATTTATATGTCCAGGACCATATGAAAATATAGGTGGTAAATATATTCCTATGCAGACATCAATTTATAAGCAAAGACTAAACATTCTGATTAACATTCTACATAGATAGATATAGGTAGGTAGGTGGATAGATAGAGCCTAGATGAGAAAAATGCACACAATAAGGCTAGACTAGTCACAATTCCACTAGGTGAATAAAATTGCACTATTTCTCTTAAATGGAAAATAAAAATCTGTTGGGAAATGAGGTTTCTATTGGATATTGCATCCCAACTGGGAAGAATGTTTACTTACGTACGTTTCTGTACTGTTGATGCGTGAGCATACCCGTTCTGAGGTGAGTGGGCATGTGGAGCGGAGAGTCCCCTTCGAACCTGTCTGCTGCACTGGTGCACCCTCCGCTCATAGAGGACTCTAGCTTCGGCCGATCCCTGATGTAGAGGCAGACATGGACTCTGCCACCAAGATCTCTGGGTCCTATTCGGATCACTTCAGCGTCACAGTACTTAACGTGCACTCTTGTGAACATAAAGGGATAGAGTGTAACGCATACCATTAATAAATAATAAGGCACACAATTAGTGAGTGGAATTCTTTACCAACCAATAAGGCAAAGCAGATTGTGTCTAGCACTGTGAGAACCCACGATTCCCTGGTGGCGTTTCTCTTGCCCTGCCATTCAAACCATGGAGACAAGTCTGATGACAGACGTCTCTTCCCACACTCACTGCTTGGGGACGCCCCGCCTTCCCTTCAAGGAACTGAAGACCTGTTTTTTTCTTCTGTTCACATTTCCATTCTGCCATGGATCCTCTCGTGGGTCACACCCTCTCTCCGTCTAAAACATGGGGATAATGACCCTCACCTCTATACCTATTTCACAAGAGTGCTATAAAAACTACAAAGGAATTAATTTTTCTTAAAGTTTTAAGATATCTAGGGGTAGGTATCATAAATGGATTAAATCTAAAGTCCAGTGGATTATGGTTCTGGGTCCAAATTTATGCTCTTACCATATTAGGTATCTTTTTAGTGTAATGGCCACCATTCTTAGAAGAGTATTTTTTTTAAGCCTGGAAGGAAACTGTTAGTTTAAATGTTTGTTTATTCGAAATACCAAATTCAGGGCGGCAAGAATAAAACATTTAACATATTCTCAATTGTTATCATGAATGGGAAAATACCTTATTTCTTGAAATTTATATGTATTTTTTCAGTCACCATGAGTAGCTCTCTTCAATTGTGTCTTCCCTGTAGTGCTCATCTGTGGTATTCTATCTTAGTCCTACTGAAATATACCATGTCTTTCACATTGGCCTTCATGGTACATGAACACATCTTAAGCACTGCGATCTTTTCTATCACTTTGATGATAATGTACCCTTCACCATACTTAAAGTAGTTTATGTGGCAGTTATCTTCCCGTGGGCTAAGTACCAAACCTAATAGTAACATATATGACTTACTTTCCTAAGCAAATGCCTGAGCCACCAAAATGCCAGCAAAGATGAGAAGTAGTACAGAATATTCCTCTTCAGGCATGAGTAGAACTAGGCCACAGCTGATTTCACAAAGTGGTAAGCATATGTCAATGCTTAAAATAATAACCCTCCATTTCCCGCCTCTTGATTTTTCAGTGTAAACTTGTGGAAGCTCATGATTAAAATATTTCTTTCTTTCTTTTTTTTTTTTTTTTTTGCCAGCCTCAAAGTTTATGTTAGCCCCGAGCCAGAAGAAATGAATTTTTAATTTTTAATCTGAAACATTTTCCTTCTGTGTTTCATAGGTTTCTCCTCAGAAAAGAAAGTCAATTAGTAGAAGCACACACAAGTGGAGGAGCATCCCGGCCAAAGGTAGAGCTTGGCTGAGGGCCCTCATTTTTCTTTTTACTGGTAGCTTGTGTCTGCACAACTGCACGTCATCTACTCCATGATTTGTGCACAGTAGTGTTTCCCTTTGGCACGGAGAGAGGAAAAGACTTGGGGCAGCTAAGATCCCAATCAAGTCTGAGAAGCCAGCATTACACAACCAAACGCAACGTCCAGTTTCCTCGAAATGAGATGTGGCAGATGGATTATGGGCCATTCTTTGAAACTCTCTTCAGCATATGGCTGCTGGATTTACAGAGACTGATTTCATGATTTCAGCAACTCCACTTTTGGTACAGTGATGTTCTCTGTTGATTGAAAAATATATTCCCTGGGGGAAAAGTTCCTGCAGTTGTAAATTTGTAACATTGCTCCTATTGTTTTCGTAGGGCTTGGTTCTTTAGCCAGCTTGACTAGATACTGTGTTCGTCATTGTTGACCTTGGTGAACCTAGGAATAGGACTGAAGACGTGTATAGACGTCCTTAAACTAAATGAATGGTTCAATCTGAATAAAACGATAACCTCGAAACTATGCTTTCAACAGATCCTTCCTTTAAGGTGGGGAGAAATTGTGAGCCTCCTTTTTTTTTTGGTGGGATAGATTATGAACGATAAAACCCTACTGTGATGATGATGGCTTCGCTGTGTTCATATGTACTTATAGTAGTAGTTCAGAGACACATGGATTTGGGGTGAAATCTGTTTTTTCTTCCCATGGATTTGAGTAATTATTGATGAACAACACGTCTGACTTCTCAAACCTATGAGAGGAAAAGTGAATGTATCCAAATTCTATTGCAATTAAATTATACAGTGGCATGACAGATGTCTAAAGACTAAGCAGATTTAAAAGTATTACGTTCATCCATTTAATAAGGTTTCTGCTAGGACCAACTGGAGGTCCTCTATGTGAGGAGATGTATAGCAGGAGGGTGAGATCCATGAATATCTGTAATCCTAGAAGCACCTAAAGAAATAGAATAAAACAAAGCTGTCATATTGCTGTCAAAAAAACAATCCAACATACTGCTAAAACTATCTGGCTCCAGCTTCCAGAAGTTATACTACTTAATTCCAGCTCAGACTCTCCTTTTTTTCAACTTCTGAACGTACTTGCAGCTTTGTGTAATGGGAAGGTGAACCAGCCTTAGAAAGTTAAATACTTTCAGCCTCGGTCTGGCTACTGGGAAGATAATTCCTGAGAAAGAATTATCCTTCTCTTACGTTAATTCTCTAAAGCTTTGTTTTTGCTGCTACTTATTAAAGAGACAAATCATTCTTGAGCAATACTTCAGCATAAGTGAATCAGAAAAACAATGGGGTTTACAAGTCAGTTTCCTCGATGCTTTTTTTTTTTTTTTTTTTTAATTTCCATTTCCTCAGATTCGTGGAGAAGTCATTGCAATAACAACTTTTAGTGGTGGATTAAGTTTGCCAACTGAGATGTACCTATTGGCATAAAAACTGAACATACATACAAGACGTACCCTTTGATAGACTCATTCTAGGTAAATCGAACAGCAATAAAACATGATTTAACCATACTACTATTATTGAAGTCATCCTATTATTAATTAGCAAGTTGGCAAACATTGGCAAGATTATGCAAATGCTAATGTAATGGGAAAAACTCCAATTTAAGTGGGACCTAATTTAATTTGAATTCCCAGTGGGTGACTGCAAATGTGGGAAGGGGACCCCTTACTCAGAGTGCAACAAAAGACAGAATTTCTACAAGAAGACAGATTTCTACAGCCCTGGCCCAAGAGCCAGCCAGTCCCTCCTGTGTCCCTCTCCCCAAATCATTTGTTTGGGGGCTTCTGTCTCAGCCCATGATAAGGGTCATCCTCAGCTGTGACACTTGCTTCATTATCATACACAATTTTTGGAAATTACGTGAGGGACAGCTGTGTCCTTTGAAAGGAGAGGAAGTCATACCACACAGTCTCTTTTATCCAGGAAATGGAACATGAGGGCACATTTTAAGTTTTTGATGATCATGGAGAATTTGACCTTGAAGGTATCACATGAATAAAAAGGTATATTCACCTTGTCTTGGTTGTGACATGAAGTCAAAAAGAAAACCTTCCTTCGGGTGTGGTTAGGTCTGGGAGTTTGTTGACCCCATTTTTCCGACAAAAAGGATATTTCGGACTAAATTGCTAATATGAAGCATGAACAGACTTCCAGGTAATTTTCTTTAGTTTATTTACTGAGCTCTATCATTTAATGTTCAAGTGCATTACATGGTAGAAGTATGGGTCTAAATGGTCACTTTCATGTATCAATACTTTTAATGTAGCTCAGTCACAAGTGAAATCAAATCTAAAAGACATATGACCTCCCAACTCAATAATTCGATTTAACAATTTTTTATTAATTTTTTTTTTTTTTAAATATGGGACACTTCACCAATTTGTGTGTCATCCTTGCTCAGGGGCCATGCTAATTTTCTCTGTATCATTCCAATTTTAGTATATGTGCTGCTTAAGTCAGCACAACAATTGTTAAATGAATACCCATTATTTTCAAAAATGTCTAGGCAGCACCAAACATCACACACTGTGCCCTGTTCTCTGTGCACTATTTTTGGTTGACTCCATATTTGGAGGGGAAGGCAGAGCCATTTAGCAACTTTTATTCTCCCCAGTTTGGGGGGTCCTTCTGCCCCCTTTTCATTTTTGCCATTTTTATTTCCATCTTCCCGGGGACCCCAACAATATTAGATCCGAAGGAGATATAGAATCAGTTGCATTGCTGTTTCAGCTACACTACGATCCTCCCTTCCCTGCCTCAAAATTGCCTAAGCTCCAATTATACAGCTCAAAAGAAAAGAAAATATTTGCTATAATTTTTAATAATTTTAGAAATAATTTCTCTTGCTTCATTTCCTTCTTACATACCTCCCTCTCCACTCCCATCAGTATTTTGGCCCAAGGAAGAAAGGTATTCTGGGGGAACAATTATACTCTCAGTGTCTGTGATTCTGTAGTAAAGGAAACTTCTACCAGCACACACAAATCACACACCCACACACTCGCTCTACACTCACACCACACATACCATATACACACACCACATACACATATATGCCACCCACGCACAGAGACAAAATACAGACACACCACACAGACATTCCCCACACATGCACATGTATCACGCACTCCACATACCCTGCCTCTACCTTCTTACCTATAGGTCTTCATTTTCTCCATTTGTGACTGGGTAGGTTTAGTCAAATGGGAAATTTTACATGATGAAGCTAATTTTTTTATGTTGCCTCAAATCCCTGTATGTATAATATATTGCCAAGAATACTGACAAACTCCATCCTAAGCCTCCTACAGGAAGCAATAATGTTGAGATCTAGAACCAAATAATTTGCCAGTAATTGCTGAGTATTGTGAGACTTTTAATGTTTATGGGAATGTGTGAATTTCACTAATTTGTGTATTGCACAAATTATTTTAAGGGCGCCTGGGTGGCTCAGTTGGTTAAGCGACTGCTTTCGGCTCAGGCCATGATCCTGGAGTCCCTGGATAGGGCCCCGCATCGGGCTCCCTGCTCGGCGGGGAGTCTGCTTCTCCCTCTGACCCTCCCCCCTCTCATGTACTCGCTCTCTCTCATTCTCTCTCTCTCAAATAAATAAATAAAATCTTTAATAAATAAATAAATAAATAAATAAATAAATAAATAAATAAATATAAATTTAAATTATAAAATCGTTTTTCCCTGCTCTCCTCTGATTTTATTCCATTCCAATATTAGAAGGAGGAGCACAATTTATGGGACTCAGGAGATACTATTTGGTAAACTAAACCCAACCCTTGGGGCTTCCCGGATGTGCTTAACTTATTACCGAGCTTTAATTTGCTGAAAGAATCCATCTTAGTAACTAATTTTCCTGAGTCTGCTCTTGCCTGGTAGGAGTGTGCTTAGATGGACTAGCAATTTAATTTGCACATCTGTGGGGGAACCTCATGGCTCCCCTCTCTCTCCTATCTGCAGCCGAAGTTTGATGACCCACCTCAGTCAACCACAGACACACACACGGCTGGCAAGAGTAAGAATGAGACCCTCCAAGGGCGCCTGGGCGGCGCAGTCCGTTAAGCTTCTGACTCTTGGTTTCAGCTGGGGTCGTGGCCTCAGGGTCGTAAGATCAAGTGGGGCTCTCGGTGGCGCTGAGCGCGGAGTCTGCTTGGGACTCTCTCCCTCTGCCTCTGCCTTGCCCCCACCCCACCTAAAACAAACGAATAAATCTTTTTTAAAAAATGAGACACCCACCCCCCGTCACTCCGAGACACCTGTGCAGGCAAATCTGGCTCTGCTGAAGTAGAAGAAAATGAGTTTGAGAGACTTGTTTCTTGGTTTCCAAACATCCATTTCCTTTGTTTTTGTTTGTTTTTGTTTTGGAATAGCACCAATGTATCCTTTAGGAAAGTTATTTTCCTCATTGGACCCAGTTTGATCTAAAGTGCCCTGGCCTCTCCTAGGCAAGAGGCAACCATGCGATCCAAACCAGGCTAACCGGACACTCCATTGCTGAAATTTGAACTTCAAGCCCACATAGTCCTGGGGAGGCCATGGTCCTTACACGGCACCTTACGTTTGATCATGTTCTGCGACTTCCATGTATTTGATATGAGGAACCCAGTGTGTCTCCAATCAATTCTTTAAGTCAGAGTTTTTCTTGTCTGAAACAAAAGAACCTTAATTAATTACAAGTGTGAGAATTAAAGCTCAGGGACTATCTGTCAAGGATATTGTGAGGAATATGTATATGTTACACACACACATTTTTAATGATATATTTTAAAGTGGAAAATAAGCCTTATAATAATACAATCAGATAAGTTAATTCAAATGTTATGTTTGCCAGTCTTACAAAATATTACCTTGGATCAATGTGCAGTATATTTTAATATGGAAAACACCATAATAAAAAATAAAATACAATTCTTCATTTGAATTTTCTTCTATATCCAAAAAGCCCCCTAGGAAAATATTTTAATGAGGAAAACTTGGGAAAATTTCCGATGAAATAAAACCACCAAAGCCCATGTCTAACTTCCTCACTTCATTTTCTGAAGTGCTAACTTGCATATAACTAATAATTTACGTTTTCATAGGTTGTTAATAAATAAATTATAGGAAATAAAATTCCTTTATATAAGAACTATACCAAATGAATTCTGCTTTAACATCTCAGTGGGATGATGGGTTTTTTTCCCAGCAAAGTTAAACTCTTAACATTATAAACTTCCAATTATTCTGTAGCAGAATGTTAATTCAGATGCAGAGTAGTTCCTCAATGAGAAGTTAAGATAAAATTCCTGAATGGCTTCCAAATTGTCTAAGTCAGTACAGTGTTAGATAATGGATTAATTCTACACGCATCCTAAGTCTCACCTTGATCAAATATCTATTTTGGATATTATTATTTGTCAATGTCATTTACTAGAAATGTGTTTTGTTTTTATAAAAATGTATGGTGTATGCAGTGATGGGTCATGCAAAAGAAACAGAGGCACTTTCTATTCTTTCTATTGTCTAAAGAAAATTATTCTAGCAGCTGTAGGGAGGATGCACTGAAGCCAGGGAAAGTGAAGCTCCTTTTAATTTCCAACATATTTTTTGGGTTTTCAAGGTCTTTAGAAGTATCATATTTTTATGTAAAGCACAGAAGACAGTCAGAATTTGGCAATTTATATGGAGCAAAACATTACAATATTCAAATGCTCTAGCAAAATTCTGTAAGTTTTTTTTTTTTTACAAAAATGTATTCTTTCAATAATTAGCAGAATCTAGAATCATTTTATCTGAAAGGACAAGTAGCCTTTATTTTATTTTTATATTATTCCTAGTTCCATAAGGCTCTAGCACTATGACAAAAATCCATCTTTCCCATAAAACATTAAAGGTTCGTCCCAGAATATAGATTAATTATTAAGAAAATTTACAAAATTGGGGCACCTGGGTGGCTCAGTTGGTGAAGCGTCTGCCTTCGGCTCAGGTCATGATCTCAGGGTCCTGGGATCGAGCCCCGCTTTGGGCTCCCTGCTCAGCAGGAAGCCTGCTTCTCCCTCTCCCTCTGCCTGCTTGTGTTCCCTCTCTCTCCCTCTGTCAAATAAATAAATAAATAAATAAATAAATAAATAAATAAATCCTTTTAAAAAAAGAAAATTTACAAAATTAAAATGGATTTTTTTAAATACAGGAAATGGAGAATCAGTGTTCTGACTTAAATTAACTTTTCCCTGTTTTATCATATTTTCCTAAAGAAAATTATCATTAACACTACTGAGCAAACTTAACTTTCCTTTGGACATTCTTTCTTGCTTCATCACCAAATAATTTAACATCTATCTCCTTCACCTCCTCTACCAACTGGGGAGACGACATATGCTAAGTTACTTTCCAGTAAAATGAAAAATCAATCATGTAAAAATAAGTTTTTGTGGGTTTTTTGTTTGTTTTTTGTTGTTTACCAATAGAAGTAGTCACGGTAGTTTAAGAACTTCTAAATCCTTCAAGAGATCCACTTTTATCAAAGAGAATGTAATGAGTGGCTATAACAAAATTTTGTAAAAAGAGGATGGGATTTGGAGTCAGGTACAGATTCTGTTCCTGGTTGTACCAGCTGTGAACTTGAACAAGTGTGCCGAAATTAGTGAACCTCAGTTTCCATAACTGAGAAAGGACAACAAGAAAACACTCTCAGAAGATTTTGGTAAAAACCAATTCATATCAAACATGTAATGTTTGGCACTGAGTGGCGTTCAGTATTTGTTAGCTTCCTTCTGCTTATTGTGATGGTGAAAGAGATTTCTCTCAGGTAACATTTCCCAAAGTGTCCTTGGTATGCGGGAAATAGGAGCTGTGCAGGAAAGGATTGCCCGTGCCCATGAGTGTAAAATGTGTTTTGTCCAACTCAGCTTTTACTGTAGGACACTACTCATATCTCTTCATGTGACATTGCTTACATTGTGAATTGTTCCCAACATGTTAAGATGTTAAGTTACGTTGACAAGTTATGTTGATAAGTTCATACATAGAATTAACACAAAAACCCGATGCCATTCAAGATTAATCTCTGTAAGACAGAGGCATCAAATTCTAAATTCTCAACTAAATTTAGATATATTAGGCTTATTAAAAGGTTAGACCAAACACAGAAAATGTTATGATATCACGTATCATTAAGATTAGCTTCCGTGGGATGGGACAGTGTAGAAGGACAAAAAGGAAGTAAACAAAAAAGGGGGTATACACCCTGATGGGATGGACAGGTGCAGATGATGGGAGGAAGCCCAGCCCTGTGAATGGGTGTGTTATGCCAAATAGAAGGTGGCAGATACAAGGGAAGATCAATTTAGATGTAAGTCCCAGGAAAATCCAACAAGGAGTAACAATGGTGTTCAAGGTGAACGTGACTGAAAATGGATTGAAGCATGCAAATCAAAAGGGCTTATCCTGATCCAG
The DNA here is from genome assembly GCF_011800145.1 of Mirounga leonina. NCBI lineage: Eukaryota > Metazoa > Chordata > Mammalia > Carnivora > Phocidae > Mirounga > Mirounga leonina. The sequence goes on from NW_023270620.1 coordinate 561,492, forward strand.
AAAGAATGAAACAAAATAGAGTATCTGGACACATTCTGAAAAATTTTGTATTACAAAGATAAGGTAATAATCATGAATTTAAAAATAATTCTCATACAAGTTTCCAAGCTAAAAAAATCAATCAGTCTATAAAGGAAAAATAGAGGGATACCAACCAATCCTGGACAATGCAACATACAGGAAGATAATGGAGTAGCACTTGTCTTTTTTTCTTTACATTATACTCTTACTTTCCATTTATCTTTTCACTCATCTTTCAGGTATCAATGTAAATAACATACTGAATATATATCAGTAATATACTGAAATTATATTAAATTTTATATAAATTGCTCTATAATGTCCTAACAACTTATTATAAGGCAATTATAAATGTCTTATTTCTGGGGCACCAGGGTGGCTCAGTCAGTTGAGCATCCGACTCGATTTCAGCTCAAGTCATGATCGTGGGGTCGTGAGATCAAGCCCCACTTTAGGCTCTTTGCTCGGCTAGGGTCTGCTTGAGTTTCTCTCTCCCTCTGCCTCTCCCTGCCTGCACTCTCTCTCTTAATTAAATAAATCTTTTAAAAATAAAAAAATAAAGACCTTATTTCTTAGTAATACATATTTGCACTTCTAAAAATACATTTAAGCTTTACCATATCTATGGCTGGTTAGAATGTAGCAATGATACTGCAAGGAGCCTGTCTCTCTGAGAGTTTATCTTCCAATTTTTGAAAATCTGAAGGTTTTATTACTTTTATAATATATATATATATATTCTATATCTATATATAATATATAGGTCACAGTTCAAAGCCAAAGACTAATTGAGTAAGAAGTGTTTATTTTTGAAACCTCAGAGCATTTTACATTTTGGCCATTGCACAAAATCCTTTTTATAATTTTTACTCTATCTTGCAATTCAGAAGAACTGCAAGTAAAACTCAGATTTCATGTTTATCTCCCTTAGAAAAACAAATCATATCATGGAAGGAGAAACTAAATCACAGATGTGAATATAGAGTTACCAATCTAGCAGAATTGCAACTTTTTATATAATTTTCTGGTTTGTAGGCGCCCCGATGAAGCCAAGTTTACATATGCCACTTTATATAGAGGAATTTTGGAGATTTTGGTCAATATTCCAGAGTCAATCAGCTTCAGGCACATTCTTCATATTAATGTCTTCAAGGCACCTCCAGTTTCCAAAAGACAGTTAAATTGTTGATTGGTTTCATCCAAGTTCCTAATTAGGTTATTTCAAAAATTAGAAGTATAAATACTCCATAGATATACCTGAAGCTATTGAAGTAACAGGAAAATAGTGGTAAAAAAAGCATAAATCCCAATGTTTTTCCTTTATAATTAATCTGTGAAAGCAACTTATATATAAATTATATATATTAAATATTACATATATATCTTAAGTAGAGCACAAAATAGACAATGAAAATATTCTAACAGAAATGTAACAACGAAAGATGAACTAAGTTTTTGATAAAACTTTTTTTTTTCTGGTAACTTTCTGAAAGTCTTTTTGCACCAATAAATGTGCCACCTGGTACATTTCAGATTTTTTTTTTCTTTTAAGATTTATTTATTTGAGAGAGAGAGAGCACACAGGAGCGAGCAAGAGGAGGGGCAGAGGAAAAGGGAAAGGGGGATAATCTCAAGCAGACTCGTAGCTGAGTACAGAGCCTGTGCAGAGCTCTATCCCAGGACCCTGTTCATGACCTGTGTGGAAATCAAGAGTCGGCCGCCCAACCGAATGAGCCACCCAGGCACCCCATTTCAGGTTCTTTATAAAAGATATCCAAATCGATTGCTAAGGATGTTATATGTAGCTTGTAAAAGTTAGAAACAGTCATGCTGGTGTGGCATTTACATGTCCTTGGACAGAGGATTGCTAGAATCAGAAGCAGAACTCAGAGTGTAGTAAGCTTAAAAAAAATTCTTCTCCCATTCTCATCTAAGCTGCCCCTGCACAGTCTTCTGATTTCACTAGGCTCTGGGAGTAAGGGGAAAAGAGCTGGCCAGCCAAGAGAAGATGCAGGGTTAATAGGTGAGTTCGAGGAAGGGTGACATCAATGAACACCCATCATCTGACACATCCATGACCAAAACCAATCAGCTTCACTTAATTGAGAACTCCAGGAACATTACAGCTAGAAGCCAACTTAAGTGCCAATGTCTCTGAAGCCTTGAGGTCCTCTGGTAAATTAGCACCCACGACAAGCTACATGGTGACCATCAACTAGGCTAGCCACCAGAAAACTGTTCTGCGAAATGCTATCTGTATGGCTCATGGAATGAGTCATCATGTTCTTTTCTGGAGTTTTTGAATCTTAGCACACAGTTCACAGCCTAAGAAGTTTCTCTGTTCTGGGCGCCTGGGTGGCTCAGTTGGTTAAGCGACTGCCTTCGACTCAGGTCATGATCCTGGAGTCCCAGGATCGAGTCCCGCATCGGGCTCCCTGCTCGGCAGGGAGTCTGCTTCTCCCTCTGACCCTCCCCCCTCTCATGCTCTCTGTCTTTCATTCTCTCTCTCTCAAATAAATAAATAAAATCTTAAAAAAAAAAAAAAAGTTTCTCTGTTCTTTACTAGCATCAGGTCAGCTCTGAGAACCCGTAAGAGAAAACAGCTATCTTTGCTCTGCTATACTGGCATTCACCACAATCCCTGCATTTTCTTCTTTCACTCTTTACAAACCTTCTTAAGAAAAAAGCTGCCTTCTTTTCTTCACTTTTTCATCTACTCACAATTACTGTCTTTCATTTTTTGAAGATGATACTTGACTGAGGACCTTCTCATATTGACCCGGCACCAGCCATGCTGACCCAGCACCAGTCCTTCCGTCAGAGGGTCAGGACGGTATTCCTAAGCTTTCTGCATGGCTGAGGCACCTCTCTGAGCCAGACCAGCTCTCAAAAGTCAGAGAGGATCCTTATAAAATATTGAAAAGAAAATATTGTGACCCAATGTACTTGTCAAAATCTTGTACCATGAGCTCCCATATACAGAAGCTCAGAATACATATCACCCATGTGAAAGTCTAAGAAAAAAATGTTTTAAAGATACTTTGTAGCTAAAGAACGTATTCTAGATGGATTAAACAGTAAAAAGAAAAATATAAAACCCTAAAAGCAATATTTAGCAAAATGGAAGAAACAACAACTGAAACCAATATATTTGATCTATAAAATGCAACCATAAATATGTAAATATAAAGGAGGAAACATGTAGGTAAACACCATAAATACCATATCTGGTATTTACATGTAACATATAGGTGAATATTTTAAAAACAACATAAATATGTAAACATTAACCAGAAATACATAAGTATATCAAATATGATGGACAATTATCTAACATGTCTAATGTATAAATAGTTTCAATAAATCTTTAAAAGCACATTTATTTAATAAATATTTGTTAAGCACTTATATTCTATGCTACCTAAAATGAGCCTGGAATCTTCATATATTACTAGTGAGAATATAAATTAGTTTACCTTTTCTGGAAAGCAATTGATGCCGTGTATCATGTGTTTTAATAATGCTCCAGTCTTTGATCCAGTAAAGTCCTCTTCTAAGAATCTAAATTAAAGAGTCGGTAATGTAATCAAAGGTCTACATGAGAGTTGTTAAATAAATTGAGAAACACATCTAAGAGAGCCATTTTATTATTATTAAAATTATTTACAAAAATTTAACATAGTAGAATGTTAATTTAGCTTTAAGAAAAATCACCATTTAAAAAAATGTACTTAGGTTCACAGTTCATTATCTGCAATTCTGAAATTTAGAAGCTCCAAGTAATAAAAACTATTTTATAACTCATTTAATAGCAAAATATGACCTGAATTCATATGAGGCTATTTACAGTCTTTATTTATCTTATGTATTGTAAACTTCAGACATTTCAGTATTAATGTATTTAATTAAAGGCTCCTGCCCCAGACCACACTAGGGATATTATGCAATATACAGTTTATACCATATTATCTTTTTATAGCTAATCAATTCTCAATTACCAAGCATATTTTGGTTCCAAAAGTTTCAGGTAAGAGATTGAAGACCTATGCACAGTCTCAACTAAAAAAGAAAAAAAAACATATCCATCTCTATATTTATTTTTCATTCTATCTAGTGGATAGATGCATGGAAGGAAGGAAGAGGGGGGGAGGGAGGAGAGAAGAAGAAAGAGTGCAGGTGTGAAAAGGAGGAATTTTTCTAAAATATTAGTACTTATCTATGAACAGTGGGATTATAGCTGATTTTATTTTCTTTTTAATGTTCTGAATTTTCTAAAATAAGCAAGATTTTAGAACAAAGAAAAATCAAAAAAATTACAAAACATTATTTGGGAGTTATTTTATATTAGAAGCCCTTCACGGAAAACACAAAGATAAATTATTTAACCAACTTAGTGTTTGAATTATCATAAATTTAAAAATAGTGAAGGGTATATTAATGGAGAGTCAGTATAAAAATACATGTTTATGCATATATAGTTAATATTTAATTTTAATTTAGGCTGTATTTCTGTAGTCATGTAAATACATATTATATACACACACACACATATGTACAATTTTCTCCATGAGGTCTACCCTGTCCATCCCATTTAAAAAGGCAACATCTCTCATGCTCTAGATTTTCTCTCTTGCTTTTTTTCTCCCCCCATTACACTTACTACCTTCTATCATGGTATATTTATTAATTTATTATGTGTATCACCCCTGCTAGAACATGAACTCACAAGGGCTTGGATCTTTTCTCTCTTTTGTTCACAAATGTATCTCAAGCACCCAGAACAGTGCCTGGAACATATTAGGCATTTGGTGCATATTTGTTGAATTAATTAAGATATATATAATTCTGAAATACTCAGTAACAAAGAGAACAACACACACTTCAGTAATTCATAGAATCTCAGAATTCTTGGAATCCTAGTATCTGAAAGGAGTCTGAGCTCTCTTTAGTATAGATAAATATGGCTTAGCTGAACATGGTTTTAGGACATTACTCACTACTAGATAGGCTCTCTAAGTAAGGTATTTATTTTATGCTAAGAAATGTTTATAACCAGTTTCTAGTAGAAACTTTCCTTGAGGTTTGCCTTTTTTTAATGTTTTTCAGGTTTCCAAAGAGAAGATTAAGAACTCTCCTAGTGATCCTATCATGTGATCCTGGCTTAGTGATTTATTAAAATAATATCCCTTTGACCCTTTTCATCTTGTCTGAGAAAAAAAAATCTTATAATCTAGTTTCCAAGGATAATGCAGAGCATAAGAAGAATATGCAATATGGACAAAATGATCTACATAAATTTCCGCTATGTTATCTACACAGTCTACATCCTTTGACAGTACTTTTAAATTGAATGCGTGGAATGCTCATGATTTTTCCTGAGAACAAATGGCTTTCTTCTCATCCCCTGGGCCTGTTCTGCCACAGGATACCGCAAGCCCAGGATCAGGACACAACAGTGCTAGATGTAGCTTTCATGAAGTTGTGTATGTGTAAGCACAGAGAACCCATGGAGTGGTGCTGGGGAAAGAGGGAGCTGGGGTGGACTCTTTCACTCTCCCAGCATTCTGCAGGCCAAGTCATAATTCTTCTTACACTTCATATACACGAGCTATGCGAAGTGGCCATAAGATCGTAGGCTGCCTTCGCCTTTGATAATCTGAAGTCAGAGCTTAAATTCCCAAATAGCAGAAGGGATAAATGAAAACATTGGCTGGATGGTTTTGTTTTTTGGTTTTTTTTCTTGTCTTTAGTTCCTCTAAGTGTATCTTTCACTTACACATTCTATTTTAGGATGGTACCTTCCACGCTAAAAGTTTCTCCCCACTGGTCTTTGGGGAGGTCGACTTCTGTTGCTTTATGATGGGCTGTGTAGCAGACACTTGTTTTTTTCCTGGGCCTTTTTGCTTATTATTAAAACCTGTATTTGGTGCCGGTATTAGGTCTCAGGGAAGATTAGCCCTGCCCCAGTCTCAGCCCCAGAGGATAAATCTGGATTACTTTCGATCAACCGTAGCACAATAGTTTTGTTTCCCTTGCCATTTTGAAATTGACTCAGAAAGAGGTACCTGATCCAATTCTAAGTAATAAGACATGAGTGGAAATCTGCTGGAGTAGTTTCTGGGGAAAGATTCTACGCTCTTAAAAAAAGACATTAGAAAAAAAAAATAAAAAGAGAGACATAGAGAGAAGACTCTTGTGTTTGTTTTTCCTCTGGACATTGATCTGTGAGGATGTATGGTTTGCAGATAGGCTCATTCTGCAAACATGAAAGGCCTATCCAAAATGCCAAGGCTGGTAGAACAAAAGGAATGACTCTGAGTATTTAATGGCATTCTTAAGTTGCTGAATGAACAGACCTTGGAGGCTCCCTCCATCTGAGATACTAGTTATGTGCAACAGTAAAGTTTCCATGCTGACCAAGCCACTTTGAATAAAAGCTGAAGATGTGCCTCTTCTGCAATATGGTAGCAGCTAATGTGCACATTTTTGAGACAGGTTTGGTTATTTGCAATAGTAACACATCCTTCCATGTTTTCAGTTCTTATCTTTGCCAACCTCAGTCTACGATTTCATCTTGAGCAATCACTTTGAATTTTTGAAGTGGTCTGTCTCTTGTCTATCTAAATCCCTTTGCTTTTTGAACCAGCAAAGTAGAACACAAAAGGCATATATGAGAAAAAAAATCTGGAGATCTAACTAGCTACAAATCGAATAATAAATAGACTCTCCCACAGTCTTATTTCAAAGCTACTCTTTGAACTCAAAATTTTGGCATAAATCTGAGGATTGTCTATTATATGGAATAGCTGTGTTTCAGAATTTTGACTGTGTTATAAAGCTAATGCTAGTGATTTATTTGTTGTTTGACGTGATAAAATTAAAGGCATATTCCCAACCAAAAACTCCTCCAGGGAGAATTGAATTTTAAAATTTCCAGCAAAAAGAAACTATCAGGTTCAAAAATGTGCTTGCTAATATTCTTCACAGTCATTTGAGAACTTGCAAAGATTTCTCAGATGGGATTTTTCATTCTAACATCACTACCAATTTCCAGTAAATCCAAGGTTATGGAACTTGTCACATTCCCCCAATTTTTTGACCACACATTTATGATTCTCCTTAACATTTCTGTGATTCTAACTTTAACATCTCTTCTACTTTTAATTGGGTATATACTATATAAATGAGGATCCTGTGGTGAATTTATATGGCAAGAATGTAGAATAAGAATTTGGAACTCTGTCTTCTTTGCCCAGAGCCTAGACTTAGAGCTGGAACATCATTTTCTCATCTTTCACACAAGGAAGATGAGCTTGACCCAGTTTTTCTAAAAATTTTCCTCTAATGGCAAAGCAAAAATGAAAATGTTTGCAACACAAACACTTTTTGGAAGATTTCCATCATAGATAAAAAATTTAGGCCAATGTTGCTGTCTAAGGGATGATATATATTTGTTTTCGTATGTAAATATTGACTAAAATTGAGATGTCAGAAAGATGCACCACGCATATTCTGTGACTCCACTCTATTTATATTCCAGATATACCATATTTCTCAAGGAATATGCATTCTGTAGTTTTAAGACTTGACAAAATAGTTTCTTTCTATTTTAAAATCTTAAGAATTTGTTTCCAGGGGCTCCTGGGTGGCTCAGTCGTTGGGCATCTGCCTTCGGCTCAGGTCATGATCCCAGGATTCTGGGATCGAGCCCCGCATCGGGCTCCCTGCGCAGCGGGAAGCCTGCTTCTTCCTCTCCCACTCCCCCTGCTTGTGTTCCCTCTCTCGCTGTGTCTCTCTCTGTCAAATAAATAAATAAAATCTTAAAAAAAAAAAAAGAATTTGTTTCTAAAGATGTTAGACTGCAATATCATACGTCATCAATAGGTGCCACCACTTCATAGAAATTACCAGAATGTACAAATTCTTTAGTTCAATGTCCATAAGTTAATATTAGTACATTTAAAAAGAAGCATCATGAACGTAGAAGAGGCATGAAGTAGCTTTATTTAAAATAAGGATATTTTCCAGTAGGAATCTAAGAGAAGTAAAATTGCAGATAAATGCTGTAAAAAAAAAAAAGCTTTGTGAAATTTAGTGAAATCAATGCAGGATGATGTATGCATCTTAGGAAAGCATCCATTATTTTCCTGGAGTTTGGGATACCAAACTTGCTATTATGATAGATTATGCCATATTCAAACTTGAATTTTTTAAGTAAAAAGATATGATTGTTTCCAAATATATTCAAATCATTTTGTTTTTTTTTTCATTTCAAGTTTTTATTTAAATTCTAGTTAGTTGACATGTATGGTAAAGTTGGTTTCAGGTATAGAATTTAGTGATTCATCACTTACATATAACACCCAGGGCTCATCTAACAAATGCCCTTCTTAATACCCATCACCCATCTAGCCCATCCTCCTGCCCACCTCCCTCCATCAACCCTCGGTTTGTTCACTATAGTTAAAGAGTCTATTATGGCTTGCTTCCCTTTCTTTTTTTTTTTTTTCCTTTCCCCTGTGTTTACCTGTTTTGCTTTTTAAACTCCACATATGAGTGAAATCATATATTTGTCTTTCTCTGACTTATTTTGCTTAGCATAATACATCTTAGTTCCATCCATGTCTTTGCAAATGGCAGGATTTCATTCTTTTGATGGCTGAGTAGTATTCCATTGTGTGTGTGTGTATAATATTTATATAATATATATAAAGAAGAGGTGATATATATATATACATATATACATATATATGTATATATATATATATATATATATATATATATATATATATATATTTCCATAGTTTGGCTATTGTTGATAATGCTGCTATAAACATTGGGATGTTTGTGCCCCTCCGAATCAGTTTTTGTATCCTTTGGTTAAATACCTAGTAGTGTAATTACTGGGTCATAGGGTAGTTCTATTTTTAACTTTTTGAGGAACCTCCATACTGTATCCAGAGTGGCTAACAGACACGTGAAAAGATGCTCACCATCACTCATCATCAGGAAATATAAATCAAAACCACAATGAGATACCACTTTGCACCTGTCAGAATGGCTAAAGTTAACAACACAGGACACTAACAGATGTTGGCGAGGATGTGGAGAAAGGGGAACCCTCTTACACTGTGGAAATCATTCTCTCTTTTTAAAGAAAAAAAATAATAACGGCAAAATGTTGTGGTGGAAAACTCATGGGATTTGGAGTCAGACAGACTTATTACGTTTGATCCCAGTCCTTCCACTTACTACTTGGACAATTAAACAATTTTCTTGACCTTTTCTTTTTTTTTTTAAATCAGAGTTTGTATATCTCTTTTTTTTTTTTAACTTTTTTTTTTCTTTCATTTATTTATTTGACAGAGAGAGACACAGCGAGAGCAGGAACACAAGCAGGGGCAGTGGGAGAGGGAGAAGCAGGTTCCCCGCTGAGCAGGGAGCCCGATGCGGGGCTCGATCCCAGGACCCTGGGATCATGACCTGAGCTGAAGGCAGATACCCTGGGATCACGACCTGAGCCGAAGGCAGACGCCCAACGACTGAGACACCCAGGTGCCCGTCAGAGTTCGTATATCTTAATTGCAAGGCTTACACATCCGACAGAGTTTTTGGAAGATTAATAATGCATATAAATCACCTGATACATAGGAGGCATTCAAAAGGCAGTAATTATGAGCGGTAGTCATGTTTCAGTAAAGCCTCAGAAACTACATTATTACCATGACATAAATATGGTGGTATTGAACGTTATTATTAATAATTGTAATATTAAGTTATGTTAATTTTAATATGTTGTAATTAATTTTAATATGGATCTAACATTTAAGAGGTAAATATATTTCCATATAAAATCAAATTCCATTTAGCTTTTCTATTCCCTACTTGGAAACTGAAAATGTACTTAGATTTAACTGATCTGGTGACAAAACTTGAGGAAGGAAAAAAGACTCATTCCAAATGTCTGATGCAAAGGCACTTACAGTAATGGGCCTCCACAGCCTTCTGCATGTACTTCTGCTCCTGCTCTCAGGACACCCCAAGTTAGGCCATTTATCATCATTGTAGGTCAAAGTTCAGGGGTTGAAGGAATGAAGAAAAAGAACATCTCCTTCCCCAATCCCACCCTTGACATGGTAAACAGTTTCAGCCTAGAGTTCCTTAGAGGATTTTTCCCAGGCCTAGAGAAACCAGAAAACCAAAGACCTGCAGAGGTGACATCGTCACATAAGAACTACCTCAGAAACTTCTCAGCAGGCGTGACCAAGGTAAATAGGAAGGACCCTGCCCCCTGCTGCCCAGGCTATCATTCCCAACATGCTCTACGCCACCGCCACCTTCGGCAGAGCATGTCCTGACAAGGGGCTGACCGTGTGACGTATGTAGAGGATCGGCATGGAGGAAGCACTGCTAGACAGTGGCATCTGCATGAGTTTGCCAGGGCTGCTGTAACAAAGGACCACACACCGGGCGGCCTCAACAACGGAAACTTCTCTGGGCGCCTGGGTGGCTCAGTCGGTTAAGCGTCTGCCTTCGGCTCAGGTCGTGATCCCAGGGTCCTGGGATCGAGTCCCGCATCGGGCTCCCTGCTCAGCGGGGAGTCTGCTTCTCCCTCTGCCTCTCTCTCTCTCTCTGTGTCTCTCATGAATAAATAAATAAAATCTTAAAAAAAAAAAAAAAAAAGACAGAAACTTCTCATCTCACAGGTCCAGATGCTGGGAATCTGAGATCAAGGTGCCATCAGGGTTGTTTGTTCTGAGGGATGTGAGGAAGGATCTGGTCCATGCCTCTCCCCTAGTTTATGGTGGTTAATTGACCTTTTTAAAAAATTTTTTGGCATTCTTTGGCTCGTAGAAACAGCAGTCCATTTTTGTCTTCATCTTCACGTGGTGTTCTCCGTGTGTGCATGTCTGTGTTCAAATTTCTCTTTTTTTATAAGAACATTAGTCATATTGGATCAGTGGTTCATCCAACTCCAGTGTGAGTTCATCCTAACTTTAACTAATTATATCTGTAATGACTCTCTTTCTGAATAAAATTATATTGTGAGGTACTAGGGTTGGGATTTTAATATATAAATTTTGAGAGGACACAATTCAAGCCATAACAGTGCCCCTTTCTGGCTTAAAGATACCCTGGTGCTATGGTCTGAAGCGTCCTTCTCCAAATTCCTATGTTGAAAACCTAATGCCCAAGGTGATGGTATTAGGGCCATTGGGAGGTGATTAAGTCATGAGCGCAGAGTCCTCATGAATGGGATTAGTGCCCTCACAAAAGAGGCTCCAGAGAGCTAGCTTGCCTTTCCACCATGAGAGGACTCAGAGAGAAGCAGGCAGAAGTTCTACAACCCAGAAGGAGGGTCTCACCAGATCACAACTCTGCTGGCACAATGATCCTGGATTTCAGCCTTCAAACTATGAAAAACAAATTCCATGGGGCACTGACTGAAGATAAGGAGAAGAGCTACTTTAAAGATGCCAGAGATAAGGCAAGAATTCTTATTTGGCAAATTGGAGAGCTAGCGTGAGTGTCGGCAACAGATATTCTGAAAGAGTCAGCCATCTTGTTTCAATGAAATAAACTTCTGTAGAGAATCCCAGCAAAGCAACAAAAATGAAGCCAGAAAAATGACAATTACCACCATTGTGTCATTTCTGGCCTCCAGGACCCTCATCTTGCAGTTTTTTCTTCAGGTTCTCTCCCATTGGTTTCACAGCTCTTTTCAAAACCTTATTTGGTTGAAAAGAGAAAAACAAATTTATGCATGATATCCTCAGATTTTCCTAATGAAAACAGTCCTGCAATAATGACTATCCGGTTTTGAACCTCATCTTTTTCTTGGACTCACTTAGGATGAGCACATTTTCTGAAGGCAAAGCAGAAGGGAACAAACTATGGGGACCGGGTCATCCTCCATGGTGGAGAAGCCCAAATACTCACAAAAGCTGAGAACATAAGGGTGCCAAGCACATGGTGAGTGCTTAGAAGAACACCAGCTGCTTGACTGAAGTGGGCTAGGAGTGGGTCTCTCCCGATCGGTCCATCTGGGATTTGTGGTTCCCTGGCTCTAGCCCATCTGCAGAGTGAAGAATGGCGACCATGCAAATACTTGCATCATGGGAAGAGGGCTAAATCGAGGTGCCTTTGTGTGTACAGTGAAGTAACACTCTACACTGGTCTTAGCGTTTTGCATTTATATGGGCGCATTCAAGACATCACACCACCCAGCATAGCGTGTAACTACACGGGGAACAAACACATTTTTTCCAGTATGACAGAGCCATGACTAAAGGGTGCCATGGAGGCTGTGTCACATTGATCTCAGCTAGTCTTTATTTTACCATCTGGCTCCTTTTCTAGGGCTCCCTCAAAAGGGATACCCCTAACTAACCCATCAGGGCCTTCTCTCCCATACATCAGTCCATGTAGAAACAACAAAGGAAGTCAATTGTGCTGATTTTCTGTGTAAGGCCCCATACCAGGCTTGTTAGCCGAAGCCTCCTCCTTCACCCAGCCTGGCTGGCCTCCCCTGCGCAGTCAGGAGTCTTCATTTAAGTCCCTTTTAATGAGGAGCCGCTGGAACTCAATAGGCCCAACCTTCCTCTTAAAGGGACTGAGCCCCACCCTCCCACCGCAGCTACTTCCAACAGCATTCCTAATAAGACTCTGTAATGTTTCCTATGATACTTATTCAGCGCCTTCACATTTTCATTTTCGGAACCAATGGTGCTATTTTTCAGAATAAATGTTACGTTAAACTTGTCCATTTGAAATAGGCCCCCATCACCTACTGCTTTCCCAAATTAGCTTGTAGAATGAAGGCTACATATTAACAGGCCAGTTTCTATACATAATATATACTAGTGAAGGCTTGGTCGCTCACAGATGAATGTTGGAAACCCCTTCACCAGTTCGAGCTTATTCCATAGGAGTTCTGATCTACTTATCATTGCATTGGGTTAAACCTGTTCACTGAGGAGATGTGTTCAGCAGTCAAAGAAAGAACAACAGTGTCTAACAGCCACTTCAGGCTCCGATTATTTCAGTGATTTATTTGGGGCCAATGAGCCACTTCATCTAGGAATGCTTAAGTAATGCACGGGTGAGCCGTAGCTCGCTGAATCTGAGTAGTGGCTCTTTTGATTTAAGATCCGTGCGTGTTCCCAGACCTGCTTGTGGACACCACCAGGAAGTCTATTCTGTGCTAGTCTCTTTGTGCTTGTCTCCAACCGACAGTGTTCTTCAAACGGAGTGGCATGTTCAAACATATATATAGTGCAGGGTGTGCTCTGATTGGTGATTGGAGCAAATACATGCCCTCAGATTTACCTATAAGGAATCTTTTCCTCATCTAATAGAAAATTCAAAACAAACTTTTGCATTTTTCATGTCCTGCATTTAGTTGGCATGACCCAATCAGCCTTGCCTAAAATGATAATCAACTCTGTCCCACTGAGGTAAAATTTATCAAATGCTTCCATATTGCACGTCTCGTCTTGTGTATGAAATCTTCAGGAAGCAGGCTGGCCAAAATTGGCGAGATCTTTTCACGGCAGCTTGGGAGGGGCTCACGTTTACTCAAGTGTTGTCTTAACCCAGTGGCTTGACCACAGTGCTTCACGAAACGTCTAAAAGCTGTGACTTTTGCCATTTAAACACTGATTTCCTCGTTGTAAGAAATGACGTTATTAATGTTTACAAACAGTGGTTCTCAAAGTGTGGTCCCCAGACCAGCTGCATCAGCATCTGCTGGGCACTTGTTTGTTAGAAACACAAATTCTCGGGTCACACCCCAGAAGTTGAATCAGAAATTCCAGGAGTGGGAGTCTACCAATCTGTTTGAACAATCCCTCCAGGGGCCTGATGCATGCTGAGCTCTCACGTGCAAGATACTTAGCAGACAGCAGATTTTACCTGCTCATGAATTGGATAATATAAAGAGTCTTGTGCAGCTGAAAGTCTTAATAAAGCAATGCATAGAAGATGTTACATTGGGCGCCTGGGTGGCTCAGTTGGTTAAGCGACTGCCTTCGGCTCAGGTCATGATCCTGGAGTCCCAGGATCGAGTCCCGCATCGGGCTCCCTGCTCGGCAGGGAGCCTGCTTCTGCCTCTGACCCTCCCCCCTCTCATGTGCTCTCTCTCTCTCATTCTCTCTCAAATAAATAAATAAAATCTTAAAAAAAAAAAAAAGAAGATGTTACATCATCTTTTTTCAGCCTTTTGCCTTTACTCCAGAAATGGTGAAATTTCAATATTTTCTTTTTTTTTTAAGATTTTATTTATTTATTTGACAGAGACACAGAGAGAGAGGGAACACAAGCAGGGGGAGTGGGAGAGGGAGAAGCAGGCTTCTCGCTGAGCAGGGAGCCCGATGCGGGGCTCGATCCCAGGACCCTGGGATCATGACCTGAGCCAAAGGCAGATGCTTAATGACTGAGCCACCCAGGCACCCCAATATTTTCTTGTTTTCACCCAAATCCATTTTTAGCACATGAATCATATTCTCTGACACTGCAAGCCCTGTTGAAAAGACGGGGGTGAACAATTCTAGGCCGCAGGAACACCAGAGATAGCGACAGCCAGCCTGGTTCCCCCAAAATGACCCGCAGGCTATGGGCCTCTTTTAAATGTTTTAAAAATATAACACTCCATGTGCAGGATTTTCTCTCTCTTCATTACTGAAGCTAAATCTCTTATTCAGGATGGGTTTTGCCCAAGGACTCTGGTTTCCTAATAGGCTTTCTTCTCAGAGCAAAGTTTCTTTAATCCTCTCAGGTCAACTCTAAATACAGCCACTCTAATCATCTTTTCTGTTGTTGTTTATGAACTTGCCATGCCAGTCATTCCCTTTAATCTTTTCACATGAGTCCCCAAGTTCAGGCCTGGAGCCCACATGTCCTGCAGCCATCTTCAGGCATTTTGGTCCTACGTGGTCTTCTCTGTTCATGGGCTATCTTCACCTAAGCCATTATTTTATTAGTGCCCTTCAATTGGTCCTTTGGGTCCCTTATCTTTGCCTTTTTCTGGCATCTATTTAACATCTGGCAGCATCGCTTGGCCTGTAAGTAGGTAAGCTAAAGAGCTGTCCACAGTGACGGGGTGGATCCAAGACAGGGTGAGATGAGGACCGCCCCCTTGTGGGTGAAGCATTTTAACACAGCGTCTGTGTGTGAAAGAGGATCGAGGTTGCTGAGAACAGACAACTGGTAGAAGTCGGCTTGGACAAAATGGTGCCATGGCTTCACCATGGCTTGTGTGTTCTGAGCATTCAGAACCATCTCCAATTCCACCTCCCACGCCCTGCTTTGCACATCATTTCCACATTCCATGCCTCTATACAAGTTACAAAAGAAAGTGGTCCCTTTGAGCAGACCAGTGATGAAAAGACACACTGGACAGACATTCTACAAAGGGGCCCTGCCAAATGGACAAATTAGACAGGTGGCTCTTCCCTCAGGTTGAGGTAACCCTCAGAACTCAGCAAGTGAGGTAGCGGCTGGAGTTCAAGGCCCCTTGCCACGACCACACGTCCTCAAGCCTTGTTTCATGCTAACACTACACAACCCAGTTGTTACTCCATGGTGTTACTTGTCTTCTTCCCCATTACTTACTGCTCTGTCTAAAGCCATGGTTCCCAAAGTATAATTCTTGGGCCAGTACCACTATCACCTAGAAATGGGTTAGAAACACAAATTCTCGAACCATGCTGTAGACCTTCTGCCTCAGCAAGCAGCAATCTGTGTTTCCATAAGCCCTCCAGATGACTCTGATCCACTCCTAACTTTGGACACACTAGAAGATGCCTGGCACATGAGAGGTACTCTGTTAAGTGTTTATTGGTTGGATGAATAAATGAATTTTTCCATCAAAATTAAACTCAGGACCCTCCCTCCACTGCCCTTGGGAAAAGCCTCCCCCAGCCTCCATCTTATCTGGCTGTGCCCCCTCACAGGACTCTGTATCACTGGGTGATGGGATGTAATGCACTGCAGGAAATCATCGGCTTACTTGGCTCTTTCCAGGACTTCAACTGGCACTCCTTGAGAGTAGGAACTGTGTTTCTGGACTTCATTTCTGTACCCTCAGCACAGTGCTTGGTCCACAATAGGAACTCAATTCTCATGGCAGGAAGCAAAGGAAGAAGACACAAACAAACAACCAGGCAAAGAATAAAATAGTCACGAGGCCAGGAATCGGTGCCTCCCCAAAGGGTCCTGGGCTAGCCGTTTTCTTTGCGTAAAATTCATCAATTCAAAAACTCATGCTCGAAAAGGTCTTTTCTTATCGTGCCTGAAATAATGTGCCCTTTCCTCTTGTTCAGTGGTCTTGCTTACTCCTATTTAAATAATAAAATTTGTTCATTAAAATATTCAAGCCCCTTGTGATTTGTCAAGGGCAGCGTTTGCTTCCATTTCTAGATCTACGTGGGAACAGGATAAAGGAATGAACATGGCTGGACTCTTAAGATGCTAATCCAGCAAGAGTCTAAGGATACTGGGAAGTTGGGCTTATATGGGTGAAACTCCAGAGCCAAGAACGTGTGACACTTGTAGAAAATGGTCCCAGCACTTTGCTATCCAGACAACTGCTTCTCAAGTCACCCAAAGACGATTTTTATTAGAGTTATGGCCCTTTGTTTCCCCTTCCATGTCCCTTGTCAGCATTGCATATGAAGGATTAGCTCCTACTTCTCTAAAAGTACTCTACCATAGACCAAGAATACCTGAAGAAACAAGGTTTTTACTTGTTTTAGTCTGCTAGGGCCATCATAGCAAAAAGCCACATCAGCAGTATTTTCTCATAGTTCTGAAGATGAATGTGTCCGTATGTTCTGTTTCTTCTCCTTGGCTTGCAGATGGTGACCTTCTCCCTGTGGCCTCACACAGTCCTTCCTCTGGTATGTAAGCATCCCTGGTGTGTCTTTGTGTGTCCAAATTTTCTCTGCTTATAAGGTTACCAGATTGGATTAGGGCCCACCATAATGGCCTCATTTTAAATTAATCACCCCTTTAAAAATCTTATCTCCACATACACTCATATTCTGAGGTACTTACTGGAGGTCAGGGCTTCACCTTATGAATTGACGGGGAAGGGAAACATAATTCAGTCCATAATGTATGCAAAAGCAAAGCACCGTATCTCCTATTCCCGGTTGAGTCAGGAGCAGGTTCAGTTATTAGGATCTGAACAGTCAAATCAATACACTTTCTTAGGTAGGCTGATGTCCTGTTTGTCTACCCTTTTCCCTTTGATTTTCTGTACTCAGAGTTGGCTTAATCCTTGGATCCCAACTCAGTCCCAAAAATTTTCAAGCTCTATCTTCTGACTTTTCTGGATGTGTTGCAAGTGCACAGTTTACTCCCCTCCACTGCTCCTAATTTTCTTTGGAATCTTTGACCATTCTTCAAATCTCTTTCATCCTCAATAAAGCCTTCTTTTTTGTTTTTGTTTCCTTTTTTTTTTTTTTTTTTTTTTGAGAGAGAGAGAGCGAGCACACAAATGGGGGTGGGGGATGTGGTGGGGCAAAGGGAGAGGGAGAGAGAGAATCTTAAGCAGGCTCCACATTCAGCACGGTGCCCGACACGGGGCTGGATCTCACAACCCTAAGATCATGACCTGAGACAAAATCAAGAGTCAGATGCTTAACCGACTGAGCCACCCCGGTGCCCCTCTCTTTCATTTTAATTGTAGTAAAATACCCATAACATAAAATTTACCATTTTAACCATTTTTAAGTATTCAGTATCATTAAGGACATTCACAATGTTGTATAACCATCACCACTATCTATTTCCAGAATTGTTTTTATCATCCCAAACTGTAACTCATTAAACAATAACTTCCTATGTCTCCCCATCCTGCTTGCAGTATTTGTGAATCTACCTATTCTAGGTACCTCATATAAGTAGGATCATAAAATATTTGACCTTTTGTATCTGGCTTAATTCACGTCATGTTTTCAAGGTTCAAACCTGTTGTAGCATGTGTCAGAACTTCAGTCCTTTAAAGAAGAAAGAACTTCACTCGTTTTAAAGGATGAATAATATTCCATTGTATGTGCGTTCCACATTTGTTTGTCCATTCACCTATTGATGGACACTTAGATTGTTTCCACCTTTTGGCTATTGTGAATAATGTTGCTGTGAATAGTAAAGTTTTTTCTGAGTAGAGTACTGCAGTGGTTTCAACCACTTTCCATGAAGTTCCACTAGTTTTATATATCAGCATTTCTTTTGAGGGTAAAAATAATAGTTTCACTGGTGAAGTACAACAAACTAAGGATTTGGAGTCAGACAGTAAAGGCCATTCTGCCTCCTATTTTCTGTGTGAACTTGGGGGAGGAATTTAATTCCTATAGCCCTTAAGTTTTTTGTCTGTTAAATGGATCAATGCAATAATTTCTGTTGCCCAGAGTGTTGTGAGAACGAATGAGACAACATATGGAAGTACCTAGTATAATGTTTGGTGCCAAGTAAGACAAGAGTGACAGGATAGTCATTGGTTTTATTTCCAAATGGCCCCATACTCCAGCCCCTACATTTCTAAACTAACCAAGCTGCTTCCTTCATCCCTTTGCTACAGGCTGGGGCTTTGTTCCCACTTTTTCCTCTCATCGCTATTAAGAGTTTGATTTCAATCGTTTGCATAGATCACAATAACACTCCTTAATTTTCTCACCTGTTTACCATTTCATTAAAAGGTCTATCCAGCATGTTTACCTTCAAGTCTAGTTTACAACTTCTACTATGGAGAAAGATCATTAGAGAATATATTTTTAGAGATTCAAGACCATTTATGTCTGTCTGAATTGCTTTGAGGCTCATATACTGAAAAGTACTTACGTGGTATCAAAGACAGTTGGTAAGACTCCTTCCAGCCTGGTGAAAGGGCAAGGATAATTAACCTCTGACACCCAGATTGAAGACTTCCAAGGACCGAATCACTGAACCACTGTTTTACAATTGCAAAGTGGCATTTTGTCACCACACAAATAATATGGGGATCCAAGGAGGGCTACTAGCTCACATGCCTAAATCGAGAATAACATCAGGAGGCCCTGGGATTGGTTCCAATGTGAAAAAAGAGGTAGAGAAATACTACTTAACCTAAGACTGCCTTGGTGCTCTGTCTGCTCTGGGTTGAGCCAGTCATAGTCAAGTCATAGAAGGGATAGAGGAGAGCCAGAAATGCCCTGCCTGAATGCACAGAGCCTTGCACCTGGACACACAATCTGCACATTTTAAAAGATTTACTCAGACCTTCATCATTTTAATTTTAAACCAAGCTAAAAGTAAATAATGATTCAATCAACCATTTTGGTCTTTTGAAATGAAATTAGTGATAGCTCTACTTAACACAGCCATTCATAGAAGAGTCAGGTCTTAAGTTCAGGAGGATAACAACTGAGACTTCAGGCTTACTTTATTCCAAGTGTTTTGAAGTTTACTGTGTAGGCCTTCAATCTGTTTTTAGAGACAATGTAATTAGAAGTAACACGGCCAGATCAATTTTATTTATTTATTTATTTATTTATTTATTTATTTATTTATTTATTTATTTTTAAAGCTCTTAAAAAAAAACTTCTTTAAGATTTTATTTACTTATTTGTAAAAGAGAGAGAGAGCACAAGCAGGGGGAGCGGCAGGCAGAGGGAGGACCAGGCTCCCCGCCAAGCAGGGAGCACAACACGGGACTGGATCCCGGGACCCTTGGATCATGACCTGAGATGAAGGCAGATGTTTAACCGACTCAGCCACCCAGGCATCCCTGCCAGACCAATTTTAAAAATCCAAGCATGTTAATATTTAGGAATACGTCCAGATGATTAATATTTGAATGAAACATCCAAATAGATTGGCTATTTTGCTCATGTGTTGCAAATTAAGCCATTCTCAGAGGTCAGGTTTTTATATGCCCAGTGGTTTGTAGTGCCAGCGATATTGGTAGGTAGGCCCCCTCGTGCCCTGGGACTAACGCACGGGTCAGTATCCCAGGTGCTAGAAAGGGACCAGCACATAGCTGAAGCAGAGGCCCAGCAAGTGCTGTTGCTGAAATGAGTGAATAAATGAACGATCTCCATTGCTTTTACTTTTGGAAACACTTGTACCAGACTCATCTCAGCCACTCCAGTGCCATGGAGCTCAGTCCTCTACATGGACTAAATGAGCCCAATCTTTGCCGAATTTCTCTTGTGTTCTTAAACACAGGAAAGTGTTTTCTTTACAAGGACACATTGTTGTTTGTTTTCGAACGTAATCAATTTGGTTTCTAGTTCATTGCTTGTGAATTTAAGATTTAAAACAAAGTATCTCTGCTAGTATTCCAGTGATTTTCTTCTAATGCTGATTTTGTTAAAAGAAAAACAGAACAAAACAAAACAAAAACCCTAACATTTGGAATCGAAGGTTTGTTTCTTAGTACAATGTCCACTAGATGGAACTATTGTTTCAAAAGAATGAGAGAGATGCCTCAGAAAGAGCCCATTTCTAAAAACATTCTCACTGGAAGTTACATCATGAAAACTGATAGACTGATAGAGAATGCCCGTTCTTTTTCTGTTTTTTTTTTAACTACTTTTTTTTTTTTAATAAAAATGACATTAGCACTTAAAATGAATGCCGTTTGACAGCTTACCTTCTGAAAACCTTTGCATCTCTACGACTTTTTTAGTTAAGATGTCTCAATACTGAGTTCTATTTTTTAACAGTTTTTCCTATATATTTCACAGGTTTATGAAAACAAATGAAAATATCTTAGTTGTAAAATCTGCCTTAAAATAAGAATCCTGGGAACTTGCTTAATGAGCCAGAAATAACTCACAGAGCTTAAATAAAAACCCTAAAGCTAAAGCGCTTAGCAATATATATATATATATATATACATATATATATATATATATAAATATAAATACATATATATTAAAATAAAATAAAAAACCCCACAAACCCTCAAGTGTGGAAACACACATACAGAGATTAAATGTGAGTGTCTATTAGGTATATCTGTCAAGTGCTCAAAAACACAGTATTGTGCATTCACGTACTCTTGTCCGGAGTACACAACTGTATTTAAAGGGCCTGTTTTTTTTTTTTTTTTTACTATTTGCTAATGCAAATGGCATAGTAAAGTTGCAAATTACATTCCACTCGGTTTGCAATTGCTGACATGAATATAAAAATTCTCTTTATTACCTGAAATTTGTCATGGTTTGCCCTTAGTTTAGTATACTTAAGGCAGCTTCTAAAGCATTTTTGTTGTTTTCTTACTATAATGTTTATGACTATATTTTTAAAGCATTTACTTAATGTCTTGTGGGGTATTATGTTTTATAATTAAACGTAGCTTTTGGGTTAATTATTAACTTATCTTTAAGAACTGTAATTCTGAGGAAGCCAAGTTATGATGTCATATAAAAGCATTTTAGTTAACGGCTTCAAACCTCCACCTTAATGACAAGCTTCCTCTACATGTCATCCCACAAGTATAATACTTTCAACAATTGATAAAGAGAAATCAATCAGCCCCTCGGCAAACTCTTTATAATCGGGAATATCAAAGAGTGGGTATTTCACACAGCAAATCTGAGTCACCATGATGTCATTGAAAATACTTTGGCTCTTTTTTTCTCTATAAAAGCAGAGGGAAGCTTTTTAAAAAATTGAACTGAAATACTCATAATACATTCTTAAAAGGTTTTTCAAGCCCTCACTATTGAAAAATATTTTTAAAGTTTTAAGAGTAAATATTCTTCCTTGCATAATTTACTTGGCAGTAAAATTTAGCAAATAAATTACGGTTTCTCAAAAACTAACATAGTAATTTCATATTCTTCATTTAAATCATTCGTCAAAATGAAGTTTCAAATATTAGGTTTTGATTATTATACATACAAATACAAAAGCAGTTCGTACTTTGTCAAGTGTACTTTTGAAACTTCTAGAAGCTTATTTTCCAGTCTTAGGACTAGCCGACTACATTCACCTACAAGGGGATTGTGGGCGAGCTTGTTAAAGAAATGACTGCACACTGTTGATGTTTGGTATAAATAGTAGACATAGAGCAGAAGGCGGCCTCTTCACATGATTTCAGTGGTAAGTGCAAAACAACCACCCTTGATTCCAGTGTTCGAATAACTGCATTCCCTTACTTGTTCATCCACCCAATTACCCCTTCATTCATTAATCAATATTTCTCGATTTCCTAATATACCTCTTTTAGCATTCAATGTTTTCCATGTCTTTATTCTTAGTATGCTGTCATACCTTTCTAATATGACTCCCAAATATTCTGCTTTTTATTATTTTTATTTTTTTATTTTTAAAGATTTTATTTATTTATTTGACAGAGAGAGACACAGCGAGAAAGGGAACACAAGCAGGGGGAGTGGGAGAGGGAGAAGCAGGCTTCCCGCCGAGCAGGGAGCCCGATGCAGGGCTCGATCCCAGGACCCTGGGATCATGACCTGAGCCGAAGGCAGATGCCTAACGACTGAGCCACCCAGGTGCCCCAATATTCTGCTTTTTAAACACTAAAATAAATATATCTTCTGTAACTTCCCACCACTCACTGAAAGCAAGTCCAACTCCAAACTCTTGGGTCTGATGTGAGTGGCTTTCTTCAACAGAGCTCCCACCTTACATTTTGAGATTTATCAACTGCTATGCCATGTAGCTTACCTTTCACTCATTGTTCTCTAAACACCACCGTCACTTTATTGATATTTCCCCTTTGCTTAAACTCTTCTCTTGCTATGTAATGGTCTACACCTCTGAGTTTCTTGCATTCTTCCAGACATATCGTAGATTTTATCTCCTCTTTGAGATTCTACTCCATCCCAAATCAGAAACAACCTTTTCAATCTCTGAACTACCATTCATTGCCTTTTGTTTCTAGGTCATGTATCACTTGACATTCATGTCATGTATCACTTTCTATTTAATAACGGATTTATTTGCATATGTTTTATCTCCCTCCTCAAACCGAGAGAGGACTGGGATCCTGGCATATTCATCTGTGTGTCTCGAAAGCTCTTATCACACTATCTCTTGTTACCCAACCACCTGGACCATCATCACTCCTTCCTCCTGCTACTTGGAGGGATTGCCTCTTCGTGGTAGAGGCTAATGTTTTGACCACCATCTCATACCCTCCTTCCCCCCTATTTAAGGATCTCCTGCCACGGGTTATTCTCTTCTTTATTGGCTTCTTTGCAAAAGGGCATATAATTATGCTTAAGTCTCTCCTAAGGCCTTCTTTACCATCTGATACACACTTTCAAATAGCACTCTATCTCTCTTCTCTCCCTAACAGTTAAACTTCTTGAGAGGGTTTTCTACACATGCTGTCACCACAACTATGGCCCCTACTCAGTTCCGAACCCTATGTGACCAGGCTTCCATCCCCATCACTCAAGTGAAACTGTTCCCACTGGAGACACCGCTGACCTTCTGGTTGCTAAATCCAATGGGTACTTCTTGAACCTTTCCTCAATTGGCCTCTCTATATCACCTAACATTATTGACCATTCTTTCCTCTTTCAAGTGCCCTCTTACCTTGAACTTCTGTGACATTTTGTTTCTGGATTTCCTCTTGTGTCTTAACCCAGCTCGTAAAATGTGGACTTCAATCAGTGTGCTGGCCTTGGCCTTCTGTTGTCAGCCCACACACTTTCCCTGAATTGTCATCTAATCCATAGCTTCAGATGCTAGATTGGTGATTTGTGTATCTTTGTCTGATCTCTATCCTAGTCTTTTCTTCTGTGCTTTATACTCACATAAAGCCTGCTAGACTTTTCTGTTTGAATGGTCCATATGCACCCAAGGTACAATATGTTCTAAGACAAACTCATCAAATTTTCTCCCTTCACCCAAATCTATTGCTTATTTTTTGTTCCTCATCACATTGAAAGGTTGTACCAGTTATCAAGCTTCCCAAGCCAGAAACCAGAGTATCTTCCCTGGATTGTTCCTCTCTTTTATTCCAAAAAATCTATCAAACACTGAGCCCTGCTAATTCTACCAACTGCAAAACTTTTGAATATGGTCCCTCTTCTCCAATTTCTCTCCCATTACCCTGGTTAAGACCACCATAATTTCTCACCTGGATTTCTACCATGTCTTCTAACTCACTCTGCCTCTAGTCTTGGTTTCTGACAATGCATTTTCCACACTGAAGGTTGAGTGAACTTGACAAATACAAATCTGATCATCCCCCCTGGTTAAACACATCAATCACTCTAATGACTCGTAGAACAAAATCCAACTTCCTTAAAATCGTTTACAATAGTGTCCATAACCTGAATACTGCTCACTTCTCTGGCCTCATCTGTCATCATATCCCTTCAAACCCAACATTCCAGCTCTTCTAAGGTCTTCAAGTTCCCTCAACATACCATGCTTTCTCATCTCGGGCCCTTTACACATTCTGTTCCTTATGTCTAGATTACCCTTATTCTTACCTCTTAACCTCTTTGAAAGGCTCACTCCTTTCCATCTACCAAGCCTTTCACTATATACATCTCTTCCTCCAGAAAATCTCCATTTACCTACCACACCTGGGTCAGGTATTTTTCCTACGTACCTCCAATAACATCTTACACTTTATAGATTATACTTAATTGTTCTTCACTATTTGCAAACACTGGTATGCTCAGAAATTGGTATATAGGATCATGTCTATTTTTTGCACTGCCATAACCACAGCGCCTAATATGGCACCTGGCACAAGAGGTGAATAATACATATTGAAGCGATTGTAGGTGCTCAATAATGTATATATGTGATGAATTCTGGAAAGTAATCAAACCTACCACACTGGGGAGAAAAAGACCATCTGTAGTTGGTTAATAGTTTTTTGTCTTTTTTTTTTTTTTTTTTTGCCATGTGACTATAAACAATAGTGATTTCATCTAAGAAGTCAACTACGTGGTCATATACATAAGCTCTATCATGGAATAGTAGGGCGATTCTATCAAATTGTATTTTGACAAATACATAGATGGGCAACTCTACACAAGTTGCCACATCATAACATGTGGGTCATCCTACTGTAATCAACAATGACCTTTAAGAAGATCAAAATAAAAGAATTGGCTAAGAGACACTTTGTACATTCCATAAATTTAAACCCAGCCTGTGTATGTATGTATGTATGTATTTATTTATTTTTTCCCTTTTTCTTTTTTAAAGACCCCACCCATTTGACAGAGAGAGACACAGCGAGAGAGGGAACACAAGCAGGGGGAGTGCAAGAGGGAGAAGCAGGCTCCCCACTAAGCAGGGAGCCCGATGTGGGGCTCGATCCCAGGACTCCGGGATCATGACCTGAGCCAAAGGCAGATGCCCAACAACTGAGCCACCCAGGTGCCCTTATGTATTTATATATTGTAACATTCGTATTAAAGAAGCAATTTATACAGGTTATATTGAATTACTGGAGAAATCACTTTACTTTGTGCTGGACAATTCTAGCCATCACAAATTAAAGTGAATTCTTCAGCTCAGTTTATAGATTCACATGAAATGTAACATTTTTAACTGTCTAAAATAGCTAACTGCATAAAAGAAATAAATAAGTAACAGTGTGTTTTAATCCCAGAAAGTATTCAGTACCTAACTGGCAATAGCTGGACAAGAGAGGGTCATCTTTGTCAATTCTTTCAGGAGAAAGATCAGGAGAAAGGAGTCCCAAGAGGCCAGATTTCATTGCTCAGGTCACCCCACCACATAAGGGCAAATCCCCCATCTTGTTAGTAGGATCATAGTGGAAACCACTGTCACACCTTCCTACGCAGGTGTGGGTACCTTTCCTACCTTTCCATTACACTGTGTTGTTGCTGACCTCCCTCATTTCCCTTCCTTTGCATCTCGTTTGAATGCCCTCTGCCTGGCTCAGAATTTCTGAGTCTTGCAACCCTGAGAATGTATTTCAATGACATGTGTTGTCTAGCTGGGTTTCTAAAGAAATACAATTACTACTAACAATAACATCTCATCTGGAACTACAATAAGAAAAAATAAAAAAAATAAACAGATAAAAATCAAAGGATGAGTTTTCCAGGCAATTTAAATCTTCATTGTGGAATCCCTGAAGACTTTTCAAAGGTCCAACATATCTAGAGAGCAGAGTTGGAAAACTACTCTAGCCTGAGGGAAGTGGATATTTGGCGACAGGAATTCTGGATTCTGCCATTCTCCTTGAGCTCTTATGTGCCTTAATAGTGTTGAGGGTTGTCATGTTTTGTTTTGTTTTTATCACAAGCAAGCACTAAACAATTACCACAATAAGATACTAATATAACTCAGAGATCATCCAAGACAAAATGATAGAAAATTGGGGGAGAGGGGCTCTCATGCTTTCTTTTCTGTTTGTTGCCTTATATGCAGTCATTCAACATTTTAAAAATTATTTGTTTATTTATTTAGTACTCTCCCCCTGAGGGGGTTTGGTCCCCAGCATCTCAGCTATTACTCCTGCTGCTTGGAGACCTGATCTTGGGGAACCAATAGACAAATTTTTCTTTTTATTAACATAATTTATGTTTCAGGCACTGGCCAGCCATAAAAACATTCACACATTTCATCTGCAGTGCGTCACTTTCCTCCTTTTCATGACTCCAAGTCCACTCCATATTTCAATTTCTCAGTCATTTTTCAACGCTTATTTCACATCCTAGCTCTCTCATGAAGCCATGTCCAACTCACCCAAAGGAGGCTGAGATTGCTTCATCTTTAAACCCCATGGCATTTTGCTCAGACTCCTTTTATCATACTTGGGTTCATCACACAGCTTTCACAGTACTTGTCTTCTCTCTGCTCTGCCATCCACTCCTCTCCACAATGCATGCTTTTATTATTTTTTTTAAGATTTTATTTATTTATTTGACAGAGAGAGAGAGCATGAATGGGGGGGAGGAACAAGGAGAGAGGGAGAGGCAGGCTCCCCGCTGAGCAGGGAGCCCGATGTGGGACTCGATCCCAGGACCCTGGGATCTGAGCTGAGCGGAAGGCAGATGCTCAACCGGCTGAGCCACCCAGGCACCCTGCACACTTCTATTTTTAAGACTGTTGTGCTGTCACTTACCTATGCATCCACTAAAACAACTAGCCCAGTGCTTTGAAAACAGAATAGCCTTTGAAAGGAGGAACTGAAGACAAATCCTAGCCTTACAAGTTTTTTGACCTCATCTGTTGGTGATGTAGCTTTTCTGTATCTCAATTTCCCCAACTACAAAAAATGGGGAGAAGAGCTACTTGTAATACTTCGGCTAAGATGGCAAATAATGTGTATAAGGTCCTCAGCCCTGAACTAGTAAAGGAGGTGTATCATTATTTAATACGTTATTGGTTTAATTCACATAGCGTGGAGCTTTGGTCTGCTTTCTGGTCTGTAGGTTACCATGGCTGCAGTAAGTGTCTTTCCACTAGGCATCGAGGGATACGTGGCCCAGAGATTGGCCCGTAAACTCTGGTTCGTAAAGGCAGATTTTTTTTCCTATTCACTCTGTTTTGTAATCCTTTGCACACCTAAGGCAGTGCAATATGATGGAAGAACGATTTGGAGCAAGAAACCCTTGTTTTTAACCTAAACTTTAAACGATTGCATGATACTGAGGAAGTCAGCTGTTTGCATTGCGTAAGATGAGGAGAATCCTGCCATATTCACCCCACAGGCTTTTTGTAAGGAGCAGAGAGAATTATGGAAGTTGGAGCCATTTGGAAACTGTAGAGAGCAATACAAATATGAATTAAACAATTGTTTTTTTTTTAAATTTTGAATAGGTAATATATAAACTTTGCATAAAATTCAAAAAATACAAATGCACAGTAACAGGCAAGTCCTCTCCCAGTCTTGTTTCCAGCCACTCAGATCCCTCATTCAGGACAAGAGACGTCATCAGTTTTTAATTTATACTCCCACGGATATTACATTTATATGAAGTTTATCATGTACCTTTTAATAAACTCTTCAACTGCCCCCCACACCTTCCTCCAACCTAAGGTTCCTCTTAACACCTTTAAAGCCAGCAACACCCAGGGCTGACACCTACGATTGGCCTACTTGCTCCGTTAACTGTATTTACTACTAAGAGTCACTCAGTCACTGAGAAAAATTCTGTCACAAGTCTGAAAAGACCATCATTCCTGGCACACAATCCCCACGGGGAACACAGGGCCCAGTGAAGCCCAGAGTTGCTACATCTTCTGCTCAGAACCATAACAACTTAAATGGTCCCTAGTCTCACACATTCCAACTGAAGCTGCAATCCACCGGAAATCAATTGTTTTATTTTTCTTCTACATGCCCTTGCTTAACTTAGATGTGTATGAAATGATTTATTTGGATTTTCCCCTCTATTAGCTTGAAACAAGTATACCTTGTTTGGTATCCCAATCCCAATCTTTGGCTGACAAGCATGTGATATTTACCTTCTATCCTATTCACAAGATTATTGTGCAGATTAACTAATTTAAGTGTCCCTATTACGGCGTGCTTCCAAATATTGAGGTGAGAAGTCTGCATTATGTTATGTAGTTTTCATATTAGAGAGTCTCCTTCATCTTAAACTACTCCCACTGTGGTAAACCCTGAAACTTCTTAAAGATTGTATTCTTTAAAGCCTTCTGGGAGGTACATCCTGAACTTCAAAGACCGTGCTTAGAATGATCAAGATGACCGTTATATTGTTATTTTATCATCTATGTTACCCTTCAGTCACTTTATTGACAAAATTTCTTCACTACGAATGGAGCCGATATAAAAATTCGAATTTCTTTTCAAACAAGAAATCATGTGTGTCAGTCAAGGTCCGTCAGAAAACAGATGTCGGATCTGTTCTTTAAAACAGAGAGAATTTAATATAGCCAAGTATGAAAGAATTGGAAAGGGCACACGAAGGGCAAAAAAGGGGACACGGAGGTCTCGCGGTAGCAAGTGAGAAAGCAGTGGGTTCCCACAGGCACAACGAAGAGCTGGACTTCTCAAAGCCAAGAGCCTGGAGGAGACGCGTGGAGGGGCTCCAAGCAGCTGAATGCCCCACTCTGAGGGCGAGGCCCAGTCAGGCTCATGCTGCTGTCGCTGACCCGTGGGGGAGGGCCCCACTGGCCTGCAAACCCGGACTGAACCCAGACCCCCACCCCGCCAGGACCCGCACCAGCGCTGTGTCCCTGAGGGGGTGTCGCCAGGCTGCCTGCCTCTAAGGGCTGGGAACTGCGAAACCCCGCCACTGCCAAGGCGAAAAGTGGTCTGGCTGGGGCAGGGAGGCACAGGAAGGAAAGCAGCCACGGATAAAACCAGAAGCTCGGAGGAAGGAATGAGCTCCTTCTCCCCCTCCAGCCTTGCACGCTCCCACCCCCTCCCCGCCCCCGCACCCCGCACCCCGCACCCTGCACCCCCTTGGCAGAACCCCACCCGACCCAGTACAAAATGGAGTGAAAAGAGCTTAATACCAGGCACAAAATGATATATATTATGTATGCAACATACACATTTATATATTCGAGAGGGAGCCGCGGATATGTTTAGACTTCAGGAAAAGCATCATTTCCAAGCCCTAGCAATGAGGTAAAAAAAAAAAAAAAAAATGAGGTTCCGGGGCGCCTGGGTGGCTCAGTCGTTAAGCGTCTGCCTTCGGCTCAGGTCATGATCCCGGGGTCCTGGGATCGAGTCCCGCATCGGGCTCCCTGCTCCGAGGGAAGCCTGCTTCTCCCTCTCCCACTCTCCCTGCTTGTGTTTCCTGTCTCACTGTGTCTCTCTCTGTCAAATAAATAAATAAAATCTTTAAAAAAAAAAAAATGAGGTTCAGTTAACCCACTGTTTTAGGAAGATTTGTGAGCTTTCCACTGCTTCTTAACTATTGGTCAACAGAATGTATAAATTATTCTCTTCTCTACTTTGGAGGTAATAATAATATTCTAGAAGTGCTCAACAAAACACTACAATATTACTCTTAGTTAAGAATTAAGGGGAATAGAAATCCTTTCTCCATCTCCACTCTGAAGTGGAGCTATTCTACCTTAAATGAATACTTGTTTCTTTAAATGCTTGAATTGGGTGTTTCACCCACAGAAAGATGTCATATAAAAACAAGCCATTTTGTGTTTACTTTAGGTTAAAATAAATTAAGTTGGCCTTTAATTTGGTTCTTCCCATTCATATTACAAAAATGCTTTTCTAGTTCGCTGGAACAAAGATAGTGCAAGAAACCTACAATAGACCTATAGACCGGGAGGGGGTGTGTTTACGTGAGTGTGTGTATTTATGTCAAACAGGATTTACGAGACTCGGCATCCCAAAATAAGAGCAAGAGTTAGAATAAAACTGTCGATCTATTCCTCTCCTACCTGACCTAATTCTGTCAAAGTCAGCCCCAAACATATGATGTCTCCAAAAAAACATGAAAATTACTTTCCAGATTCATATCACCTCTTTTGAATTATGTTGATGACTCTTGAGTTTTTGAGCCTGTGATTATATGAGTCCAGGTGGATTAAAAATGGCCACAAATTCTTTACAGTTCATCCCATCAAGGAGTGGAGTCTACTTCCTCACTTCTTGACACCGTGCTGGCTTCGTGAGGTGCTTTGATCAACAGAATGAGACAGAAGTGGCAGGGTGAGAGAGACCTCCATTCCAGATGTCAAGGGGCCATTTCCTCATTTCTGCCCCCTTTCTTCCAGGCCTTGGGGTTCACTGCCCATTGCTCTCCTGTATTTCCTGTCTCTTTAGGATACTTCAGGAGCTTCCCAACACTGTAGATTTGACAAGATCCATCCTGCCTTCTTCTCAGCCTAGGACTGTCTGACTTCATGTGCATGCAAAGCAGCATGGCATGAGATATTACTTTAGATTGGTTCCATGGCAAATATTTTATTTATTTTATGTATATGAGAAAAGAAGAATATAACCAGTATACGAAACAGATATTACTGTTTAGGTTGTTAATTTCCCTTTTAAATAAGCTATTTAGTAAAAAAGAAGGTCTGCAGTTTAAACAAATCAAGTAATAGTAGAAGCTATGTTTAAATACAGAAAACTTTGGGGAAATTCTGCTTTAAGGCATATTGGCTTAAATCCCACTTGGTGCAAATATACAATCCAATTTACTTTCTCTCCTTTTTCTAAGAGGACTCCTCTACCTTCAAGATCCTCCTTGCCTCACCTTTCTATCCCTTTTCCTTTCACTAAGAAGAAAATCAAGCTCTTCTTTGAAGCTTTCCTAACTGGTAAGGAGATTGAAATTCTTGAAATAGACTACCCTGCCCACATCCACCACCAGTAAATGCCATTGTCCCTACTCCGATTTGTTTCCCATTGTATAAATATTGGCTTTACGATGTTACTCTAGGTTTGGTGCTAAGTCACATATCACCCCTTTTTTTTTCTTGGATTTCTCCACTCCTCTGATGCATTCGCTCTTTATTTTCTTGCCTTCTTCATTTGTTAAATCTTCTGCCTCTGAGCCCTCTACCACTGTCCTTCGCCTTAACCATTTTGCTACCTCTCTTTACTTTCTCATGACTCTCTATTTTAAACCCTTAACCACTACTTCTTCTCTTCACTCCTCTCTCCTCTCTATCCCTATTTCCCACTGCTTTTCCTCTCTTTCTTATTGTGTTTCTTCCCCTACATGTGTCTTTCTGGACTTGCCTCAAAATATAGAGGAAGAGCAAGTTAGGAGGCTCGTAAATGTGTTTGTTCATACAAAGATAGAGTCAGACATTTTAGCACTTTTGAAGGTCTTTCTGCACTTGGATCCTGCTGGATTTGGATCACTTATTCCCTTAAGAACTTTCCCAGTCAAATTACAAACATTCTGGTCTAGAATTGATTGGATATAAGCTTATCTTTGGTTTCTGAATGAGACTCGGTGTTTAACACAAATTACATATGCCTCGTAGGTCAGTGTGCGATTTCCCACACAGATAAGGTCATTGAAAAGTTCTTTCAAAATCAGAATGATTTGCCTATGTTTTGACAGATGCACAAATGAGTTTTTTGGAGTTTAGTATTTCAAAATGACCTCTGAATTTCCAACCTATTTAAATGCTCATGATGTTAATTTCTTCTAATTGTGGAGAAATGTCCAGCCCCTCAACTTGCAGTTCCTTCACAATAGGAATTCCCTCCAATTTTGACTGGGCAGTTTTAAGTTGAGGGACTGGAATGGATACAGCACCACTATGATGATCACATTAAGAGAAATATATGTACTTTGAAATATAAACAGCTACTGACAAAATGCTAAGAACACAAAAGAGAAAAATTCAAGGTTCTATATTGATTATATTCTATAGGGAGAAAATGTCACATAAGGATTAATCTGAAGCATGAAGATGATTTAGGTTAAATCATTTAAGATTACATAAGCAAAAATCAAAATCTTCCTTTATAACACCAGGAGTTCTCAGAGTCACATCAGACTCTGTTGGAATGAAAGCTGTTTTCCCAAAATAATTCCAGTGATTCGATTACAACTTATTATCCAGAAAAAAATGGCTTAACTCCTTTTACATGACCCGAAATAATGCAATTTTTTTCTTTAATAGAGCATAATGAGAGTTGAGAAGTTACGCTCAGAAAATGAGAACCACCTCTGTTTCTCATTACCTTGAACATACAGATTTTGAATTTTATGGAGCAGTGATTCATATTTGATCTAGTTTTACAACAGAATCTGATTTGGCACACTGAAGTAAATATTAATACATTTTTTTCCTAGATTTAAAACTAGAAATGTGACAAAATCCAGCCTTAACTGCTCTAATCCAATAAGGAATTTAGTGTATTTGAGTCTGATAACACACCCAAAGAAGCTTAACGGAATTTTTAAATAATGCTATTCTATTCAAGAAAAGTTTTACTTTCTCAAAGGGAAAATGTTTAGAAGAAATAGCTGAAAATGGAATCGGTATGACTGGAGTTGACTTATTCTTTCATTATTTAGTTCATTCCCCACATTTGTGAGGGACCATCTTGAGTCTATTCCAAAAGGGGAGAAGAGAGTGTTATAGAAGAAAGTGCTGCCTGGGTTCAAATTTCTTCTTGGCAGGAAATAAGACCAATTCCGACAGCCTCAATAGCCTCATCTCTAAAATGGGGGTCATAATAATAAAAAATAAATCTGGAAGATGGCTCTTGTGCGGACTAGTGAGCAGTAACAGTGGCAAGCATGTAGACACCACTCAATTAATACAAGGTCTAGACAGTCAAAGCGTTAATGTGGAGATGCCTTTTTTTCTTTTTTTAAGTAATTGAGCTCTAGGGTTAACAAATTACTAGTAATGAAAACTGGCTGAATCAAAGGTACATATAATCGTATGTCTATTTTTTTATGAGCTGCACATGTTAAGATTTTTGCAATTATGTTAGGCCTCCTATCCATCCCATTTTTCGTAGACAAGCTCATTTGTTAATTACCTTTAGGGAAGAACCTACTGTGTCAATAGGATGGGGTGTAAATGGTTGTCTAATAAAAGACTCAAGTGGCTAACTCAGTCTTGACTACTCTACCTCCCTCTGGTTTAATCTTCCAGACATGGGACCTGAGAGGTCTGTGGCCAGAACTGATAAATCAGGACGCTTTTGTGAAAACGGTATGTGTGGTTACATTTGCTCTTATGGAGTGCCAACAAGGAGCCACCAAATCAAATTCTGTGGTAAAATCCTCTTCTAAAAATTGCCCATTAACACGACAGCTCCAAAAGGAGAAAAATGAATCTGTGAAAATAGTTGCTAGAAAGGCTCCAAGTAATATATCAGGACAGCCTGGAGAGGTGGTTAAGTGCAGAGGCTTTGAATCAGACCCTAGCCTGGCCACTTATGCCTCTAAATCTATTTCCTCGTTCGAGAAATATGGAAAATTATGTCCTTTTCACTGGATATTTTAAGGAATAAACTAGATAAAATTTATAAAGGAAAGAGTACTAGATATAGTACATTTTGTCAAACACGAATCACTCATTTTGGTCATCTTAATGAGCAGGTTCTGACTGTTCCGTTCATGTTATTTTTTCACTTAAAAATGGTTTTCTGATTAGGTAGGGGCAAATGATTTATGCAAGTTGAATTTAAATTTAAGGCAAATTGAATCCAGGGAATAAGAACTGCCAATTATTTAGTATGTATTTTTGTATCAGGCACTTTACATATTTAAAACTGTCTAATTCTGATGGCAACCCTATCAGAGAAATTCTATTATCCCCATTTTACAGATAAGAAAACAGCCTCAGAGGGATTAAATAATTTTCCAAGTTCACACAGTGACAGAGTTATTAAGAGGCAACGTAGGAAATCATACCCAAGACCTCTGACTCAGAAGCCTGTGTTTTTTCCAATCTATCTCACACCATTCAGCTTCACAACATTTAACAAATAACCAGGCTTGGTGTCTGTGTGGCCTTAAGGCAGAATGATATCATTGGCATGGAACTATTGGGCACTTGGGCCAAACTGCCTGCACGAAAGAGTTTTCTTTTTAGCTGTGCCTAAACAAGCCATGAGATATAGAAAATAAAACAATTTTTAAATGATCCCACATTATAGGAGCATATTAATCACATACTCCTGGACTCCCTGTTATAGCTAAGAATGCATCCTAACCCCTGTTTCTTTCAGCCCTTTTTATACTCCAGACTTTTCTCATCTCTCTAGCTTTGTGTGTATATACCTTTAGTATCCTTACAGTATTGCTACCAGCTGAGGCTTGCACTGTTTGTCATGGCTATATAATTGATCTGGTGCGGGGTACTGAGAACAGCAATCCATGCTGATTTGGTCAACCAGCCTGGACCAATTAAGAATAGTGAGTGATAGGATACCACAGGCTGAGACTCAATGTCATCAGTAGATTCCTTCTTCTAGAACATAGGAGGTTCTCAGGAAATGTTTCCTGGATTGACATTTAAAAATATTTTAGTTTTTCCAGCACATAACTGATAAAGTGTAATATATCAGAAATGTTCCTTTTACTAATTGATATATTAAAATACATACTGAAATGAACGGGTATATTGAAATGCAATGAAGGAACAGACACATACCTTGAAGTGAGACAAATGGATTTTTTGTAAGAAGAATTCATTTATTATAATCGAAAGAACGCCTCTTTTACAAACCAGGAGGGTCCTTCTTAAGTGTGGCAAATGGTGCTTGCTTTAATGTTTTATTTATTTAAGTTTTCCCCACTGCCAAGAGGATCGAGTCCAAACCTCTTCTGCCATGGTCACTCCAGTCTGTCCAACCTATATGTCTAATTTTTTTTTCTATATTAATTCCATTAGCAATATCCATCCTACCCAAACTGTACTCTTCACTGCCTCTTAATGCCTCTTGGTATTTCCTTCCTCTGAACCTTTCCCAAAGACATTTCTGTGGCTTCAGTGCTCTCACCCTCTTCTCCATCGATCCAAACTTTTCCCAAGGTGAGTACGTTCTATTTTATGATGTTTACTACTCCCGTGGAATTATCCCTTGTCTGATGTTGTGACCAAAATTTGAAAGCCAACTAACTTGGCACCATTGTGCTGTAAGCTCTCTGAGGGCAGGGGCAACTTCTGTCTTTTTAATAATACTTCCTCAGGATCTGGCCGATAAATAGTTATTGAATGTCTAAAGAAAGGAAAGAAAAAATGTCGGAACTCTTCTTGCAGAGTTGTCCTGCATACATACTATTCTATGTATTTTTTGGTATCTCTTTCAGCAGTAACCATAGTGCCTTGAACAAAGTAAGAGTAATTTTCTTTTCCATGTACTAAATTAATCTTTGAAAATCCATGCAAAATGTTTGAGTTTTTTAATAAAATATTAAATATTTTTTAATCCAGTGATGGTTTTATAAGGTAATGGTGATTCTGATTTAAGTTAAATGTATTTAAATGTACTATAGTAATTTTTAAATACACCATTCTACTTCTCAAACTAAAACTCAAGAAAATTATGTTGATCTTATCTATACCCTTATAATTAAAGTGATTTAATTAAGGCAATTTTCTATAGTAATGGCTTCTTTGTAACATTCCCTAAATATGTCACTCCCTAAAGTAACATATGTCCCCAATAGATAACATCCCCTAGATATGTTCTTTCTTCCTTCAAACCCTCATTGACTCCACAGCCCCATCCTGTAGCCCAAGATGACTGATCCATCTTTTGGGTCTCTACTTAGATGTTACTTTCTTCAAGAATCTTTCCCTGATGTCCCATTCCCACCCTCCTCATGGACTTGCACATCACACCCCCCCCCCTTATTATATCACATGGTAATTACCTAATTCTCCACTAGACTACAGCTTCTGGAGAGCAAGGGCCCTGTCTATTCTTTTTATTCCAGCAGCTAACATAATCCATGGCATATAGTATGTGCTTGACAAATATTTATTACATGAGTGAATGCCCTCCTCAGGAAGAATGGAAGGTGACTGAGGCTTAACGTTTCAACTTTACATTGGTTCAGTGTGTAAGAGTCATCAAAGTAGAGGTAATCATTAATTTCAAAGGAAATTTAGAGACCCACTTCAAGAATTGTGTAACAACCCTTGCCATGGAGAGGGTGGGTTGGGATGGGAAAGGGATTGAAAATGAGCCAACAGACAAAAGAATACCCAGTACCTATTCAGTGGTATGGCCAGGGCTATGATACTGTTTCAACCAAGCTTCAGGATCTGTACGATGGTTTCCACCAGTTCTTTTGTCCCAGTCCCCAGAGTGGGGATGTCAACCACAACACTCTGTGAAGTTACCTATATGTATAGAAAGTGTATGTATATGTGTGAAATGAGAAATATATTGTACAGATACAAGTAAGGTGGTGGCCAATTGATAGGCAGAATACTCTAATAGCATTGATGATCTTCAGTCTATTTGATCTTTCCAACAATCATCGTTCAGTCTATTGATAATGTTTCAATCTATTTTCATGATTGAGCCTATACCATATGATAGTGGTTCTCAGGAACACTTTACAGTCTTGAAATTATTGAGGAACCCAAGGAACTTTGGTTTATGTGGGTTATTGCTATCAGTATTCATTATGTTAGAAATTTAAACATAAAATTTTAAAATATTCATAGATTTATTTTAAAGTAACTGTGGTGTATCTGCTACATGTTAACATTTTTTTTTCTGGAAATAACTATATTTTCCAAAGAAAATAATTTAGTGAGAAAAGTGGCATTGTTTTACATTTTTGCAAGTCTCTTTAGTGTCTGGCTTAGTAGAAGACAGCTGGATTCTCATATCACTTCTATATTCAATCTGTATTGCAGTATGTTGTTTTGTTTGAAGTAGATGAAGAATATCCCATTTCACACAGATATGTAGTTGGAAAACGAAGCAGCATTTTAGTAACACTTTTAATAATTCTGGATATTCTTCTTTGATGCTACACCAAAATTCAACAAGTGGTAGTTTCTTAAACTTTCTAATTTCAGTGTGGAATATGAAACTGTCAGCTAAATTTTCATACTCCATTATATTAAAATTCTTTGATCTATCTTGTACTTTGAATGGATCTTTTAACTCATGAATGATTTTATAACATCATCCATCATTGGTCATTTGGAAAATACTGGTTCACTGAGTCATGAAGATATTCCAAATGTCAATACTTTTCGTTTTACAATACCAAAAACACATTAATTAAAATGATCACAATCTTAATACAAAAGACTTTGAATATAGGAAATCTACCAAGCTCATGGTGGCAGAGACATGTTTTCTAAATTCTCTGTTTTTTACTTGAAAGACCACATTTTTCACTGAAAATAAATACTTCCAGTTGTTTACCTTGAAGTGACAGGCTCACTTAATTTGTTTGGAAAAAAATATTTGCAAAACATCCAAGTGTAAATAACCATAGCTTGTCTGTCAGTTGCTCTTTCAAGTAAAAATATGTCTCATGAAAAAAAGCAGCTAGTTTAGCTCACAACCCAATTACCCAAGGGTTTTAATTCAAGACTAACACTGTGCTTTGGGATGCCGCGGAAGAATTTTATGTGTGCCTTCCATTTTGCCACACAGAATAGTAAAAGGACAGAGTCAAGGGTTTAAACTTAATGAAATGAACAAGTTTTACTGCTTCATCAAAGACATTTTTAAGTGCAAGTGACATTTGTGACAGGGGAGACTACAAATGCTAGGAGAGTTTGGTTCCACTGCCCTGACCCATGCTAAGGTGCTAGCAGTTTTACTCAGCCGTTGCTTTTGTGCCTATTAGTGCAAATGTCAACATAGTAAAAAAAAGAAAATTAACATCTTAGAATTAACATAATAATAGCTTTGGCCTTGCAGAACTCCCTGAAAGGGTCTCAGGAATCCCCAAAGGGCTTATGAACCATACTTTGAGGATTGCTACTTTAAGACACAGGCTTGAACGAAGAGTTCTCTCACACAGACTTTAGTTATATTCTTAATTTTATAATCATTTTGGGTTTTTTCCCCCAATTAAATAACAATAAATTTCATAATTAAAAGTAATCTCAGAAATAATAACTAAATCTCTGCCAAACACTTCAATATGGCATACTACCTCATCCTCACAAAACACCTGTAAATCAGCTATAATTTGTTCCATTTTTATACTTGAAAAAACAAAACAAAACACTGAAGCTCGGTGAGGCTAACCTATTTACCCCATAGCAAATAATTACCTGAGTCTAGAATCAAATACAAGTCTGTCTGACTAAATAATGCATGTTCTATCTAATACGGCACATCACCCAAGTCTGAAGATATTTAATACATATATATTTTTCGAGAAGACAGATATATTGATATATGCAAATCCTGATGTTCAAAACAGAAATATTTTTAGGAACTTTCATAAAAATATCCTTTACAGAGTTCTTATAGAACTTGTCACATAGATTTGGTCTGTCATGAATTGTCTGCATTAATGATAAGTCACTTTCACACATTTTGGACTCCGTTTCTTCCTAATGGCAATTTTAAAGTACTATCTCAATTTCTGGTTTATTCAAACTCCCCACTAACTCTGTGAGATTCACGGGCCAGGGAGGGTGCCCTATCCATACTGAGGAGGGAACTGACCCTCAGAGAACTCCATAGACTTCTCGGCTTTTCCCTTTCTACTTGCTTTTCCCTCAGTGTCATGCAATTAAGACCATGCGTCTCACATAAGAAAAGCAAACAAAAGTACAACCTCTACACAAGTGCTTTTCTTGTAACTTTTTCTACTTTCCCTCAAGACCAAACTGCTAGGAAAATGAGCTTGTGTTCTCTGTCCCCATGGTCCCACCTTCTCTACCTACTATGATCTGGATCTTTCGCACACATATACTATAAGCTACAATTGCTTAGGTGAAGATCACTGAGACATTTGTAAGGAGTAGCAGTTGCTTCTCAGTCTGACTGCCTTGATCATTCTGCCACATTCTGTACTGGTCAACAGTCCCTTCCTCTCTTGGCTTCATCAATCTTGCTCTCCCCTAGTTTCCATCTTGTTCTCTGGTCTCCATATCTTTCTTCTGCCGGCTCCTCTTCTTCCATCCACTCTTACATGGATGGAACATTGGTGTTCTGCCATGTTCCATCCTAAGTCTCTTCCTGGCTGCCCTCTTCTTCTCCTTGGCTTTAAGAAATACCTCAATGCTGATGATTCCTCATGGCCCCTCCAGCTTGGATCCTCTCTCTTAGGAGCACTCCTTCCAACAGCCTAAATGGTGCTGCACTCAGATATCCCACATTCGGCCCCAACTCAAGAAATTTAAAACAGAACTCATTACATTCCTACCCAAACTGCTCCTCTCTATATGTTGTTTCTCTTGGCAAATAGCACCATCTCCTGCCTTCTTGCCCCAACCAGAAACCTCCATGTCAGTCTAGACTACTCCTTTTCTCCATTACCCTCCATATCCAATCAACCACGAGGTCCTGTCTGTTCTATTTCTGAAATATCTCTAGAGCTGTCCCAACCTCCCAATTGGTACTTCCATTGCCTTAGTTGAGCCCTAACTTTTTCTCTGGAAATAACCTCCTCACTGCCATCTCTCTCCTATTTGTCTTCCACAACAGTAGCAGACAAAACTTTTTAAAACTCTTATTGGATGACAGTTAGAAACCTTAAAATCTGTCCTTGCATAAAGCCCTGAATAGTCTCCTAGCCATGCACCACCTTCAGGAGAGTTTTGGCTCTTTGGGCTTGTAGAGTCTGGTGTGGCCTGGCCATGCTCACTTCCAGCTGCAGTCTACCACACCTACCTTCTCCCAGCTCCCAGGACATACCTCAAGTACTTTAACCCTTTCCTAACCTCTTCACTTGCTTTTCTCTGTGGAATGCCCTTCCTTCCCCATCCTTATCTGCCTTGCATTGTCTTCCTCATCCTTCAGAACTCTACACTAAAATCTCTATTAAGAGTACCTTCTAAAGAAGAATTAGCTGTTTCCTTTCCAAAGGTCCTAACCAACAGGTACGTTTATTATAGTGATAATTCTACTTCCATTAATGCCTCTGTCTCCCTACCAGGCTGGAGGCTCCTTAAAGTCCGCACGCACTATGTCTTACCTTGAAATCACAGCACAAAGATATACATAGTACACAGTAGGCACTTAATAAATGTTTGTTAATGAATGCCCAAGGACCAGCTCTGGGTCATATCTGTTAAGTAAGGGCTGGAGTCACTTCTCCAGATCTTCTGAGCAGAGCCCAAGAGATCCCCTTTTCCCACCTCATTGTCTCATATCCTAAATAAATAAATAAGCAAGCTTGCACGGTGGTATCAACATCTCTTTTAGCGTCTAAACATTCTATGGCTTTTACAAAACTACTTTGTGGAGTATAAACAGTTTCATAAGTCCATCTACAGCAGTATTCTCACCTAGGAGCCACAAAACTTCGGGAGCCTCATTGCACCGCCCCCTGTGACCAGGTATTTAACAAAAAGACCACAGTTGTTCATATGACCTCGGTAAGGCTGATTTTCATCTTATTTATCTCCGTTTCTCGGTGGCAATAAGAAGAGGGCAAGTATTTTTCACGCTTTCAATACTGACACTCTATCTTAATAAACTATGTTCTGAGAACTTAAAATTCGAGAGTATAAAAACCAGGTTTGCTGGAAAGTAGGTTCGCATTTGGGAAAATGAGATCACTAAATCACTCACTCCCCACCCCCACCCCCACCCCCGCCTTTTTTCTCTGCCCTGGCCAGGTTGCTAATTAGGTAACTTCTTATCATAATTACCTAGTCAGCCTTAATGGCTTCACACACTCTGCTCCGTCTCTCACTGGTCCTGTAGGGCCGCTTTTCAATTGTTAAAACAGCTGCTGAGTTTCAAACCGGAGGAGGCTCGGTGTGCGCCGAGGGGGAAGCGCTCCCTGAGTGAAGGCTCTGGTAGGCAGGCGGTCGGGTGAAAAGTGGGACATGAATGCACAGTTTGCGCACTCAGCTTTCCGCCTCCAACCTTCTGGATTTAGCTCGTCTCTCCACTACCCCCCCACCCACCCATCAACCCCAGAGTTCCCCCTTATTGTGCACCCGGGTCTCTCTGACGGTGCGATGGCCCCGCGTACGCCTCTCCCTAGGTTTTGTGGTTTTGAGGGGGTCTCGGTGGGCCTCCCTCTCCTTCCTCGCGACACGGGGGGCGGTAAGGACGGTGGGGTGTCCCCTGCGATGCCGCCTGCCAGGGTCCCTGTTTGGGGAGCGCTGGGTCGTGCGTGTGTGTGTGTGTGTGTGTGTGTTTGCGCGCGCGCGCGCGGTGGCGCGCAGCGGGAGGGAGGGAGGGGCTGAGGGGGGAGGCACCGGGCAGAGGAGGGAGGGGGCGGGCGGGCGGCGGTGGGGCGGGAGGGGGAGCGGCTCTGGGCTTCAGCAGTGACACTCGGGAGCGAACACTCACTCCCCGCTCGGAGCAGCGAGAGAGCGGAGCGAACCGAGCCGCGCACCCGCTGCCGCCGCGCGCCCGGCTCTCCTTGCGTCGCACTCCAGCCAGGCGCCGGTGCCCCGAGCGGCCGCCCGCGGAGCCCGCGACAGCCCCGCTGGGCTCGGCAGCATCCTCCCGCCGCCCAGCCCCCGCACGCTCCCCGCCTTTTAAAAGGACCTCCCGCCACTTCCCCGCTCTGTCCCGGGATCCCCCAGCCCCGCGCTTCTCCCCGCTCCACTTCGCAGCAACTTCGGCGGCCGCGCGCCGCCAGCCTCGCCGCCTTTGAAGTTTGCAGCGCCCACGGCAAAGTTGGGACACTTTGGCCGATTTAATTTTTCTCTTTTATCTGCCTCCTCCTCCGCCTCCCAGCCCCTTCGGTTCCTGAGTACTGGTGCTTAGCATCTTGGCCGGTGCCGGGGACGTGGACTGTTTCGCACACCACACCTCGGGGAGGGATTTTTCCTCTCCCCCTCCCAGGAAAATCAAACAGATTTTTGTAAGGTAAGTAGCGAGAGGAAAGCAAACTCCTGACGCCCCGACGCCTTAGCCCGCCACCCCAAGACCTGGCACAGGGAGTGTTCACACCCGAGGGCTCATCTGGGATGGGGGTGGAGGCGCGCGTCCCCTAAGTCAGAGGGGCCCAGCGAGTGGAGGTTCTCCGTCACCGCTGGCCGAGGGCACCAGATCCGGAGGAGCCGAGGGCTTAAGGGGCGTGGAGCAGGTTTCCCTCGGTTCTCCACGCTGGCTTCGTGGCTGGGCGGCGCAAACGGTGTTAGAGGTGGAGAGACCGTGCACAGGCCGGGGACACTGGGTTCCCGGTGCCCAGGGCGCGGCGGAGTCCCGGGAGCCACAGAACCTTTATCCCGGACTTGGCCTGGACACTCACTTTGCCCGCCTGCCGGGAGAGCTGCTGCCTCCCCCTCCGGTTCACGCCCTCTACCCTTCTCTAGAGAAAGTCTGCGGAACTGGGTCCTGGGAGGCGTGTGAGTGTGGGACGAAAAGCG
The DNA here is from genome assembly GCF_011800145.1 of Mirounga leonina. Taxonomy (NCBI): domain Eukaryota; kingdom Metazoa; phylum Chordata; class Mammalia; order Carnivora; family Phocidae; genus Mirounga; species Mirounga leonina. Next base: position 604,392 of record NW_023270620.1, read on the forward strand.
AGGGGTCTGGACTGCGCCTGGGGCTCGCCCGCGGGCAGGGCAGGAGCGGCTTCCTGGCGGGCGGCCCCCAGCCCCGCAGCCCGGGCTCTGAGATCTCGGTCCCCTTCCGCCAACCGAGCCCCCACCGCTCTGGCTCCTCGTTAGTCCTCTGCGTGCTAGGCGAGCATCGTTAGAGAAACTTCCTCGAGCTGGGCAGGGAGGCCCGGGACCTGATCCTGCTTTTGCCGGGGTACCAGAGCAGCCACCAAGGGGACCTTCCCTCCCGCCCCAGACCCAGCCGACAGGGCGTCGTGCCCTAGCCCTGTCTGTGCACCAGTCGGTGTCCGCTCTAGTTGGCGCTACCTTCAGTACCACCGAGCAGAGAGTTGGCGCGGCCCCGACACTCAGGAATCCGAACGAGTGGTTCCAGGTCCCAGCTGTGCTCCTGGGACACTTCGCAAACTGCAGAATTTAGGGTGCGGTTTCGTTTCATTGTGCGCCCTTCCTGCCCCCTCCCCCCCGTACCCCCGCCCGGGGCTGGAGAATTCGCCGCAGTCCCCAGCACCAGGTCCACGCGGGTCGCCGAGGCCCTTGGAGTTTGCCGCGGGCACCTCTGCAAGGGCGCTGAGCTGTCCTTCGGGCCAGGTCGCGGTTCCCCTCCGGGTCCCCTTCGGGGCGCTGTCCATCTCCTGCTCTGGGTACAAGGAGCTCCCTGAAACCAAGACCTTGAGCGAGAAATGAACCTGAGAAAATGTCTCTGGGTTTGATTTTTTTTTTTTTTTTTTAACATAGTTCCTTTTAGCAACTTAGTTGGGCTGGTTAATTTGTCTACTTCTCATCATCATTCTATCCTGCTATATCAAAAAACAATTTAGTTTTTCATTTAGTCGCTGACCTCTCCAAACACACTACCCTCTTCCCCCCACCGCCCTCGCCCACCCATTCTTTCGCCTCGCTTCCTGAACCCTTTTTCTTTTCTGAACGAGGGAATCTCCCCGCACCTCCTCCTTTTTTCCTCCCACCCGGTCCCTGAGCGCCTGTGAGAACCAGGGGAGTCGTCAATGGAAATAAATAGGACCCCCGCTCCATTCTCCGCCCCCTTTAAACAAGTAAAATCCTCCCTGGGCTGGCAGAAGTAGAGATAAAACATCCCTCCAGAGGGAGCGGTTTTGAGGATTTGATGGGATTGAATTGTTTTATTATCCTGAAAGATGTGATGGATGGATGCGAGAGCAGAGTGTACTGAGGGCTCTCAGTATTTATCATTATTTATTGTTTATTAAGTGTGATAATAAGGCCGTACCCTAGCTGAAGACCCTGTTTATATTTGGTTTTGATTTTGTGTCAGTCTTTTATTACAGTGGTTTCAGAAAGTGAATACACCAAAAGGGTATTAATTCCTCACACTCATTCTGCATATGGAATTAATTAAATGTCAAAAAGATACTGTCATTTTACCAAAGTTTAACCCATGAACTTTTAGAAGGTTGCAGTCTTATGAAATGCCCTCGTTTGCCTCAGTCTGTCTCCTTAAAGTTCAAAAAACTTGGCAACATAATTAATTATGGTCCCAATTCCCATTTTCAATCTAAACCTATATGCAGGATTACATTAAAATATCCCATCATTTATCCTTTAAAAGTGACTCTGATGAGTTTAAATTCTTTGGGAGAAGGAGTCAGCTGGGAATGAGGGGTCCAGAAGTTAGAAAAATTAGTGACTATTTCAGATTTCACTAAAAAAATCCTTTTAATTCTTCCTTTAAAGAACGAAATTAACAAGTGTTTTCTCTGCATAATTCTTAACTTCAGCGAAGGTCCTTAATCTTTACCATACACTAGAAACACAACAGCTTGCAGCTTTGTCTCTATTGTTTTCATTTTTATGTCAGGACATTTTATTCATTAAACCTGTATGTGGAAGTCACAGGCTCCACGTGGCAGCAACACTCTGTTTTAATTAGTAACTATCATAAAAAAGAAGCTAGAACTCTGTAATGGGCCTAAATTGCTAGGAATTATGTGTGGTTTAAATTACGCATTTATTTCAGCAGAAATGAAACCATGAATATAAAACATCTTTTAATCACTTGCAGACACAGCTTTTATCTCTTAAGATGTAACAAAATATATAATTGAAAAATATCCTTCTAAGAATGAGGGAAGCCCTGACCCTCATTTTATTTGTCCTGTGTCTATTGAACATTCATGTGGTAACATGAATAGTAAAAAGCAAAGAGTGATGTCATAATCTTGGCAATACCATGCTGAGGGAATGCTTACATTCAGGGTAGCCATCCATCGTGGATCAGTCTGCAGATAACTTAATGTAGCAACTTTTTCAGTTGGCTTCCTGAACCTGGTGATTCAGATATTAGTTTTCTCACTTGGATTTATTGGCCAGACTCTCCGTGTGATAAGGGAAAACTTGTGTTGTAGAACTCTAATAATTTGGAATGAAGGAGTTCGGAAGGTAGAAATAAAATGTACCTGTCCGTTGTTATCTTCCCGTGTTTGTTCCTATAGTATTTCTATTCAGTGTATCAAGAGGCCAGAATTTTTATTTTCAAACTGATGGTGTTTTTGTTGTCATTGTTAGGACAGAACTTATTTTTCACTTTGCAACAGTGAATGAGTAGATATTGGAAACGTAAGGACTATGCCTGAGTTAACAGATAGCAAGAAGTAGTGTGAATTCCACATAATGTGCACTGACTAAAATTATTTTAATCTTTCTCCCTTAGTTATTCCAGTGATAAGGTGGTTGAGTCTAGTGACCAAGCAGTGCTCCCACGCTTTTTTTTTTGCTCCCCGTCTCTGTGTTAGGTCTTGTTTTGGGGAGCCCTGCACTCTTGGTAGCATCCAAGTAATGAATGGACCTCTCCAGGGTCAGCTGCCATCATCTTAGTCACCAGGAAGAAAGCATATCCCGTAGCCATCCATATTGTGTCAAAACCAAGTGTAATCTACAAAAGTCATTCAGATTATTCACTTGACCTCGAAACAATGTCTAGAACCTCTAAATGTCTATTTTGGAACAATTATTCCAAAGAATATAATTTATTCTTTTCCAGTTGGTTCACAATCATTCAGTAGAAGCAACAACTAAACAAGTTATAGTTGAGTAGTAAATAGTAAATCACACTAAATCTTTACTTTCAAATGGATTTCAAAATTAAAGTTCTCCAATATTTAAACACTCCATTTAAAAATGCTTTGCAATTTAAACCCTGAAGTTATGCTAAATTCTGCCTTATTTTAACATTATATTACGGTGCAAATTGACACCCATGATACACACACTCATGCTTCCACATGTTAATTTTCACCTAAGAAGAAAAGTAAATACTTTGCTGTTATTGTTCAAAAGAATCACATAGCATGATATAAAGAACAAAACTGCTAATATTTTATGGCATCATATGGTGGTATGCTGATCCTAAATTCAGTTAATATTTCTGGGAAAAACCACACCATTTTAGGATTAAGCTGTGTTTGGATATGTGTATAGATCTCTTGCCTCTTCTGAGATGACACCTGACATTTGCTTTCTATAGCCCACCAGTGCCCAAGCCAATGACAAATGAAGGTATATTCCTGGCTGCTTACTTGCTGAACACATTTCCTAAACCCAAAGATGCTATATTCACACCTTCCCCCTTTCTTTTGTGTTACTAAAAACTGCAAAGCAACAAATCCATGCATTTTAGTATTTTGAAATATTTGGAAATTATAAAATATATAATATTAATTGACCCAAGATTTTAAAACGTGTTGCTTGTTTTACATTTTAAAAATTAAGAGTAAGGTATTTGATCAGTATGGAATAAAAGCGAACTGTCAATATGTTTTTGCAAATTTTTCGCTTTGGGATAAAGAGACAGATTTGACCACAGAACAGCTGGATAATGGGTCCTGTTACAACGTCAATTTTTTTAAGAACTCACTAAACTAAATGTGATTTAAACTTTAAAGTCCCCAGACCTCAAGTTTTTAAATCTAGAAACTTCCAAGATTACATGTCATTATTCCTTCAACAGTTTCCGGATCCTTTAGAAACTGATTTATTTTAGTAAGTTGGTGAGTAGTTTTTGGTTTTGATTTGTTCATTTTTCCTGTATCAAATTTGAAAATGATACATATTTAATACTTTACATATTCCTCTGAAGTATTTATTTTTAGTTTCACCTGTGAAAACTCTGAATGAATCTTTAAAAAAGAAAAAATATGGCAGAATGTATATAGTTAACTTTTCCAATGTCCCTTAATTGTTCCTTTCAAAGAATTTGCTGCTATTCTTTTGAAAGAATTGCTTCTATATAGTTATGAAAGAAAAAAAAAGAATAAAAAATTTTTAGAAACAATGGGTTATATAAAGTTTGGAAGGAACTCAATAAAAACATGATTACACATGATTAGAAATCGATTCATTTGAACAGACCTCTTAGACACTGCCTCTGCAGTGTGGAGGTTTTAAATATAATAACCAAATAACAAAAATGAGTTAGCAACATGCATTTATGTCTGTTTTCTAACTGGAATGATTACTGCCAATATCACAAATAGTGGTGACTGACTGGAGTATATGGTAACCGTGCAAGTTTCTGTCCTCTCCCTAACATGAAAGCGAGGCAAACCCTATCTCCTTCCAGCTGTGTGCTCGGAGGACATATATTCCACACTCTAAAGACATAGCCAAAAAATATGGACTACATTCAAATGCGTGTTTTATCCATAACTAAAAAATCATCATAACTACATAGATCTTGTTCTCTGAGGCAATTGTCCTTAAGCATACAGATCTAGACAAAATGAGACTGAATTTTATCATTTTTCTGAAAGAAATAGTAAAACCTGAACCCACAATTAGAAAGATTTGTGAAGGGTGATAGCTTGTTTTTGAAATCACCATGACTGTTGTTCAAGTTATAATATAGAAACTACAAGCAAGTGTTTATTTGTGAAGATTGAGAATACCGTGTCTGGAGAGTTGACAAACTAAATGAGAGGCGACGTTGTGATACTTATTTGAAAATATTATGTTTAAAAGGGAAAAGCTAATGTGAAAGGGATTAATTTATTTAGGGTTAATTTCTCTGACTTAGGTCCTGCACGTGTTAGGTGGCTCCTGGGGTATAGATGGTTACAATTCACAGCACGTCCACGTGAAAAATAAACCTCAGCAATCCATACGAACCTAGGAGATGGCTCTGATTACTCCCTTTTGTTCAGGTCATGTGTACTCGAAGCTCATGGGCATTGCCAAATGTAACAGTATGCATTTTATTTCTGTAACAAAATATGTTTCTGATTAAATTATCAGAGTCATACCAAAAAACAAAAACAAAAACAAAAGGCCAACTCGCATAAGCATAAATGTACTTGATCCTTTTTAGTTATCTTGTTTACAATACATTTAAAGACAGATAATAAATACATTTTACCCATAGAATACACTAGTAGATATGCCTTGGTTGAAGTCTAAATATTATTCGTATGTTGCTATTCATATTAAATCACAGCATTCACTGGAATTCACTGATATCATCAAAAACTTCAAATTGGGGTTGATTCAGAAGTAACTGGATCCTGTAACTGAAGAGAGATGTGTTGCCGGCAGTGGTGATAGAGACCAGAAACAGCAGTGGTAGCTAAAACACCTGGCAAACTGAGAAAAGACAGCAATCATTTATCTTTTGGCCTCCCCAAGGCTCAGATATTTTAGTTCTAGGGGTGATCCTTCGAAGTTTGCTAAAATGTGCTATGAAAATATATTACTTTTTTTTTTTAAAGGTTTTTTATTTATTTGACAGAGAGAAAGACAGCCAGAGAGGGAACACAAGCAGGGGGAGTGGGAGAGGGAGAAGCAGGCTTCCCGCTGAGCAGGGAGCCGGATGCGGGGCTCGATCCCAGGACTCCAGGATCATGACCTGAGCTGAAGGCAGATGCTTAACGACTGAGCCACGCAGGCGCCCCTATTACTTTTTTTTTAATGGAAAATGAAACTGCCCCTTCAATAGAAGACGAGGATTTGACCCTCTGACGATCCCAGTGGCAGGCAAGCAGGCAGGTCCCATGGGAGATGGCCTGAGGTATTGGGGAAGCCACCCTGCCCCCAAATATTACCAGGGCCTCTTGGGGTACTAAAATACTATATGTGAAAAGATGATTTTTCACTTTTAAAGTAATTTTGTTTTTCAGTGTCCACTATAAATATGAATATACCCCTAGGATGGGAAACAGGGTAAGCGGCTATCAGCTCACATCTTAAAAAGATGTTAATAGCTAGACAAAGCCAGATGGGAAGAAGGCTAGTTGAAGACAGAATTTTAGAGAAGGGAGATACTGATCTTTGGATCTCTTAGCCCCTTCTTCTTTGGACAGCCTAACTTCAGAGTACACCTGTTCTTTTTTCTCTTCCTTTGATAATTGCTTCTCAGTTTCTTATACTCTAGTGTAAGTTATACCCAGGGCCCGCTTCATAAGCCACACCTGGAAGGGCCCCTGTGCTTAGTTGAATGCTCTTCTGTCCCCATCTTGAAATTCTTAATTTTTGAACAAGAGGTCTTGCACTGAGCCCCACAAATTTTCATTTTATACTGGGCCCACAAAATATATAACTCATCTTCTTTCTACCTTGATGTGAACTTAAGATATGGACTCTTGATGTTAAGGAATTGGTAAGGACATTTGAGATTCTCTTTGCAAGATTAGGTCTAGTGACTATTTGTATTTACAAATGTACCTTTTCAGTAAAATGAAAGAAACAGAATACTCTTCTGAACAATTGAGATACTGAACAGGTATCTAGCTTTTGATAGTGTTGATCTTGTAAAGCAGTGGTCTCTGAGAGGGAGTGTCCTCTTTGCCTCACAAGATGTCTCCTTATAATGAAAGGAGAAAATATCAAAACTCTATTTACACTTACTTTTATATATAAAGAAGGAAAAGAAGTTTTGTTAACATTATGTAATATATCTCTTGACAAAGGCACTCTTACTCAGCATATTGGATGGTCATTGAAAAATCAATAATGATAGAGGTGACAGCTTCTTGAAGTAAAAATAACAGGTGAAAATAATGACATTCTAATCAGCTCTGACAAGAAGTCAGCCCTACCCGCAAGTTAACCAGAAAAAAGATGTGCAGTATAGGAGTCCATCCAATATAATCAACTGTGATACTCATCTCAGTATAGAACGTCTTAAGTTATATATACTCTAAACCCAATTCTAAAAGATTTGGAAACAACACATTACAGAGCCAGAGGTTTTAAACAGAAAGCTGAAAGATCCCTCAAATAGTCACTGTTATCTTCAAGTATTCTTAGTTATATGTATAAGCATTTGATAATTCCTCTGTTACCAGTAAACAGATAATACACTCCATTGGGTTCTGAAAAATTCAGTACTCTAAGACTTAAAAAAAAAAAGGTATCTAACCTGCTTAATGCTTTTGTAAGAATATATATTGTGTTACATTTTGAAATTTTTATTTAAAATTGTATTGTCTCTCAGTAAAGTTGCCAGCTATTAACTTATGTTAAAGTTGTTTCTGTGCTTTGAATTTCACAACATGAATGGAAATTACCCTACTTATTAACAATATTATAACTTTGTAAAACCCTCAGTTGTTTACAAGGTACTGCCACATCCATCATTTTCCTTAATCTTCACAGGAACCCAGTGAGGAAGAGACTACTGCTGAGAAATCTGAGACTCAGTTTCAGTTAAGACATTTACCTACACTCACAAACTTTTAAAATAAAGTGGGGACTCTGGTTCCAGAAGCAAAATTGATGGAAATGTCTAAAACTTTTAAATTGAAATTTGCAAGGACACAATTTGCTTGGAATTTTTTTGTTACAATTTAGTGTTTCAAAAATATCATTAATTTAGTCTAAATTCACAAGACCTTAATCGTAGACAGCTTATGTGCTAAATGTTCACTGGTTTTGGTAATGGTTAACTTACTAGGTAATTTTGTAAAGGAAGATGATTACACTTTTCCACTTTTAAATCAGTGTGTATTAAGGTGCAATACTGAAAAATTAATAATCTGCAGAAACCCTTTTTAAATTAGTGGTAATTCATAATAATTCACCTCTACAGTCATTCCAGTATTCTACTAGTAATACAGCGGCATTTTAAGAGATAAGATTTGAAGTTAGATCTGTTTTAAAAATTTTTAAATAAATTATTTCCCCCCAAATTGCATGAAGTTATACATTTCAGTGGAGTAATGAGGGTTATTATGGATGCATATGATAGGATATTCCAAATATCCTAGATATTTAAAGCCCTTTAAAATGTAATGAGGAGGGGCGCCTGGGTGGCTCAGTTGTTAAGCGTCTGCCTTCGGCTCAGGTCATGATCCCAGGGTGCTGGGATCAGCCCTACATCAGGCTCCCTGCTCCGCGGGAAGCCTGCTTCTCCCTCTCCCACTCCCCCTGCTTGTGTTCCCTCTCTCGCTGTATCTCTCTGTCAAATAAATAAAATCTTTAAAAAAAAAAAATGCAATGAGGAATAAGTAAGCTCCAACGGTGAACATATTTATACACACATACATATTAACACTTCAGCCAGCAAGTTCAGTCTATAATTAAAAAAAAATACCTATATTTAAAGTTTTATTCACACTTACAAAGCAATGACAACAAAGAGGCAGTTTTGAAACATCTTTTTCCCTTGTCAGGCTCTATGTTGTGTAATGACCACTGATCACTGTTGACCCCCAACATTCACCAGCTGCAGCCTCTCCCTAATGTGTCCCTTAAAATTTTTTTTTAAAGAAGAAAAACCACACCTAACTGTATATCTTACTTTTGGGGGGAGGTGAGGAAGGGGTGAAATAATTGTGGTCCAGCATTGTGTGGTTTGTCATCTCTCTGATTGTTGTAGACTTATGTGTTTGTGTTATAACACCATAATTTACTATAAACTCTTCATTAGAAGTGACCGTGGGGTCTGCCCACATTATCTGCCTTCTGAGTGCCCTGTTCTTTAATCATCTCTTAAGCCAGAAATAATAATGCAGAACATCCCAGGAACTGAGCCTGATCCTCAGCTCTCTAATCTCAACACGTGCGTCTGAAATCCTTTGCTAGATCTAGTCCCTAAAAAGCCCGAGCACACTCACCTTTGAATCCGTTTAATCCATCTTTGTTAAACAATATTGATGCCCTCAGATATGGTCTATCAAGGCTAACAAAAAGAATATTAAGAATTTCCTACTGTTTATGTGATTATTTTTAAAAACTCAACATCTTGGCCTTTCCTCTGTGCTTCTAGTCAGTCTTTGATGAAACAGGAACCTTTTACCTGATAGATTAGGTAAATTCAGACCTGATGCTGAGACACCTTCTGATACCTGTTTAAAGAGCAGGTCAAAACATGTATCTTTTGTTGTTGAATAAAATTTTGCAACTAGTTAGAGAAGCTGTTTCATACTATTTATAGCTAAATAGGACCTCTTTTTATTTAAAAGGGGCATTCACATCCACTATCTTAAACCTCTAAACAACTCTGGGAATAATTGTCTCCATTGTGTAGATGAGGAAACGGAGACCAAAAGAGATGAAGTGACTTGCTCAAAGTACAAAAGCCAATAATGGCTTAGTCAGAACTTCTTCGACTCAGATCTTCTTACTCGAAGTCCAGAGATCATTTTCTGTTTTACTCTGGCAGCCTTTTAACTGTTCCCAAACTTGGAGACATGAGACCACAGAATGAGCTACAGAAAGGAAAGAGAGGCGATACGTTAACTACCCTCTCTTTGAGGTTCTCTCAACTGCGAGATTGTCACGAACCAGTGTCCTTGGAGAGTATTATCTCATCTCTCCAAAGACAGGGCTTTACGTTTATAGTTTGTTTTTGGCCTTGGATTTTGTAAGAGGGGTCACAGAAGAAATACATATTTGAAAACTGTTACTTTAACTTATTGCTTTTTACAAGAACACGACAACTGCATACTTGTGTGCCCCCCACTTTTTTATTTTTTCTGGAAATAAAAACAATTTAGGGTTTAACTATTTTAACTATTTAAGGTTCCTGGTACATCTTTCTGACTCTTCTATCTTTGGATTATATTATCCTGATTATAGTTATTTTCAAATCAGTAACTTGATCTTGTCCTGGAGGCCACCTCAAAAACTCTTTGACAGCAGACGGCCTTTACTGCTGTCTTATCAAAATACATGCTGGGGCGGGGGGCAGGGGAAGAGGCAAAGCTCAGGACCATCAAGTATTTGGGAAAATATGGGATTGGATCCATGGAATCAAATGCCAATTCTTAGTCTATGGTAGTTATTGTTCTATAGTAATAATGATTTCTTCTTGACAGCATCTTATTTCTTCTTAGTATTTGCCAACTCCATTAAGTATATGAACAAATTAGAATCTTGTCACAATCGCCTAAAAATTCCACTAGGCCATTACTGGGCTTTAATATAAACATATTCCCCAGGGCAAAATACCTGCCTGCCTGTCGTCATTGTCGCCGCCTTCTTCTTCTTTTCTTCTTCTTTCCTTCTTCTTCTTCTTCTTCTTCTTCTTCTTCTTTTCTTCTTCTTCTTCTTCTTCTTCTTCTTCTTCTTCTTCTTCTTCTTCTTCTTCTTTTCTTCTTCTTCTTTTCTTCTTCCTTTTTCTTCTTCTTCTTCAAATGTAAAGAAGATAGAGAAAGGAAAGCTGTGAAATTGTGTGGATGTAATAATAGTACTCAAAGTAAAAGGAGGAAAGGATGTGTATAATCTTCATGTCATCCATGCTGAATAGATGTTGAAAACATTAACATTTGGTAATGAGTAAAAATTAGAAATCAGAAAGTTCAAATAATGAGGGGAGGGATACCTGGCTGGCTCAGTTGGTAGAGCCTGCAACTCTTGATCTCAGGGTTGTAAGCTCAAATAGAGGTTACTTAAAAATATATATTTTTTAAAAAGTGAGAACAGTGAAAATACTGGAGAAGAAAATCATAGTGTCACCATTACCAGATAATCAGTCATGTGATTGGAAGAGACAGAGCTACTTAACGTGCAGCCCATGAAATATCAACATCCACATCACTGCAGAGCTTGTTAGAGAGGCCAAGTGACAGGGCCCACCCCACACCTTCTGAATTAGAATCTGCAACTTAACAGGAAAGCTGGGTCCTAATTGCACATTCAGGTTTGAGAAGCACTGGTCCATAGTATTTGTTCTATTCTCTGATCAGAATGTATCTGAGCCAAACCATATTTTACATGTTTTCAGAGGAAAGAGGTCTTCCTGAGTAATGCACTATGTTATTCTTAATAGGACATGTCTGTGTTTTTAAGGACAGAAAAAAAGCATCCTTCTACCAGGTTCCTGGACCATCCAGCACATACCACCCATCTAATAGCAACCAGCCAACAGGTTTCCATGAGGTCCCCCTCAAAAGATTAAAGAAATACTTCCCAAGTTTTTAGGTTTTACAAAGTATACCCATAAAATTGTCAAAAGCATCCATAACTTATTTCCTATTTAGCTTATAATATCTCTTGTGAAACAAATTCCATAAATCAACAATAATAATCAATCTTACTATTTTCGATTTCATTTATTTGTTACCCACAAAATGTCATGAGCATCTCCTTGGTGTTTAGGTTCCGTGATCAGCATTATACCTGCTGTAAAGATAACATTTCCTTTCTGCAGAACCTGGGCATCTCAAGAACATGCACAAACAGAAGTTAAAATGGTCTGCAGTAGAAATATGCACATAGAAAAGCACACAGCTAAGTTGCCCTGTGGTTGTAGATGCATGAGTCGTGAAGAATGCGTAGGAGTCTGCGGCCCAGAGGAGCAGCAGAGACAACCTTACAAAGGAGGCTGCCCAGTGCCCAGGGCAGGTGGCACATTCTGGGCAGGGGAAGTCAAGTGTGGGGAGTTGTAGGAAATGAGTTTGGTAGAGCGAGTAAAGTGCGTGCACTTCATCCTCCAGGTCACAGGAAACCATCTGACTTTTTTATTTTTGTCAGCAGAAGAAGAAAACATTTTTGTTTATAAAGATAATGATGTCCGTGCTGTGCAAAATGATCAAGGAAAGATGTGGGAAATGGCTGTGGGTATGAGAAGCAGTAAGTGGATCTGAGGGACTGGCAGTTTGGGTAGAGAAGAGAGAACCAATTTGAGGGAATATCCAGCAAGGAGACTGGCAGGATTTGTTGGTTAGCGGGGGATGGAGATTGAAAACGAGTGGATAATGTTGAGGTTCCTAGTGTGGCACCTGGCAGGACAGTGCTGCTGAGGTAAAACTCATGTGTGCTGGTTTTCATGCAGCATCCGATGACCCTTCCACAGCCTTGCCTAGAACTACTCTTCCATTTCAGTCAACAAATACAGGAAGAAACCAAGGCGGCTCAGGAGTGGTCGCAGTCACTTAATCTGCCCATGGACTTGAGGGTATAGAAGTGTTCTGGCAGAGGAAGGAATAGGGCCCAGATTCCTACTGCAGCCCGAGTCTGGCTTGGTGGCCAGTGCTGAGCCACTTCACCCCTTTGAGTGTTCGATCCTGGGCATCAGGAGGAAAAATGGGTCTGGAGCTAAGAATCAGCCTTGAGGCCTTGGCAAACAACCACCCCCAACTTCTTTGCATAGCCCAGAATCTAACGGGAGGATTTCAGACCACCTTACTCTTTGCAATAAACTTCTTGAAATCAGTATAATTAAGCAAATATTTAATCAGTGCCTACTTTAAGAACTACAGAAGTCTATATAAGAGATAGAAAGATGAGTAAAAAATCTTTTCTAAGGGGCACTTACTTGAGTAAACTCATGTTATGAAAGCCTCACGAAGAGCTTTTTTTTAAGGACAAGAAAAAATATTAAAAATAGCTATAATTCAAGTGAGATAAGAAAGTGCCATAAGAATCAAGGTCTCTGGTTTCACTGGAGGACCTTGATTCTGCCTTATCCAACTCTGATGTTCCCAGGGAACTTGCAATAGGCACACACTAGTTCACTTACTGACAGTGTACGGAGAGAGCTCAGATAGCAAACTGTCTAAGTAAATACCACGCAGCTGCAATCCTATTAAGAATCTTCCTGCAGATTTTGTAGCTTTTTTTTTTTTCTTTTGGTGTCTTACTCCAGAAAGTCAGGAAGCATCCTTCCTCTGTCAGAACACCTCCTACTTTTTAAACTGCTCTGTTCAGTTTAATGGCTTTGTCAGCTAAGTCTTTATTTTACCTAGTCCCAAACTCCTTCCTTATAGTCCCATGCCAGCCGCTGGGACTAGCTGGGCCAGCCAGAGTGCTTGTAATCCCTCTTTCATCTGATAACAGACCTTAAAACATCTGGTGTCACCGCCCATCCTAGCATTCCTGGATTTAACACTGGCCAGTCCTTCCTCCCCAGATGTGATTGCAGCTGCCTCCGTGAGTCAGGACTGTCTTCTGGTCTCTGGGGGTTGTGACTGTGTCCCCTTTAGTGGCTGAGGCTTATGGTTAAGGCACAGGTGGGGCAGATTCCTGGACATAACTTGCAGCAGACCAAATAGGTCCTTCCCCTCAGTCTCCATGATTTACTCCTCTCCAGTCAAGTCTCTGCTGAAATGTCGCATCCTCAGAGAGGCCTTCCATGACCACTCAGCCTAGAAGGGCTCCCTACCCCTAGCCTTCCTCGCGTGGCTCCCCTCCAACCTCTTCGCCAGTTTCACTTTCCTCCCCATGCTGCTGCTCTCTGGAATGGTTACATGTAGATGTTTGCTTGCTCATCCTCTCCCTTACCTACCGAAGTGCAAGCTTTGCAAGCGCAAGGACATCACACATCTTGCGCACGGTCATATTCCCAGTATCTCAGGCGGTGCTTGGCACCGAGTAAGTGCCCAATAAACATTTGTTGCATCAGCCAATGAACTCTGCAATTCCATCATGCTGGCTCTTTGAAAAAAATTTCCTGTTGTCACTGCCTTGTTGATGAGTATCGCTTTTTATTACATCACTAGAAGCTGGGTTATAAAGATTTCTTTGATCAAAACTTTATTATGGAAGATCCAGCCCATGTGTTCAGCAGACACAGCTGGCAGAATTACCAAAGCAATTTTTGAAACCAGGTTTGTCATCAGAACAGGAATATCATTGAGCCTGAATAATTAAAGTACCTCGTTTTGTTCGTATGGTAAGTAGAACGAAAAAAGCTTTTTAAATTTTGAAGTTCCTTTGAGAAGGTAGTATGTATTACCTGAGATAGATGGAAAATATATAAAAATGTACGGTTGTTGCTGATGGATGAGTGAAGAGATTGATTATTTTTAGAATCTTTGTTCCGCCTACAGTATTTTGTTTTATCCTTGCTGTCACCAGCACACAAAACTAGTAATGATCTCCGTTCAGAAGATGTAGTGATTACTCAGTTTGGTCCACCAGTCAATTGGTATTTAGTAAACCCTTACTATGTGTATTACAGAATGTCTGAAAAAGATTGCTGGCTTTTCTCCTTTAGAGTTATTACACTTCAAAGTTTGGTGTCTGTCCTAATGACCCCACCACCTGCCTGCGCAGTTCCCCTCATTCTCCTATCAGCCCCCTGTGTTTACAATTCATCCTCCGTGGACGGCAGCGTTCTGCGGAAAAGTGTCCAATAGAATCAGTTAGATGGCATTGGCAGATGTGGGCTCTTAGGAAGATTCCTAAGTTTTATTTAGCCTGTCCATCTAGACATAGCCTATGAAGAGGTTTGGTTATATGCCAAATTGCAGTGTTTTTTGGTCAATTTTTTTTCTTAACTTCCATATCTGTTTCTCTTAGCTTCCTCCTCACTGACCATAAACAACCTCTTACCAGAACTTTTAATAAATTAGTTAGCCTCGGATGATATGCACCCTTCATTGGAAATCTAAATTCAAAGAAGCAGCTACTGGTGTGTGTGTGTGTGTGTGTGTGTGTGTTTGCACATATATACTTGTTGCCCTTCCCCAGTATGTCTCATCCAACTTCCCTGCATCCAGCAGATCCCCTTTTCCCACCCTGACAATTGAAATCAATATTTTTGGTTTTTCAACCCACACATCTTGCTACTTCCCACCTTGGCCGGTGCTCCCTTATGTTTCTTATTAACAACGAGAGTGTCTTCTGTTTTTGTCTTTTCTAATACCTTATCCAGTATAAGAATTAGCTTTTAAAAACTGTATCTAAGATGATCAGCAATTCATGAATTATTTGATGCCATCTGGAAATTCTGCATGATTAATTTCATTTCTCTGATTTCTTCCAACGTTTTGTTATTTTATTGCACCTACGTTCCTATAATCAAGGTGTTATCTTTGATTCTTCTCTTTTCCTCACTTCCTGCCTCCAACTCACCTGCCCATTCTGGTGATGGTGACTGTAAGACAGAGCCCATCTCTCCATTACTCTCTGTCTCCCCCACCACGTTTAAACCATCACCGTGTCTGCCGTGGCCTTCTTCTGATCTTGTTGCTTTTACAAAGATGAGGTTGGTTTTTGCTTTTACAGTTATCCCTTCCCTAACATCGTGTTTCTACAAAATAGAACTATTCCTAAAAAACATGGATCAGATCATGATCCTGAGCCCTTTTTTTTAAAAGATTTTATTTATTTATTTGTCAGAGAGAGAGCGCACACAAGCAGGGGGATCGCCAGGCAGAGGGAGAAGCAGGCTCCCTGCTGAGCAAGGAGCGCGATGCGGGACTCGATTCCAGGACCCTGGGATCATGACCTGAGCTGAAGGCAGACGCTTAATCAACTGAGCCACCCAGGCGTCCTGATCCTGAGCTTCTTAAAGGCTTTCCCTCATACTCAGAATAGAATCCACACTCCTTAATATAGTTTGTAGAACTGTATGTGATCTGCCCTTTGCCTTCCGCTCTCCCTTCTGCCCACTTTGTTCCACACTGATATTCTTTCCTTCATCCGTATTCATTTCCTTCAACCGTACTCATTTCCTTCATCCGTACTCACGTCTAGTGCCAACTTCGGGCCTTTGCACCACAGCTGTCTCTCTGCCCAGAATGCTCTTTCCTCTGACATTTATTTCACTGGCTTCCTCTGGTTCAGATCTCAGAGGAAATGTCATTTCTTCCAAGAAACCTGCTCTAAATATTCCACCTAAAGCAGCCATCGCTTTCTCTCACGCAGGCCTATTTTAATTCTCTATGGAGCAGTGAATGCCAGCCACTAGTGTTTGGTTATTTATGTTTCTGTGTATGCGCTGTCACCCCCACTAGAACATGGCTTCATGAGATTATCAGTGTCCCTAGAAGAGTGTCTGGCATGTAGCAAGGACTCATGACAGATATGTTGAGTAAAAAAATAGTGAATGAGCGAATATACTGACATTATTGGATTCTGCTGCTTGGATATGTAAGTTTTGTTTTTATAAGTAAGTTATAAATTCCTAGGATATGTCTTTTGAGTCCTCATGTTACCTACTTCGGTTTGAGATGTGGAGTCAGCACTTGGAAAATTCTTGTTCTCTTGATTTTTAGCTCTTTCAATCTTATTTAGTTTTGGTGTCCTAAGAAGTCTATGGAGTATCTTACTGAAAAGTTCCCTTCCTGGTTAAAATAACTGTAAAATATCAAATTCAAAATTGACATGCTATTGTCTTAACCTCCAGTGAGTCTACAACAACTCACCTCTACTGTCCTAATGATTATTTCCAAAGGAATTGGAAGTGGGTTTACTCACTAATAGAAATTCACATTAATACTCTTCTAAGAGCTGTTACCACAATTGTGGTAAACCCTCTCCCAGGGCTAACGTTCAGCAGTAACTATTCAGTACATGAAATGGATGGACAGATTTCCATAGAAGTAGGTTGGTTTTTCTTCACTTCAGTCTTTAGCCTGTTCTTTTGTTGTCTTAGAATTAAATAGAGAGGAGCCCAAGTCATAGTTTGCATCTTTGTGAAACTTAGTTACTGCCTCACGTTGCCAGCTTCCCTAAGAGGTATGATGCGCTAACCTAGACTCTCAGGGGTTCACAACTGCAGGGCACTGAGGAGAACATCTGGGCCAATAAGCCACCAGTGTGGATAGTTCTGATGCCTGCAGTGGAAGTGTCCTGACTCAATCTGTGATTTTCCCACTGAACCATACTTCCTAAACTTGGGGGTGCAGGAGAGGGAAATTCTGTGTGGAAAAGAGAAGTTTTGCTAATAGTACTCTTGGAAAAAGTAGCCTGTCTTGAGGAAATACTTGTTCTTGTCTCCATCATCTTTCCCTGTGGTCTTAGGACATGATGTGGAACTGTAGGGCCCCTCTTCAGAATTCTCCCCAGGAATCTCAGCTGTTGCTAAGAAACATAGATGGTAAACCATTAGATAATCACCTTTTAGCTTTCTAAGTTTTCCCAGCCATTAGAAAGGGATATTTTGCTTTTATGAATCCTCACAATTAGTTCCCTACTGATCTCGCTTTACCTATGTCTAAAAGTATTTTCTTCCTCACTTCTTTCTAGACTGTAAATACCTCAAGAAGAGAGGACATCTTACATGACTGGCACATTGTTCAGAGTCCTGAACCAAGGAAGTGCTCAATTAACATTTGTTTATTAACTCGTACTGATGCAGTTCTGTCTCTGTGCTTCAGCCCCTGAGCTCCCACCTCCATCTATCTCCCTTCCCCGCATCCAGCTCTTCTCCCCTTATCCTGTTCTCTCTCTCTCTGAGTCTTGCTCCGTCTTCACTCCACCTCTGTTAAGCACTTATTATATAAATCACCTGTTTCCTATTGGTTTCCTGTTGGTATCTTACATTGCAGCATACTTTTATCTGGAATTAGTGTCCACTTAATTCAATTGTAAGCAGCAGAACAGTCTGAATCTATATGAAACGACTTTGTGCTTGTAGTGTATTACCCACAGCAGGGACTCAGCATTTGTTGCCCATGACAATTCATGACTTATCTTCTGGGCTGATAGGTGCTATTGCTAGATGCTCCTTGCATGTTGTCATGTTACATCTTAGTTAAATTTCAGCCGAGGATGGGGTGTGCAGTTTGTTAACTGCTTTGGGGAACATTGCACGGGAAGTCATTTTCATTTTGTTGCAGATCAACAGGAAATAAGGCTTAGTTGCCAAACTACAGTAAGAAAAGCAACCAAGCATATTATTCCTCCCTTAGGATCTTTCATTATTCCAGGAATCATTAGCTTCTCCTAAGATAGTGGAAATTATTCCAGCTATCTCACTTGCACATGCAGAGCAAAGTTTGATAGGAGGAAGATATTCTGCCTTTTGTTCCAGTTTTACTTTGTATTATCTTCTCTGTTGCTTTTGAATTTATCATATCTTCTAATCACCAATCAGATGCCTTTTAGGAGATCTACTCCTTCGTTGAGTAAAATGGGTCTGGCTTCCTGGATCAAAGACTACTCTTATCTATAGTACACTTATTTTGGCCATTTCTCTTGTTCATTATTCTTTTTATTGGCATTAGTGATGGTGAGAATACAGGATCACTTACTCTAAAATCTGATCCCTTTCAAGTTTATTCTGTAGGCATGACCATCTTTTAAAATTAGAATGCCCTATCCTCGGCCCTGCTGTGAACTACACGTCATGAGGATCAGAGGGGAGGAGATGAGAGAATGGAAACTTTATTCAGATCTTTGGCATGTTTTAATTTTACGTTGCTTTTTCATACTAATTTAATTTCCTTCCAGAATGAAAGTTGGCAATCATTTAGAGAAGTGGTAGAGGAGGTTGGAATCATTGTCGTTGAAATGCACGTGAGGGTCCCTAATCCATAGATTATTGCCATAATGAACTCCTAAAACTCTTAATAATCATTCCACTATGTAATGACAGACTGCATTTAGAGAGCTTTAGCCAGTGGATCGTGTGCCTAACTCTGGCTCTGCTCTGTTGGGGTGAGCACGTTGCAGCTGGGCCCTGCAGTCATGGCCGAGCAAGGGCTCACCTAACACGTGCCAGAGACGGCTCCTTAGAGGGAGCCCTTTCCTCCCCCTGGCTTCATCTCCCCTTGGCAGATAGAGAAACACCCCAAACCACAAGATGCCCTATCTCCTTCCAGTTTTCAACCACAGCAGAGGATATTTCTGTATGGAAAAGAATGACCGACTAATTTCAGTTATTGTTTTTAATATTTTTCATGTTTGCAATTTTCATTGTTTGCAAAAGACAACAGAACAGGACAACTCCTGGGAATTCAGCTTTTTTTTCACTGCTAAGTGTCAGCCTGGAGGGCAGCTGTGTGTCCATGCTGGGCGTCGTGCTCTTAAAGAGCACAGACAGACCCCCTCGCTCACAGGGCAGGCTCTGCCAGACATGGGGGCCGGGCCCCCAGTGAACGCTACATTTTTTTCCTTAAAGCTACATTAAATGCTTCAGATTTATTATCAGATGTGGCGTGGATGATTCAAACAAAAACAAATGCCCTTGAGTTTAAAAATAGAAGTCGAGAGACTAAATATTTGCACTTAAAAAGGAAAGGAAAAGAACAGAAATCTCTGCAGCCGACCACTTCTTGAAGTCATCCTCACTCAATTATGATCATGCACTTCCCACTCCCTGTAACTAAACATTAGATTTCATTTACTCCAGATGCATTTGCCGCAAGTAAATTCAGAATGCCCATCCTTCTTTCTGGCGATTGTAAATTTATTTCATGTTTGTGGCATACATGTGATTGGGGGCACTGACTTGTTTTTTAAGTGAATCTTAATGACATTATGGGGACTTTTTTTCTTTAATCGGTCGCCTGGCGTGGCCTGTTTATACAGATGAATCTGATCTTACTGAGCTTTGCAACGTTTAATATCTGTAAGAGCTTGAAGACATTTTTTGCCAGTATGTCACATGTTTTTGCAAGGGACGTGCCAGCCCTCGGTGGTTGGTGGTGCCGGGACGGAGGCATTAGCTTTGAGCATACCACTCGCAGGGGGGCTGAGCTCTTGGCTGCTCTTCTGAGGAGCCTAAGGCACTGAGCAAGGCCGCGGTGTCTTTAATATGTGCGTGACACCTTCTTCTCAGAGAGCTTGGACAGTCTCTGAAAACCTGAAACAACTTTTTATTGACCACCCTTGCAAATTCCTTACATGAGTGAGATAATATAGCTAAGCAGTGGTCTATAAATATAAAGGGAAGCTTTTTAGTGGCTCAAAGCCTTTCCCTACTCTTAAAACGAGATTACCAATTAAGACTGTGGTCAAGTACAACTAATATATTTTTTAAAAGGAGTGAAAAAATAACGCGATTTATTTACTTACAATCATTGCTTACACAATTTCAAATAATAAATCTTTATGTTCACTAAGTGACCCAGTGGATTAACCGAGATGGTTAATTGGCCAGTCTTAGGTAATGAAAGACAAATCTTGCCAAATGACAGTAGTGAAGTTGCTGCGGACACCCCCGGGGCAAGTTTTATTGCTTTTACGCATACTATGTTTTTGTGGTGAGAGAGGTCATCCTGGGTGTTTAGTTGATACGTTGGCAAATTATTTGAGTTTCCTTTAATGTTTTTTTTTCCTGCTTACCATTAGACTATTTTACTGTTCTCAAACATTCCCATAGGTTTGTGGTAAAAGGATATGCCAGGTCAGTTTGACTATTTATTTTCACTGCACTAAAGCCTCGATAGAACAAAACGTTTAAATGAATGCTGAAAATAAAGTCTTAGAATGAGCTGCAGGTTTTCAGTTATCCATCATATGCTCTAATCCCTACCCCTTAGGAAACAACATAAATGCTTCATATCTCTTCATTGGCGTTTCCTTCAAAACCAGTCTTGAGTTCATTCCCTGTGCTCTCTACTATTCCCCCGTCCCTTTGTGGGCTGGGGGAGCAGAGAGCCCTGCAGAGAAGATGGAGGAGAGGAGTGGGAAAAGCAATCTTAGTCCTCATTCCTAAAACAGCCCAAAGAAAACCACTGTCCACTCCTTCCTGATCTGTAGCTTTTACCCACTTGCCAGAGAGGGGGCAGCAAATATAAAAATAATTTCTTATCCGTAAAAGGTCCTTCTTTTAGAATGACTGCTCATTTACCTTTAATCTAACACTTGGCTCATATAATGTTTCCAAATAGTTTAACTTTAAGTGTCTGTGTGTGTGTGTGTGCACCATATAAATTAATTATATTTAAAGTTATTTACTTTATAGTGCCCACACTTCTCTCTGACTTTGTAAGTAGAGAACTCACGGTTAATCTTTGGGCAATTATATTTCAAAAACAATCTCTCCTTTTAATCTAGGGCACATGGGCTTTCCAAAGAATAAAACTATCCAATAACCTAGATTACTCATAATCTAGACTAAAGGTCGAGGTATATCAAATCATTAGATCATTTTTCTTTTCTCACTTCAGTCTTGGCAGGATCCGAACGTGTGTGCCAAATATGAATATGCCTCTGACAACATCAACAACATCAGAGTTTTAGATTAGCATCTATATTCCTTGATTCATTAGAACTTTTTTTTACTTTTTTTTCTTTTATTATGTTATTAGTCACCATACAATACATCATTAGTTTTTGATGTAGTGATCCACAATCCATTGTTTTCGTATAACACCCAGTGCTCCGTGCAGCACGTGCCCTCCTTAATACCCATCACCAGGCTAACCCATCCCCCACCCCCTCCCCTCTAGAACCCTCTTTTTAATTGAAACAAAGTCAATCTTCTCAGTAATAGGATAACACCAGCTAGTTTTTCTGGGCTGTGAATAATTATGGGACCAAGTTGATTGGTCTGCCTAGAAAAATAAAAATATTTGGAATCATCCTAGCAACTTCCTACTTCTGTTGGAACTAGATCCTTGATTATATAAAGATAGTGCGGTTTATTGCTATACAGATAGGTTGCCGAGATTACTACCAGACGCCCATGGCAAAAGAAATAATGCTGAAAGAGAAATTCTGAGAAATGTTATTTAACTTAGACTTTAAATCTAGATAAGCTCTGGATACGCAGAAGTAACAAAAATAAATGAGAAGGAAAAGTTATGCCATTAGAGGGCACTTTTGTAATCTTAGAAGAAAAGTCAGTTCTTATAGACTAGCTTACCCAAGTCTTATTCTTAAGAGGAATGTATTTTTAGTTGTTTATTTAAAATGACTAATTCTTAAGCTGAGTGTCAGAGAGGGTATTTTATTGGTAGAGGAAAAAAATCTATAGAATCTTAAAACAATCCTTTAAACAATATCTAAGTGACACTTGAAACCTGAATCAGTGAATAGAAGTTGTAAAAATATATACACTCTGAATAATAGTTTTTTGATTAACTATCTTTGATGCTTCTTTTAAATACATTTCGTTTAAAATAATTCTGCCTGTAACCTGATCAAATTGATCAAATGATTAACTTTTCCTAATAACTGAGTATGCTTTTCCCCAACAGTAGATGAATGTTATTAAATAACATTTTGAAAGAGATAATCCTATAGAATATAAAGACTTGTGCTTTGGGATCATACTAATTTTTTCCAGTTTCTTTGAACAATAGTTGTCATATATCACTGTGTAAATTTAAGGTGCACACGTGATAGTTTGATTTATATATATCATGAAATGATTACCACAATGGGCTTAGCTAACATCCATCTTCTTATAGAGATACAAAGGAAAAAAAAAGAAGAAAAGAAAAAAAAGATCATACTAATTTTAAACACTTTTCCAAAAACTGTTTTGCCCATAATATATGGCAATTAAAATGGTTAAAATTGTTTCAGAAACAAAAAGCTGACCTGATAGAATTTTAGCTGGAGAAATAATGATTTTTTTTTTATAAAGAAAGCAAAAAATAGAGTTGAGTCTACTCCCTGTTGGTGGTAATCTAAATAAAAACTTCTGCCTGAGCCAGTAAAGTAGATAAGCCAGTAAAATAATTTAGCAAGTAAGACAGAGTGTCAAGAACTGTGAAGAGTTTGAGATTTTACTCTGCTTGTAAGCTAACAAGTCAGCCTGTCAAACAAAGTATCATCGATGCTAGATGGCATGAGCCTCCTGGGTCAGAGACAAAAGCAGTACTCAGAGCAACTCAGAGCCATCCCTAGCACAATCCACTGGCTCCCTGACCCCCAATTCCCACAGATGAAAAGAGGGCCAGATAGCACCAGCCCCAAATAGTTTTGTTTTGTTTTTTTTTTTTTATGAGAGGAACCCTGAACTTGGGGAGCCCAGATCTTCCATGGTATAGTGATCATGTCTGCTCTTGGCTCAGGAAACTTTATCTTCCAAGGCTTTTCGTTGCACAGACATCCTTGAGAAGATAATCTGGAGCAAAGGCAGTGAACTCCTCTGCTCCCAAGACGTGCAAAAACAAGCACAGAGACCCATGGAGGATTATCTCTCTACACTTACTTTGTAGAATCCTATCATCTGAAGCTGTTCACTGCTATTATTTATTTATAAATGAAAAAGTAGCTGATGTGGCAAATATACAATAATCCTATTTTCCATATTTTTTAACTTACTCGTGAAAAATAGTTTGTATTTCTTACATCGTATTGTATTCACTATGTGATCTTACCTGTCCAAGCCTCAGTTTGATCATTTTTGAAATGAGAAAATAATAGTACCTACATCATAGAGTTGTTGCTAGCATTACATGAGATTTTATATATATATATATAAAGCATTGAGAAGAGTGCAGCATGTACAAAACAAAACTTACTAATATTGTTGTTTTTAACTCAAAATTCATTTCTTATCACTCGCTGATTTAATAAAGAGAAAATTCTTCCCATGGATGGCTAAGGAAGCTGGGAAGATAGCTACCTCCCTAACTCTGGAGCTGACCTAAATATCCCCAATATCCTGGGACATTGGGCAGCCTGTCCTGCTCGGTCATACGGTGGTACTGTGTAACTGACAACTTTCTGGGCAAACATAGCGCCTAATGAGGTAACGCTGCCTGAGAGTGGTTCTAGGGCAAATACACCTGAGTATCTAATACTCAAGTGCTGCCATCACATGTCTGCTCTAAGTTCCTAATAAGTATGGAAAGCCAAATTCTAACCACTTCTAAAGAGACCAATTTTATTGTCTGGCTTCTTCTGCTCTCAGGAGGCAAAGTTTCAGGGATGCTGCTACAAAGTAAACTGGATATTTTCCATTATGCTGAAATAATAATTTCTTAACAGGGGCAGCCAAGCAAATTCTAGCATATCAAATTGTTCACTTCTGTTAGCTACAGGAGGAGGGCATCAGAGGGGAGGGATTAAGGTTTGTGAGTAGAGGTCCCATTCCGTTTGGTCAACCATGTCCATGTTTGTTTCAAATGGGTTCATTGAGTTTTGATTTTGATCCATCTAGCCATCTTTTATAGTTATAAGCTTCATCTGCTATTAGTAACTAATATGAGCTCCCGCTTTCCATCCCCAACTTCCCTTCGATTCCATCCTGACAATTATATGGACATCTGAGGTTCAGATTACTTAATGAAACTTAAGAAGGCCTGGTCTTATTCCTAAATTGCTAGCTAGTTGGGAGGAGGAGTTGAGGATTCAGTCTCAGAATCATCATTTGTTTTCAAAGTTTAGAGATCATCACCTTAACCCTTCAGAAAATTGAGGTCCATCCGGAGTGGTTAACTGTGGTGCCTTAGATTACACATCTAGTTAGTGCTGCAACTAAAAAGTCAGATTTCTTAGCTCTCAGTCAAGTTTTCAGTCAATTACAATACAATTGAGAAATAAGGATGAGAAATAAGAGCCCCTTGTAAGAACTTATGATGGCTTTCTTGAGAGATATTACAGAGGACAAACGTTTGGGCTCTGCAGTCAGATCCACCTGGATTTATATCCTTTCTCCGCTTACGTAAGTGGAGATTTACTCTTACATGAGAAGAGTACCTACTTCACAAGGTTATTGGGAGGACTAAAGGCAATAATGCAGCTAGTGAATTTAACATCTTGTTTTGCACATAGTAACTCTCAATTACTATAGATATCTTATATGGAAAACTGCAAAACACATGACAAAAAAAAACCTGTTTTTGAAAAAAGAAGTTAAATTTATTTTTTGGGTAAGCTCACTGTGAGAAAATTACTTCTCACATTCTCATAAAAAAAAAAAGCTTACTTCCTTCAAAAAATATTTTTAGTTGTATGAATCTATTTTTTATAGCACTCCAAGGAAGATAAAATTAAAGTTAAATGATGGTTTAAGTAGAGGTGATCTCATAGCTGTAGTAATGACACTTTAGAAATAAAACTGGCTTTCACTTCATTTCAAATTATTGCAAATATTTTCATTCTACTTTCTCACTATTTAAAGCACTTAAGTGTAAACACACTATGTTTCCCTAATGCTTGAAATCCCTGATGTAAGTTGTCTAAAAGATAAGGGAAAACAACTTCTTACAGAGTTCTTTTTGTGAGGAAGAAAGGCACCAAGTCTTCAGAGGAAGGAAAGCCTTTTACCAGTACTTGACATCAAAAGAACTTGCCTACATGAGGCTTCCTGTTAGGGACACTGAGACATGTAGAAGATGGTGTCCTTGACAATATCCCCACAGCAGCGTGCAGTAGAGAGTGATCCATAATTACCTATAGGATCTTTGATGAAAGTCAGTTTGAATGCCAAAATGTAACTCAATGAAAATACTCTGCTGGAGTAGTAAATATATAACTCTGCTGGAGGTTAAGACAAATGACCTAACTATACAACTTTCCAATGGTCTCACTTGATCTGAGAGAGGGAATCCAAGCCCACTTCTAATATGGCAAAGATTTACATTTAAATATTGTGTTGAAGAGTCTAGTAATGAATAATAATTAGAGATCAGCAAATAATTTATCTTCTGATTTTGGACAAATTGCTTAACCTATAACAAAATTAACTTTATCATCTCTAAAAACCTCTGGTTTATGAAAATCTGATCTTGGAAACAAGAATAATACTATACATGTATAATCCTTAGTCAAATTTCAAGGAAGAATAAAAGTAATTGTGCAATGGTAATGGACTCTCAGTGAGTCTGTGTGTCTCTTTATGGTATGGTTCAATCGTTGAGACATTTGTATACCCATTTCTACAAGAACCATATTGGCTTCTACCATATTGAAGTGGGGATTTTCTCTCTGAATATCCAGAGAAGTTAATGCACCAAGAGTCCTTTCATTTCAAAATCTTTTTCATATCTGAAATTCTAGTGAATTTGTTATCAATTCCATGAAATACTTTGGGGAAAAAACAAAACAAAACAGGAAAGTTGTCTTCAAGATCATGTATGTATCCAAAATACATACTACAACTCTAACTTCCTGTCAAAACTAAAATATTCTTAACCCTTTAGAAAGTTTGCAACTTGCCCAAGCATCTACCTGCAGAACTAATGTAAGCCATCATTTCTGTTGCCCCAGGATGGTGCCTCTCCACTGGTGTCTCCTATGGCTGCTATTACCACTCAGCTCAAGGACTCAGAAGTTACCCACTCGAGATGAGGAACTTTTTCAGATGCAGATCCGGGACAAAGCATTTTTTCATGATTCATCAGTAATTCCAGATGGAGCTGAAATTAGCAGTTATCTCTTTAGAGACACACCCAAAAGGTATTCTCTCTACAGTACCTTCTTTATCAATAAGTTCATTATAAGCAAAGTAACCATTAAACTTAGATTAGGTAATTTACAATCAACCTCTGAATAATATTGCCTATTTTCTCTAAGAGAATGACAACACAACTTTTAATCATTAAGTAGAGGCTATTTGATCCTTGCTGATTGTGATCTCTTTTGGGATGGAGAGAGCAGTTTTTGCAGTTCTTACATTTTAGAATGATTATTTTCTTATCTTTGGGATAGCAGGAAATTTCTAAGAAGGGTTCTGTAGGATTAAGGTGAAATTAATCAAGAACAGGGTTCAAAACAGGGGCATAAGAAGACCCTGAGCTCACCTCCTCCTATTCACACAACAAAACTACAGCTACATATAGAACAATTCTCTCTGAAGAAGATCTGACAACTAGCTGAACAGTTCCTCCACACAAAGGATAAAAAGCCCACACACAGAGATGGGCAGGAGAGGCAGGCATGATCTTGCGAGAAACCCTACCGCTAGTGTGGCAATTCACAAACAGAAAGACTCTGACAAATACAGAGCACATCCCTGAGGAACAAGGGGTTTGAGCCCCACATCAGACACCCCAGCCCGTGGGACCTGCACCAGAAAGACAAAACCCAAAACATCTGGCTTATATCTAGGAGACCCAAAAGGCTATGAGAAACTAAGCCTCCAATCTTTTTTTTTTTTTAAAGGTTTACTTATTTATTTATTTTAGAGAGCAGGGGAAGGGGCAGAGGGAAAGCATCTCAAGCAGACTCCCCACTGAGCGTGGAGCCCAATGTGGGGCTCAGTCTCACAACCCTGAGATCATGACCTGAGCCAAAACCATGAGTAGGACACTCAACAAACTGAGCCACCCAGGCGCTCCCTAAGAGTCCACTCTTAAAGGGCATATGCACAGATTTACTCACCCCAGGACCCAGTGCAAACATAATAAGTTGAAAAATGCCTAGACTACATACAAAGGAGATTCACTGGATAATCTAAAAGTGTCTGCTGGAAGGGCAGGGGTCTCTTAGAACTCTTTTGAGTCACAGAGGTGTTGGCAAGTATCATTTTTGCCTTCTCCCTCTACCTTGTTAGCACCGCTAACTGGTAAATCTGTTTACCACACTGTTAAACCTGACAGGTGGGCTTGCCCCAGCCTGGCACTCTACCACAACCCAACCAAAGCCAGCATATGTGCACGGGCCACACAGGGGATGCCCCTTGAATTCCTGGCTCTGGTGACCAGGATGGTTACATTTCTGAGCCCCGTGGGATTAAAATAATCAGGGAGACAGTTCTTGGCAGGCTACCACCACCAGGATACTGCAGAGACTAAGACTGAGACACCCCAGTCGTCCTGTGATCAATCCTTCAAGACAGGGAGAGATAGTTCTTTCACCTAATGCATAGAAACCAACGCAGAGACTTGAACAAAATGAAAAACAAACAAACAAACAAACAAACAAAATAGAGGAATATGTTCCAAATGAAGAATAAGATGAAACCCCAGGGAGGAAAAAAAAGAAAAAGAAAAAGAAAGAAAGAAAAAAAAAACCTTAATGAAACAGAGATAAGTAATTTACCTGATAAAGAGTTCAAAGTAGTGGTCATAAGGATGCTCAGCAATCTTGGGAGATGAATGGGTGAACAAAGAGGTAGTTTTAACGAAGAGATAGATAATATAAGAAAGTAGTACCAGACAGAAGTCATAGATCTTAAAAATACAGTAACTGAACTGAAATATACACTATGGGGGTTCACCAATAGACTAGATAAAGCACAAGAAAGGATCAGTAACCCGGAAGACAGGGCAGTGCAACTCACCCAAACAGAGCAGAAAAAAGAAAAAGTAATCTGAAAAAAATGAAGATTGTTTAAGAAACCTATAGGACAACATTGGGTGGAACAACATTTGCATATTATAGGTCCCAGAAAGAGAAAAGAGAGAAAGGAACAGAAAACTTATTTGAAAATATAATGGTTGAAAACTACCCTAACACATAATAAAACATATATCCATATCCAGGAAACCTAGAGTTCAAAATAAGATGAACCTAAAGAGATCCACACTAAGATATATCACATTAAAATGTCAAAATTCAAAGATAAAGAGAAAATCTTAAAACCAAGAGGAAAACTTGTTACAAATAAGGGAACCTCCACAAGATGATCAGCAGATTTTTCAGCAGGAACTTTGCAGGCCAGAAGAGAATGACATGATATATTCAAAGTGCTTCAAGCAAAAAACTTCCAACCATGACTACTCACCCAGCAAGATTTTCAGAATTGAAGAGAGATAAAGAGTTTTCCAGATAAGCAAAAACTAAAGGAGTTCATCACCACTAAACCAGCCTTACCAGAAGAAATGTTAAAGAGATGTCTTTAAGATGAAAAGAAAGGGCACTGACTAGTACCAAGAAACCATATGAAAGTAAAAATTTCCCTGGTAAAGGTAAATATATATTAAAGGTAGTGAACTAATCACTTCTAAGGCTAGCATGAAGATTAAAAGACAAAAGTAGTAAAAAATATAACTAAAACTACAACAATTAGTTAGGGTATATACACAAAATGATGTAAAATGTGACATCAGAAGCATAAAATGTGGGACTGGGAAGTAAAAATGTAGAGTTTCAGAATGTGTTCATACTTTTTACCAACTTAAAATAGACTGGTATATATACATAGGCTTATATTTGTAAGTCTCATGGTGACCACAAAGCAAAAACCCATGGCATATACAAAAAAGATAATGAAAATGGAATCTAAACATAACACTAAAGAAAGCCATCAAACCACAAGGGAAGAAAGCAAGAGAAAGGGGAAGAACAGAAGGGAACTACAAAAAAGCCAGAAAACAATGAACAACAACAACAACAAAAAAATGGCAGTATACACCTACCTATAATTACTTTAAACATAAATGGACTAAATTCTCTGATCAAAAGACATGGTGTGGCTGAATGGATTTAATTCTATATGGTCCCTACAAGAGACTCAGTTTAGATGTAAGGACACACAGAGACTGAAAGTAAAGGGATGGGAAAAGATGTTCCATGCAAATAGAAACCAAAAAACAGTTGGGGAAGTTATGCTTATATCAGAAAAAAATAGACTTTAAAACAAAAGACTATAATAAAAGACAAAGATGGGCATTACATAATGATACAGGGGTCAATCCAGCGAGAAGATGAAACATTTGTAAATATATTTTTTTAATTTTTTAAACATTTGTAAATATTTATATACCCAATAGAGATAGGAGCACCTAAACATATAAACAAATATTAACAGACCTAAAGGGAGAAGTTGAGAGCAATACAATTATAGTAGGGGGACTTAGTACCCCATATTCATCAATGGATGGCTCATCCAGACAGAATATCAATATCAATATGGAAACACTGGCCTTAAATGACACATTAGACCATTTACTAGATATATACAGAAGATTCCATCCATAAGCATCAGAATATACATTCCTCTCAAGTGCACACAGAACATTCTCCAGGATAGATTGTATGTTAGGCCACAAAAAAAGTCTCAATAAATTTAAGAAGATTGAAATTACATCTAACATCTTTTTAGACCATAATTGTATGAAACCAGAAATCAATCATAAACAGAAAACTGGAAAAATCACAAATATGTGGAGATTTAAAAACATGCTACTGAACAACCAGTAGGTCAATGAAAAAATAAAAAAATACCTTGAGACAAATGAAAGTGGAAAAGTCACACACCAAAATTTATGGGACGCAGCAAAAGCAGGTCTAAGAGGGAAGTTCTTAGTGATACAGGACTACCTCAAGAAATAAAAAAATCTCAAATAAATAATTTTATACCTAAAGGAACTAGAAAAATGTAATGAATGAATCCCAAAGTTAAAAGAAGGAAGAGAATAATAAACATGAGTGGAAATAAATAAAATAGAGACTAAAGAGACAATAGAAAAGATTCCAATGAAACTAAGAGCTTGTTCTTTGAAAAGATAAACAAAATTGATAAACTTTTAGCTCCACTCACTAATAAAAAAAGAGAGGACTCAAATAAAATCAGAAATGAAAGAAAGTAAGTTACAGTTGATACCAAAAAGATACAAAGGACCTACTATGAGACTAATATGAAGAATTATATCCCAATAAATTGGACAAACTAGGAAAAACATGGACAAATCCCCAGAAACATATAATCTTTAAGACTAAATCATGAGGAGTAGAAAATCAGAATAGACCAATTATTAGCAAGAAGATTGCTAGTCCCAACAAACAAAAGTCCAGGATGAGATGGCTTCACTGATGAATTCTACTAAACATTCAAAGAAGATCTAATACCTATCCTCCTCTAAATATTTCAAAAAATTGCAGAGGATGGAACACTTCCAAACTCATTTTATGAGGCCAACACTACCCTGATACTGAAACCAGATATAAGGACACCACACACAAAAAAAAAAAAAAAAGAAAGAGAGAAAGAAAGAAAGAAAATTACAGACCAATATCCCTAATGAACATAGATGCAAAACCCCTCAACAAAATATTAGCAGACCAAATTCAAATAATACATTAAAAAGATCATACACCACCATTAAGTGAGATTTATTCCAGGGATGCAAGGATGATTCAAGATCCACAAATCAATAAGTGTGATACCACATTAACCAAATGAAGGATAAAAATCATATAATCACCTCAACAGATGCAGGAAAAGCATTTGGTAAATTCAACATCCATTTATGATAAAAATTTTCCACAAAGCAGGTATAGAGGGAATGTACCTCCACTTGGTAAAGGCCATATATGACAAGCCTACAGCTAATATCACACTTAATGGTGAAAAGAAGAAAGCTTACCCTCTAAGATCAAGACAAGACAAGGATGCCCACACTTGCTACTGATATGTAACATGGTATTGGGAGTCCTAGCCTAAGCAATTAGGAAGAAAATGATATAAAAGGTGTTCAGATTGGAAAGGAAGAAGTAAAACTGTCACTGTTTGCAGGCAACATGATTTTATATATAGAAAACCCCTAAGATTCCACCAAAAAATGTTGTAACCAATAAACAAATTTATTAAAGTTGCAGGATACAAAAATCAATATACAAAAATCTGTTGTTTTTTTTTTAATACACTGATAATGAACTACCAGAAAGAGAAATTAATAAAAACAATCCTGTTTACAATTGCATCAAAAATAATAGAATACCTAGGAATAAATTTAACCAAGGATGAAAAAGACCTGTATACTGAAAACTGACACTGATGAAAGAAATTAAAGAAGACACAAATAAATGGAAAGATATTCTGTGTTCATGAATTGGAAGAATTAATATTGTCAAAATGTCTATACTACCCAAAGCAATCTATAGATTCAGTGAAATCCCTATCAAAACTCCAATGGCATTTTTCACAGAACTAGAACAAATAATTCTAAAATCTGTATGGAACCACAAAGACCCTGAAAACCCAAGCAATCTTGAGAAAGAAGGACAAAACTGGAGGTATTATTTTTCCTGATTTCAAACTGTACTACAAAGGTATAGTAATCAAAACAGTACGGTATTGGCATAAAAACAGATACATAGATCCATGGAGCAGAATAGACAGCCCAGAAATAAACCACGAATACCTGGTCAATTAATTCATCACAAAGGAGCCAAGAATATACAATGGGAAAAGGACAGTTTGTTTAAAAAAATGTTGTTGGGAAAACTGGATAGCCACATGCCCAAGAATGAAACTGGACCACTAATCTAAACATAGGCAGTAAGCTCCTTAACATTGGTCTTAGCAATGTTTTGGGTTCTTTTTTTTCTCTGTTTGTTTGGGTTTGTTGGTTGGTTGGTTGGTTGGTTGGTTTTGGATCTGGCTCCAAAGGCAAGGACAACAGAAGCAAAAATAAACAAGGACAATGAAAGCAAAAATAAACAAATAAACACATCAAACTAAAAAGCTTCTGCATAATGAAGGAAATCATTAACAAAATAAAAAGACAACCTACTGAATGGGAGAAGATATTTGCAAATCACATATGTAATAAGGGGTTAAAATCCAAAATATATAAAGAATGCATACAACTTAAAAATAAAAACACAACTAACCTGATTTAAAAATGGGCAGAGGATATGAATAGACCTTTTTCCAAAAAAGACATCCAGATGGCCAATAGGTACATGAAAAAATGCTCAACATCACTCATCATCAGGGAAATGCAATCAAAACCATAATGAGATGCCACCTCACACCCGTCGGAATGACTATTATCAAAAAGACAAGAGATAATAAATATTGACAAGAATGTGGAGAAACAGGAACCCTCGGGCACTGTTGGTGGAAATATAAATTGGTACAGCCATTATGGAAAACAGTAATAGGTCCCTCAAAAATCTATAAAGAGAACTATCATATGATCCAGCAATTCCACCTCTGGGTATCTATCCAAAGAAAATGAGGGAATGTAATGTACAGCATGGTGACTACAGTCAGTATTATATTGCGTATTATGTAATTTTATATGGTTACAAGGGGGAAGTAGACTCACTGTGATGATCATTTCACAGTGTATACATAAATCATTATTTTGTACCTTTGAAATTAATATATTTCAACTGTATCTCAATAAAACAGGGCTTAAATAGCTAAAAAAAAAAATGAAATTAAATGAATACATATGATTCCTCAAGGGTTTACATTGTATTATAAGGATAATATTTCTGGGGTGCCTGTGTGGCTCAGTTGGTCAAGCACCCGACTCTTGATATCAGCTCAGGACTTGATCTCAGGGTCGTGAGCTCGAGCCCTGTACTGGACTCCATGCTGGGTGTGGGGCCTACTTAAATTAAAAAAAAAAAAAAAGATAATATTTCTTTGAACAATATGATTAGGTTCTGAGAATATTAAACCAAACTGTAGTAAAAACTGTCACAGTTCCTTTATCTTTACTCCATCAACAAATTAGGCTCACATAATGATTCTAAATATTTTGACCTTGAAAAATGATATATATTTGTTTATCCTTTCTTGGCTTTTTCCCCCCACAAATAATGATCAGGGGCTTTGATATCTACATTGGGATGAAATGTTACCTCACACTGAGTTGAGAGTTACAACAACAATAGAAACATCATTTCTAGGAGTGAAAGACACAGTGGGAGGCACTCACAGACATTGTTGATATTACAACTAACGATGAAATTTCAGATAAAATGTAGCAGCAGCGGATAGCTTTTTTCATTAATTATTCTTATGTTTACACATAAATTCCAAAGGCTAAATGGTTCATGGAGTGTTTATCCCTCGGCTTTGGCATTATAATTTGGGGCCATGTTTTCTTAGTTATTCATTGCATTTCTGTCTGCCTCACCAGCCAGTAAATATCTGGAGCACATAGATCAGGCCCTATTATCTGTGATTGCTGTTCTCTTCCACAAATGCTCTGTGTATGGTAGCCAACAAATGTTTGTCAAATTGTTAAAGTTTATTCAGATTATCTTTTATCCCTAATCGTAAATGCCTCCATATGAAAATGTTGAGTTAGAGGGACTCCCTGCTGTTTTATATGTATAATGAATACCTTGTGGAATGCAAGAATTGTTTTGTCATTGGTTGCCTATGGCCTGTATTTAAGTTAGTAAGACACAGTTACTTTAGGAAATAAGCTACTTCCTTGTTTGAAACGAAGACAGAAGGTAGTAGATGAACTGACACATTGATTTCGGCTTCAGCAGTTAGCTCTGTTACCCACATAAAAATCTAACCCTAGAAGTTTGGAACACTTTTTTACTTCCATGATACCAAACAAAATATTTTGTTGTACCTATTTCTTTGTAATATAGATGGGTTCAGTTGTGTGTGTATTGTTAATGTATCCCATGTGCCCTGGCCAAAGGAGCAAAATTTTACTGTCCCGGAAGTAGACTGAATTGGAAATTAAGCCATCTGACACTTGTCTTGAAAGATGCTTATGATACATAAACTTCCTACCCAGTAAATAGTATAGTTATTTTGTCTACATGACATCTAACTTTATTATTTTATGAACAAGTTGTTTTTACTTTTATAGAGTCTTTGTCTTCCCACTGCCTGACCCCTACCCTCCTTCTTTTAATTCTTATTTGAATGGTGAGGGGGGAAAGTGCTGATAGTGCCATTCAGATTCTGTATCTTTAGATAGAAACAGACTTGAGGTGTAAGTCTCCTGGAGCTGGAACAATAGGATTGGTGTTAGGATTCTTGGGTTCTATTCATTAATTTAGTAATTGATCATTCAAAAATATTTATCAAGTACCTACTACATGCAGAAATCAGTGCTAAGTGCTGGAATACAATGACATGGCACAGGAACTCTAAGTGGGCCTTTGTAGAGAAAATGACAATCAAATAATACAAATATATCGTCACAAATTTTAATAAGTGCCCCAGGTGAAAAGTACAGGACGCTCTCAGAGTATACAAGAACCAGACCCAGAATTAGGAGTCAGAAAATGCAGCCCTGAATTCAGAAGTGACACTTAAATATGAGTAAGGGCAAAGGGGAGCATTTCAGGCATATGAAACAACATTCCAGAGGTGCCAATATGGGGTAGATTCTGGGAAACTAAGGGAGTCCCATGTGATTCAAGCACAGAAGGGGAGAGGCCAGTGAGGTAGGCAGGGGCCCCATCACTGAGGAAGTTTTAGACTCTGCAAACAATTAAGGACTTTTCCCCAAAAAGCTGAAGTCTAAAATACTCATCAATTCATCCAACAAATACTTATTAGGAATTATTTTAGTCTCTAAGTCTTCATCAATGAACTGAATGCCCTGCCCTCTTATAGCTTGCATTCTAGTTAGAGGAGATGGAAAAATAAAAAGGTAAACAAAGAAATAGATAATATGTCAGGTAGTGATAAGTGCTGTGAAGACAAATGAAGAAGTGTGAAGGAGAGCTTCATGGGTAGGAAGGTGATATTTCCCATAAAGGGTCAGAGTAGGTCTGTTAAATGAATAAAAACAAAACCAGTGATTTTTCTAGTGACTCTTGATTATAAGTCCTAGTAAGAATGATCTCAGTCTGAATTGGCCCACTTTCCCACAGGTATTTCTTCGTGGTTGAAGAAGACAATACTCCATTATCAGTCACAGTGACTCCCTGTGATGCACCTTTAGAGTGGAAGCTGAGTCTCCAAGAGCTGCCAGAGGAGGCAAGCGGGGAAGGCTCCGGTAAGCAGCATGCTAAGTCTGGCCCCAGACTGCTCAATGGATAGCTAAAAGACCTGTGACATAGACTGCCTTTGGTCTGTAAGAAAAACCAGCATGGATGCACAGGTGAAGACGCTGGAGACTTTGCAATGGGGATGAGAGAAATGGGGGATGGCACCGAATGATGGTGATCTTGGTAAAATAAACAGTTAAGGGAGACAGACGCGGAGCCTGAAGGAGTGAGGAAAATGGAAAGGTTTGGACTACCCTCTCCAGCTGTGGTTTGCAATCCCACCCAAACACTGGAATTAACACTGGGGGCTTTATAAACTACCAATGCCTGGATCCCACCCTTAGAGGTTCTTATTCAGTTGTCCTGGAGTGTGATCTGGACACTGGGACTCTTAAAATCTCCCCCTAGGTGATTGCGGTATGCAGCCAAGATCTCTGGGGAGTAAAGGGTGGCACCAGAAAGAGGAGTAAAAAGGCACTGAGCACTGTTGAAAGGCCAGGATGACAAGAAAGTCAGTAAGAGGGCTATGTTAGGCATTTAAAGAAGATGCAGATGGTGCAAAGCAAATACCAAGATACAGGGAAATGAGAAGAGTCCATATGAGGCCCTGGGGTGACCTGCTCCCTTTAAGGGGTGAAGGGATCATAGCTTAAAGGTGAAGGCTTGGTGACTGGTGCCACGCAAAGGATGCTAGCAAGATGCGCTACTTGTAGGGATAAGATGACAGAGAGTTGTAACTAGGAAAAGATGGGAAGTATGTCATCAGGGAGACAGAGAATAAATAACTGCATGAGATTGTTCATCTCATGGTTTGGGAATATGAAATTCTATATCCCTCACTCAACTTGCCGCAATAAGCTGAACAAGATACATTCCCACACTGGCTACTCAATCTTTCACTAAGTCCTGTAAACGTATCTGGCATCTATATGATATCTGATATTAACAATAAAAAGACAGAAAAAAATAGTTTGGTTTCAATACTCTCCTCCTATTATTCCTAGGCATGTGTTCTCTACACTGAAAATTAGTTACTCTTACTGGTGCTTTATATTCTATATTTTAATGAGAGACTGTCCTGTCCTAGTAACAAGAGTAAAAGTAGTGAAATGGCTGGTCATCAAAATGCAATCAGATTGAATCATTTTGATAAGCAGACTGACAGTAGGGATTAATCTCTAAAAGGTTTACAGTCTCTGACCTGAAACTTCCAATAATTGGAGTCTATCCTGAAGCCTAAATTTAAATATATATATATTTTATATATATTTTTTATATATGTAAATATATATTTTATATATATAGGCATTATCTTAAATTGTCAAAAATTGACCAACAGTATTATTTATATATTTATGAAAATATCGTTTTTAAAAAATTTTTATTTTATTATATAATAATAATATTAAGTGAGAAAGACAGGATTCAAGATGGAGGTTTGTCTGGGAACATATATGTATGAGAATAAATGTTACTAAGTTATAGAGAAAGATGAAAAAGAATACCAGTTGCATAAAAATACGTAAAGGACTGAATGGAAATGAATCAAAATATTAATGGATGATTTTTTATCCTGTTCTCTTTCTCTATTTCCCGTTATCTACTGGGAACGTTATAATTTTTTAAATTTTTATTTATTTATTTATTTTAGAGAGAGAGCACAAGTGGGGAGAGGGGCAGAGGGAGAGGAAGAGAGAATCCCAAGCAGACTCTGCGGTGAGCATGGAGCCTGACTTGGGGCTCAGTCCCACAACCCAGAGATCATGACCTGAGCGGAACTCAAGAGTTGGATGCTTAACTGACCAAGCCACCGAGGCGCCCCACATTATTATTTTTATAACAGAGAATAAAGAAGATAGTTTCGAAAATAGGATTTAAGGTCGGCAAGCCACAGTACGTACCCTGACATGTAGCTTGTGTTTTTCTCGTGTCTTCTAGGTGACCCAGAGCCTCTGGAGCAGCAGAGGCAGCAGATCATTAATGAGGAAGGCACAGAATTATTCTCCTACAAAGGCAACGATGTGGAGTATTTTATATCTTCTAGTTCTCCATCTGGTTTATATCAGTTGGAGCTTCTCTCAACAGAGAAAGACACGCATTTCAAAGTCTATGCCACCACAACTCCAGATTCTGATCAGCCCTACCCCGAATTACCTTACGACCCAAGGGTAGATGTTACCTCCCTGGGACGCACCACGGTCACTCTGGCCTGGAAACCGAGCCCCACGGCCTCCTTGCTGAAACAACCCATTCAGTACTGTGTGGTCCTCAACAAAGAGCACAATTTCAAAAGCCTCTGCGCAGTAGAAGCCAAACTGAGCGCAGATGACGCTTTCATGCTGGCTCCAAAACCCGGTCTGGACTTCAGCCCCTTTGACTTTGCCCATTTTGGGTTTCCTCCAGAGAATTCGGGTAAAGGACGCAGCTTGCTAGCAAAGCCTTCTCCCAAACTGGGGCGGCACGTCTCCTCGAGGCCCAAGGTCGACATTCAGAAAATCTGCATCGGAAACAAGAACATCTTCACCGTCTCAGATCTGAAACCCGACACCCAGTACTACTTCGATGTCTTCGTGGCCAACAGCAACAGCAACATGAGCACGGCGTACGTGGGCACCTTTGCCAGGACCAAGGAGGAAGCGAAACAGAAGACGGTCGAGCTAAAGGACGGGAAAGTCACGGATGTGTTCGTCAAGCGGAAGGGAGCGAAGTTTTTACGGTTTGCGCCAGTCTCTTCTCACCAAAAAGTCACTTTCTTTATTCACTCCTGTCTGGATGCTGTTCAAATCCAAGTGAGGAGGGACGGGAAACTTCTTCTGTCTCAGAATGTGGAAGGTGTTCGGCAGTTTCAGCTTCGAGGAAAGCCCAAAGCGAAGTACCTCATCCGCCTGAAAGGACACAAGAAAGGAGCATCGATGCTGAAAATACTGGCTACCACAAGGCCCAGCAAGCAGCCCTTCCCCTCTCTTCCTGAAGACACAAGAATCAAAGGCTTTGACAAGCTCCGCACCTGCTCTTCGGCCACTGTGGCGTGGCTGGGCACTCAGGACAGGAACAAGTTCTGCATCTACAAAAAGGAAGTGGACGACAGCTACAACGATGACCAGAAGAGAAGAGAGCAAAACCAATGCCTAGGACCGGATACAAGGAAGAAATCGGAAAAGGTCCTCTGTAAATATTTCCACAGTCAGAACCTACAGAAAGCAGTGACCACGGAAACAATTAAAGGGCTTCTGCCGGGAAAGTCTTACCTGCTGGATGTGTATGTCATAGGGCATGGGGGGCACTCGGTGAAGTACCAGAGCAAAGTCGTGAAAACCAGGAAGTTCTGTTAGTTACCTCGTCTGGAGAGATGCTATTCATTGACCTGCAGGAGAGACATGGAATCACTTTAAGGATAGACTGACTAATCCCACGGCTGAGAGAAGCGGTGACCGGTCGTCAGACCATGGAGGGAAGGATATCAACTTGCGTATGTTGGGTTGATATGAGTAGCTGTGGAGAAGACTTGGTGTCTAGTGAGCCTCAGTGGTACCTAGTGTGTGTCTGCTGCCCGCTGCTGTCGAAGCGACAGGGCATCTGGAAGGAACCGCCATCCCTTGTTTTGACCACTGCATGAACTGCTTCTAAATTATTTTATTACATGAAAGTTTAAAATATGCCATTCATTGCACACATCCACAAATGCAAATCATTCCTCTCTATAGATGCTAGGATATATATAAATTATTTTATAAAGTCTTGTTTTAAATGTCAGTGTTTCTATGATTGTAAACTATTAAATTCTTTTCCTGTTAAAGTACAGATCTAATCTAAGTATATAATTAAGTGGACAGCCCTCTAGCCAGTTATATTGCTATTGTAAATTCTTATCTGTTGAGTAAAATGTTTAAATACTGTATGTATCTCATGTACAAAGTTGACATACATTATATCCATGTACATAAAATTAAAGATATTAGATTATATACTGTTCATTTTCCCAAGCAGCTACCACGGTGTATTCAATTTCTATTCTGTTCATAAAACTGCGCCCTTATATAATTTGGCACTGGAATCGACCCTTTTTGTAAGGGTCGAGAGAGCATGGTAGAGAGAGCATGCTGCATCTCTCTAAAGTTACTGTGGCATTAGAGATAGTTACTACAGTTTGCTTTTGGACGCTGAATTGGAGCCAGGTATCGTGAGAATTGAAGGAGTTCCAACAGACTTGTTTTAAAAGGATAGGCTAAGCCAAACACTGTAGCTCAATGAGGATTCAACAAGTCGTTCTTAAGAGCCAGAAATATATTACATTTATTTTAAAAATAAGCATCTATTCTAAGTACAAAATTGGGATATCCCAAGTATTTTCCATCTGCTTGAATATTAGCAAGATAACGATTTCAATGTCTATCTGAAGCAATCTAGCAATCACCAGTTAGGACTTTATTTGGTAATGAGGAGACGACAGAAGCTACCATTTTGATAACATTAACAGTCCGATACTTTGATTTTTCACAGATTTTTACAAAGTAATTTAGGCGTAAGATGAAATTTAGGCAAATAATAACAGAAACCATTTAGCAAAGACTGCACAAAGAACACCTTTAGATAATTTCATTCTCCACAGTTCTATACATGAGCTGTCATGAGAACATTAGATCAGGATTCAGAAGAGTGTAGAATTTGCAATCACCTAAGCTATATAACTTTAAGAAAATCTGTGCACTCCCACTGTCCCCCTTGCCCATTTATAAATTGGGTAGTGACAGATTTGGATAAGATGACATCAGAAGATACTTGGTATTATAAGACATTGTCTTTCATAGGATTCTATGATTCTGAAATTATAAAGTGCTCCTGTAACTACAAGTGGGGACAGATGCAATCTCTTGACCTCTACATTGTCCCCTACATGCTGGCACCACCTTCATGTGGCGGGCATGCGTCAGTGGCATTCCTACGGAGCGTAGCATCGCTATGGCCGAGGGAGTATATGTGGTGGTCGTTTTGGAAGGTCCTCTGATCATCTGAGGATAAAATATCTCCCCTAAAAATCCATCATCCAATTCCTCTGCGTTATGATATCAAAAGAAAATTGATTGCATGTATATAAAACAGTAATGGCACCTGAAAGAATGTTTAAAAAGCAAAAAAGCACATGTGCCCAGTGGCCATGTAGCCAATCAACCTGGAAGGAGAACTTTAAAACTGACAACATCCCAGAGATGTTACATCCTAAGCTATAAACATGGTGCATTTGGAAGGAGAATTTACTTTCTCCTATTACTCACAAATATGTTATTATAGAGCAGCGTGCTAAATGGAATGACAGTGGATCAAAGAGTTATTGCAGCTTCTGAAGGCGATGGACTTACTCTCAGATATTGCTTAATGCCTGCAAACCCCTGGGAACCCAGCCAAGTCAATTCAACCAAGCTTTTACCTTCAGCCAGCTGTGATGGTGGTTTCTACATAGTCTGGATAAATTTGAGAATTCTTTCATGGCCCCAGTGAAATTTGCCTTTTAGAACTTAAAGGAAAATTAAATACACATTGTGAAACTTCTCTCTCTCATAAAGAAAGGGAAAAAACCTATTAAAAATAAAGACCTCATTTACTAATGTGTTAGATTTTTAGGAGCACTTGGGTGAACTGGAGACAAGAAAGAGAAACTTGTTCTTAATTAACAAAGAACTAGAAAGTCGCTAATATAAAAGCACCACCTTGTCTTCGTTAAAATCCTAGGATAGCTGTTTTGAGAACAGGGCGTTTAGAATCCCAAGGATAGTCACAGTATCATCGAAGAGGGAAGAATCTTTGAGGACATTGAGTTCAAGGGCACAATCTTTATTTTTCATGTGCAAAAGAAATTGAAGACCAAAGAAATAAAGTTCTCATAGTCGAAACAGATAAGTAGTGGAATTGCCCAGAATCCAAAATACTTGCTGAATACAAATCACTGATTCTTGGGGGAGGAGGAGAGTCACTTGTGGGTCATTTTCCAAAAGGAAATAATTTTTTTGTCTTATTTATTATTGCAAAGCAACTTATTCTTAAAGGCCATTTCAGATTTTCTTAAGAATGTGTGTGTAACCTATAACTGACAGCTTCAAACTTGTAAGAAAAAAAATTATGTTTAGTTATTTTCAAAGACACAGAGTGTTTTAGGTTTTCATGCACACACAAACTTCAGGCTATGAGATCATTAATCAATTGTAATGATAAGGCCTGGATCTAAAACTATTCAGAATCTATAAAAAAAATCATAGCAGAGTATTTTCTTGGTTAAATTACTTTACAATCAATGTCTAGATTAATTTTTTAAATGTGCATGCATTAAAGGGTATGTGCTGGAAAGGATATATCCATTTCTTATTTTCGTTCCTCAGAGTACCTTTGAAAAAATTATGATTTTGGTATCTCGAAAAGCCAAATGAAATGACTTCAATAAACAAAAAACTCTCTTTGATGAACTTTACAATTTGAAATCAGCTTAATGATTCTTAATAGATTGGGAGGTCCAGATGCATTCAATGAAAACACACACACACACACACACACGCACGCACTTGGTTTTGTATACAATTCAAGGGTTTGGTGGACCCGAAACTAATCAGGAGCTCTTCCAATACTTTACCAACCCCTCTTAGAGATCATCTATTTCTACTACCTCATTTTACAGATGAAGAAATTGAGGCCCAACAAGACTAGAGCCCAGATTCCTATACTCCCGTTTTAACGTTCACCCTAGGACTTAATTTTAAGCATTTCTTTACTTCAGAAAGCATACAGTGACTCATCCAGAGTATACTTCTTTGTCTCTAGTCCGTGGCTGGCTTCAAAGCAAAACAAAACAAGTTAGCATCTAACTTGAAAAACAAGGTCATTTGGAGCATCTCCAACCACTTCCTTCCCCACTTTGATAATGGTGTGATAGAGATAAAATCTTCTGGGAACTTGACCTCAGGTTCTCTCACCAGCACCAAGAGAAGTGACCACGGCCAGACTTCAGCTGTCCTCTGTTTATATCTGTCCACAGGACCCGGGAGGCATCAGGGCACACTCATCATTGTGTTCTTCCCAGAGCATTTGAGCCAGAAAATTATACAGTGGTTTGGGATTTGGGCCTTTGTTGTTGCTTTGAAGGTGGACAGTGGGAGAGAGGAGAGCAGGCAGATGAAATGGAGCATGGAGAAAATTAGGGCTTTATCTAATTTCTTTCTCTAAGGGGCCTGAGAGAACAAGGGCAGTGAGAGATCTCCTATAGCTTAACTTTATTAAGATTTTGGATTCTGTTTTATGTGCAAAATTACACTGCAAAATTTGACCTAGATCACCATCCACTCTATTAAAATTGTATCCACTGACTGACATTCTCATTTCCTTGGAAGGGTCGACCATGTTATTTGGAGAAGATTTTCAGTTCTGTTTATTCATATTCCTCCTTCCCAATCTTTGAGAAAAAATTCAGTAATCAAAATTTAGAGGTAAATTTACTTAGAATGGCTTTTCATATCCACCCTTTACCTCTTTCAAAGATATTTTTAGATATGTTTTCAAAGTGTAAAATAAATAGAAGGCTATTGATTGCCATCACAGACAAATGATTGGTTCCAAGATTGAAGAGTGCATGGCCTTTAGGCACAGTTCTACTGCCATCTTGTCATTATTCAGATAGTACTAAAGATACGAGGGCATCAGCTACCCCACGAGCGTTAGAGGGGGAGGAAAGTAGTTCAAGGAGGAACATTGAGTCCTAGGAAAAGACTCATTAAAAAAACAGAAATAAGGATGAATGTAACTCATCATCCCATTAGGCTACAGGGGAGAATTTCAGGTAAGCTTAAGGTTTTCTTGAAAATTGTCAGAAATGTAAAGTTTAGAGACTTTGAGCCAAGGACACATCAAACACCCTCCCAGGATGTGGTTGTGTCCCAAGACTTCAGAATTTGAAATAATATTTGAGTTGAGACAAAGGTGTAATACAGAGAAGTCGGAGCAGATCACTTCTCACTATGGGTAATGAGATCTTGACAGAAAGGTCTGGGAAAAAAATATCATCTTATAATAAGAGATGTGATGAGTCTGATATTATTTGATTCTGAGTCTGATATTATTGTCAGAAACTGAGTTTTAAGCAGCAATTTCAACATGTTTTGATTCTCTCTCTTCTTGTGTAAATAC
Organism: Mirounga leonina; assembly: GCF_011800145.1. Classification (NCBI taxonomy): domain Eukaryota; kingdom Metazoa; phylum Chordata; class Mammalia; order Carnivora; family Phocidae; genus Mirounga; species Mirounga leonina. The sequence goes on from NW_023270620.1 coordinate 648,228, forward strand.
CTGCCAAGATTAATGTTGCCATAATTTGGAAATAAACAAATCTATTTCTTATCTATAGTTAGCTCTTGGTATAACCCTTCCAACTTGTGTAAATAAGGCAGCACAGAATAATATATGCAGTTTTTTAAATGAGTTCTTTAAAGATTTTATTTATTTTAGAGAGAGAGACAGAGTGCAAGTGGGGGGAGAGGCAAAGGGAGAGAGAGAGAAACCTCAAGCAGACTGAGCTGAGCGCAGATCCCAATGCGGGGCTCGATCCCACAACCCTGAGATCATGACCTGAGCCAAAACCAAGAGTCAGACGCTTAACCGACTGAGCCACCCAGGTCCCCCCATATGCAGTTGTTTTAAAAAGATATCCTTGACAAAACCCCAAATGTCCATCCTTGATTATAACTGACAGGGTTTTGCTTCTAAGAAAAACTGTTCATAACAAACAGCACCAAGTACATTAATATACAGCGGGGTTAGAGGTTAGACTGTTCAGTCTCATCCCTTCCCATTAAATTTAACAACTCAGACCTATTAAATAAGATTAATGCAATAGCTGCTTTTACATTCAGGCTGGAAAGGTTCCACAAGGCCAGCACAACAGTTTTTAGAAGCAGCGTGTTACCCTCAAGAGCCACAGAAATATTGCACAAGCCTCTGTGTTTGTCTGACCCACTTCAAGCTCATCGGCAGATCCATATGGCAAAGTGACCAGCTTGTGGCTCAGCCATGTAATGGTTATAGCAACAGCTCTAGTTCGCTACACGAGCAGTTTGCTAAGAGCAACTGGTATAGTCACAAATACGGCCCATTTCCAATGGCTGAGTTCCCATGTATCATAGCAGCTACATTTAGTATGTCCTGCTCTTTCTGGATGGAGTCAGAACGGTACCTGAGACAAGAGGCGTGAGAGACAAGTGAGAGAGACAAACAAGTATGCATATGCTTTTTAAAGAACCAGATAAAATGTAACCAGTTTTATTATGGTAAAATGGCACTTTAAGAACAGTTTTTAAAGAAATAACAAACTCTTTTGGCAGGCTATTTTTAAATGGTAGTATTGAATATCTCCTTCCTGCTGAAGAAAGCTTGCCGTTCTTTCTCAAAGAAAGAGTCCAAGATCTAAGTTACATGTTGCTGAATTTTTGCTTTTTTCCATCATGTACATGATAACAGGTTCTCTCAGGTTATCCACGGGTGATCTCTTCAGGTATGGAACAAGATGACAAAGATACGACCGCAGGGTAAGATCACAACGTTGACATTTAAATTGTTTGTGTTTTGTGCAAGGTCCAAGGACGAATGGCATAGAGCCGTACTTCAAATACAGCTGTGTGCTGAGCAAACTTGACTGCTCTAAATTCTGAACGGCCGCTCCTTTGCCAATTCCACGGGCAAGCATTCCGGGAGGCCTGAGTTGAAATGTGCAGATAAATACTCAGTTCGGGGGGTTTTGGTGCCAAAGCATACAGAATACTTATGCTCTGCTGTGGAAATCTTGGAAGCACAGAACTTCTGTTTTTAATGTCTCTATGGATTTAAGACAGTTCTTAGACTACTTATTACCTTTTATAAAACGTACTCCTACTTTAAAAATCTCTTGGTGGCTTACCTATATTAAAAAGAGGGAAAGAATATTTTTTGATTCCAGTGAGTTTTCTCTTCTCCATTGAAGTTAAACAAGCTTCTAGGAGAAAGGACAGCGCAAGAGTATAGTAGAAACAGGACTTTGGGTGTGTTGGTTTTTGGTGTTTTTTTTTTTTTAACTTCTGTGGACTTGAGCTTTTTCATTTGTAAAATGAGAAGACTGATGATCTCTAAGATTCCTTTTGGAAAAGCAGGGAAACGAACAACCTTTAAGTACATATTGAGTGCCAGGCATGGGAAATACAGTTATTTAATCCTAACAACTCTGAGATGAAGACATTATTGTAGTCTCCCGGAACAGACAAGTAACCTAAAGAAGGACGGAATTGCGTAATGTGCTCAAGGTCACCAAGTGGATACAAAGTGGATACATCTGGCTCCAAAGTCGTGCATCTTTCTCCTTCCACTTGTGTGGCTGCGAGCTCTAGTGCTCATTAGTGAACCAAAATTTTATCAGAATAGAATACATGAGGAGTAGATTGATAAAAATGGGGAAAAGTGAAAATACATTTAAAGCTTGGCCTGGACATTTAGAAACAAATGATCTTTGATATAGATAAATATAGAGAGCTAGAGGCAGAAGAGAAATAATTCACAAAATACTGCTAAATTCCTCTTACTGGGCAGAGTTTTTCCTGTTTCAATGATGTCTTATACTATACCACAACAACCTTGCTTGGTATTTGCTTATAGACTTTATTATGCAGAATTTGCTGTAATGCTTACATATGATATAATGTGTGTCAGTAATATGATGCCAATAAACCTTTACTTAACGCTTCTGTGTTTTAGCATACAAACAGGTGTCTGTGGTTGTTTTTAGTTTTGTTTCAATTTTGCCTTTATACATATTTGCCTTCTTTTGTTATCGTTTTTTTAATGGCAGAAACTTACTGGGCCTTCATTATAGGAGAAGCCCTGAGCTGAGGCATTATGGCATTAATTCACAGGACAGCCTTATGAGGTGGATACTATTATCATCCACATTTTGCTGATGAAGAAACAAACCAAAGGTCAGAGAAGTTAAGGTGCTCTCCCAACATCATACAGCTAATAAGGGGTACAGCCCAGTGTCAAATCCAGGGTTATAGATAAAGCCAATGCTGGAAGGGATGACTCTTGTTCCTTCCTTTTGGTTTCTATGGAATCCACTGGCACACATTTACTTTTAAAGTATGTTGGTCTTATTGTGTTCATTCTACTAAGGATTTGCTTTGTTGGTGCACTGGGTACCAATGCTATTAATATTCTTTTGATACACTTTCTTACATCTTTACTCCCATACAAATTCTTCCTATGTATTTCGCATTTAAGAAGCTCACATAGCTATTTTGCCTGAGTCCCAGACAGAAACCTGGTGAACTCCGTGCCCTGCATGGGGAAGGAAGGAGCTGATGACAAGATTCAGGTATCGCATTTGGGGCTAGTAAGTTAGCTGATGTGGCTGGCTTCTTTAGTAGTGCTCTTCTTCCTAGACAAATCTAAGGAGGGATAAGGGCCCTGTTGCCTCTCTTGCCCCTCCCCCACTTTAAAAATATTTTCTCCTAGTTCCTAAGGCAACATTTGGTTTTAAAAAACTCTTCAACATGACTAAAACACGTAACATGAAACTTGAATCTTCACTCCCCAAAGAAAACTACTTTTTAACAATTCTGTTCACATGCCAATGCTTTCTCCCTCCCTGTACATAAACTAATATTTATTATTATTATTCATTTTTCTCAAATATGGACTTATACTAAATACACAGTTTTGTAACTGGCTTTTATCATCGAACTTGATACTTTGGCCCTCATTCCATGTCAGCTTGATCTCATTCTTTTTTTTTTTTATTATTATGTTATGTTAGTCACCATACATCATTAGTTTTTGATGTAGTGTTCCATGATTCATTGTTTGTGCATAACATCCAGTGCTCCATTCAGTACATGCCCTCTTTAATACCCACCACCGGGCTAACCCAACACCTTACCCCCCTCCCCTCTAAAACCCTCAGTTTGTTTCTCAGAGTCCATAGTCTCTCATGGTTTGTCTCCCCCTCCAATTTTGCCCCTTCATTTTTCCCTTCCTTCTCCTAATGTCCTCCATGCTATTCCTTATGTTCCACAAATAAGTGAAACCATATGATAATTGACTTTCTCTGCTTGACTTATTTCACTTAGCATAATCTCCTCCAGTCCCATCCATGTTGATGTAAAAGTTGGGTATTCATCCTTTCTGACGGCTGGGTAATATTCCATCGTATATATGGACTTTATCCATTCATCTGTTGAAGGGCATCTCGGCTCTTTCCATAGTTTGGCTATTGCGGACATTGCTGCTATGAACATTGGGGTGCACATGGCCCTTCTTTTCACTACATCTGTGTCTTTGGGGTAAATACCCAGTAGAGCAATTGCTGGGTCATAGGGTAGCTCTATTTTTAACTTTTTGAGGAACCTCCACACTGTTTTCCAAAGTGGCTGTACCAACTTGCATTCCCACCAACAGTGTAAGAGGGTTCCCCTTTCTCCACAACCTCTCCAACGTTTGTTGCTTCTTCCCTTGTCAATTTTTGACATTCTAACTGGTGTAAGGTGGTATCTCAATGTGGTTTTGATTTGAATTTCCCTGATGACTAATGATGATGAACATTTTTTCATGTGTCTGTTAGCCATTTGTATGCTGCCTGTGCCGGAGAGCACCACTCATTCTTTTTTTTTTAAAACCTCGCCTCTTCCCTGACATGGCCCTCAGATGTGTGAAGTGTGTATCAGCATAAACACATCGTGGTGACCTACCTCAGTTACATATGAAACCATCCTCAAATTCAGTGCTGAATCAGCACCTACCTCCCCTGCGTCCACTGTGACACATGAGCTTTCTCTCCCAACAAGTGACAATGACTCTCTTTGACCTAACTCTCGAGGCTTGTCATCTAAGCCGTCAAGGCCTGGACTTAAGGGTCCTCCTGGTAGATTCTGCATTGGCCTGTTTTAGCGAGAATCCTGCTAGAGGGGCACATGGGTGGCTCAGTTGTTAAGTGCCTGCCTTCGGCTCAGGTCATGGTCCCAGGGTCCTTGGACTGAGCCCCACATAGGGCTCTCTGCTCAGCGGGGAGTCTGCTTCTCCCAATCCTTCCCCCTCGTGCTCTCTCTCACTATCTCTATCTCTCAAAAAAAAAAAAAAGAAAAAAGAAAAAAGAAAAAAAGAATCCGACTAGAATCCCCCACCCCAGATATCTGATACTCTTGATATCTCACCAAACTCCTCACTCTTCACCACCCCCCAGATAATATCTTATCGTCTTGGCTTGCCTGCAGCAAGAGTCCTATTCGGTCAGTTTAGCCAGAATAACCATCCTCTCATCGTCCTTTTCCATCCACAGACCCCTTCCCCACCCTGCCACTTGGCTGTGAATCCCTACTTCTCTTTGTTGTATCTGGACTCAAGCTCGATCTCTCTCCCTTACTGCAAAACCCCACTGCAGTAGTCTCTAGACCTATCATAACAGTCTTGAATAAAATCTGTCTTACCCTTTTAACAGATGTCAGAATAACTTTTTTTAACATAAGTAAAATAGGCGGAGCAAGATGGCGGAGGAGTAGGAGACCTGGATTTTGTCTCCTCTCAGGAATTCAGCTGGATAGAGATCAAACCATTCTGAACACCTACAAACTCACCAGGAGATCGAAGAAAGGAATAGCAACAACTCTCTGAACAGAAAAGCGACCACTTTCTGGAAGGTAGGACGTGCGGAGAAGTGAATCCGAGGCGATATTCGGGAGGACAGACGGCGGGGGAGGGGCCTCCGTCGGCCGCTTCTGGCAAGTGATAGAACCACGGAGCACAAAATCGGAACTTTTAAAAGTCTGCTCCGCCGAGGGACGTCACTCTGGTGGCTAAGCGGGGGGTGGAACCCTCTGGGACAGTGTGGTCTCAGGACCCCCGGGGTCACAGAAAGACCGGGGGTGCCTGAGTGTGGCAGAGCTCCCAGGTAACGGAGCAGGGAAGCCGGCTGCAGAGGCGGGGCCCAGGCGCGGGCTCTCAGCTCGGGGTGGCCATGAACCGTGATCCGCGGCCCAGTCGGGCCCCTGCTCCTCCAGCAGGGACCCAACAAGCGGCAGATCTGGGGACACTCCCCTTCCTCCCCTGGAAGGAGTGGTGCAGGAGTGCACCGCAGGGATCTGCCGGGTTTGGAGACTCCACCCGGGGTCGGGTGCCAGAGAGAGAAACGCGCGGTCACAGGCCGGGCGAGCACGGAGTGCGGCCGGAGACCGGGGAGACGGGAGTGACTGACGGCCTTTCTCTGGGGCTCACTGAGGAGCGGGGCCCCGAGTTCTCGGCTCCTCCGGGGCGGAGATTGGGAGGCTGCCATTTTCACTCTCCGCCTCCAAAGCTGTAGGGAAAGCTCGCAGGGAACAAAAGCCCCGGAGAGCAAACCCGAGCAGATGACTTAGCCGGGAGGGGGCAAGGGCGGGGCACTTCCGCCTCCGGCAAAGACATTTGGGAACCACGGCAACAGGCCCCTCCCCCAGAAGATCAGCAAGAACAGCCAGCCAAGACCAAGTTTACCGATCAATGAGAACGGCAGAACTCCAGCGCTAGGGGACTACTGCACATAGAATTCACGGCTTTTTTACCATGATTCTTTAGTCTTTTAAAGTTAATTTTTTTTTAACTGTATTTTTGTCTTTTTATTTCTTTTTGAATTTTTCCCTTTTTCAACCAGCATCTTATCAATCCCTTTTTTTAAAAAAAACATTTTTATTTTTCATTTTTAGAGTCATATTCTATCCCTTCATAATAGTTACCCATATTTTTGGCTTATATATATAAGTTGTTCTCTCTTTAAAATTTTGAGATAGTTTCTTCTAACAGATTAAAATATACCCTAAATCTCTAGTATATGGTGTTTTCTATTCCCCTGCCTGATCACATCCTCTCCCTTTTTTTTTCTTTTTCTTTTTTTAAATCCTCTTCTTTCTTTTTTCAACAACTTCTTATCAATTCCTTTTATAAAATTTTTTATAATTTCCATTTTTACAGTCATATTCCATCTCTTCATCATATCAACCCTTATTTTTGTACATATATAAGTTTTTCTTTCTTTAAAATTTTGGGAGGCACTTTCTTCTAAAAGACCAAAATACACCCCAAATCTAGTGTGTGGCACTGATCTATATACCATATAGATCATATTTGATCACATTCTGGTTTTTCTTTTGTTGTTGTTTTGTTTTGTTTGTTTTTGTTTTTATCTTTTTCTTTTTCTTTTTTCTCTCTTTCCCTTTCGTATCCCACTGCTTCAGGTCTTTTCTGATTTGTTTAAAGTATATTTTCTGGGGACGTGGTTACTCTGCTAGCATTTTGTTCTCTCATTAATCTATTCTCCTCTGCACAAAATGACGAGACAGAAAAAATCACCTCAACAAAAAGAACAAGAGGTAGTACCGACTGCCAGGGACCTACTCAATACGGACATTAGTACGATGTCAGATCTAGAGTTCAGAATCATCACTTTAAAGATACTAGCTGGGCTTGAAAAAAATATGGAAGTTATTAGAGAAACGCTTTCTGGAGAAGTAAAAGAGCTAAAATCCAACCAAGTAGAAATCAAAAAGGCTATTAATGAGGTGCAATCAAAAATGGGGGCGCTAACTGCTAGAATAAATGAGGCAGAAGAGAGAATCAGTAATATAGAAGATGAAATGATGGAAAATAAAGAAGCTGAGAAAAAGAGAGATAAACAACTACTGGATCACGAGGGCAGAATTCGAGAGATAAGCGATACCATAAGACGAAACAACATTAGAATAATTGGGATCCCAGAAGAAGAAGAAAGAGAGAGAGGGCCAGAAGGTATAATGGAGCAAATTATAGCAGAGAACTTCCCTAATTTGGGGAAAGAAACAGGCATGAAAATCCAGGAAGCACAGAGAACCCCTCTCAAAATCAATAAAAATAGGTCAACTCCCCAACATCTAGTAGTAAAACTTACGAGTCTCATAGACAAAGAGAAAATCCTGAAAGCAGCTCGGGAGAAGAGATATGTAACCTACAAGGGTAGAAACATTAGATTGGCAACAGACCTATCCACAGAGACCTGGCAGGCCAGAAAGGACTGGCAGGATATATTCAGAGCACTAATGAGAAAAATATGCAGCCAAGAATACTCTATCCAGCTAGGCTGTCATTGAAAATTGAAGGAGAGATAAAAAGCTTCCAGGACAAACAAAAACTAAAGGAATTTGCAAACACAAAACCAGCCCTACAGGAAATCTTGAAAGGGGTCCTCTAAGTAAAGAGAGAGCCTAAAAGCAACATAGACCAGAAAGGAACACAGACAATATACGGTAACAGTCACCTTACAGGCAATACAATGGCACTAAATTCCTATCTTTCAATAGTTACCCTGAATGTAAATGGGCTAAATGCCCCAATCAAAAGACACAGGCTAACAGACTGGATTAAAAAACAAGACCCATCGATATGCTGTCTGCAAGAGACTCATTTTAGAACCAAAGACACCCCCAGATTGAAAGTGAGGGGGTGGAAAACTATTTACCATGCTAACGGACACCAAAAGAAAGCTGGGGTGGCAATCCTTATATCAGACAAATTAGATTTTAAACCAAAGACTGTAATAAGAGATGAGGAAGGACACTATATCCTACTTAAAGGATCTATCCAACAAGAAGATTTAACAATTGTAAATATCTATGCCCCTAACATGGGAGCAGCCAGTTATATAAGGCAATTAATAACAAAAGCAAAGAAACACATTGACAACAATACAATAATAGTGGGGGACTTTAACATCCCCCTCACTGAAATGGACAGATCGTCTAAGCAAAAGATCAACAAGGAAATAAAGACTTTAAATGACACACTGGACCAAATGGACTTCACAGACATATTCAGAACATTCCACCCCAAAGCAACGGAATACACATTCTTCTCTAGTGCCCATGGAACATTCTCCAGAATAGATCACATCCTAGGTCATAAATCAGGTCTCAACCGGTACCAAAAGATTGGGATCATTCCCTGCCTATTTTCAGACCACAATGCTTTGAAACTAGAACTCAATCACAAGAGGAAAGTCGGAAAGAACTCAAATACATGGAGGCTAAAGAGCATCCTACTGAAGAATGAATGGGTCAACCAGGAAATTAAAGAAGAATTAAAAAAATACATGGAAACCAATGAAAATGAACACACAACTGTTCAAAATCTTTGGGATGCAGCAAAGGCAGTCCTAAGAGGAAAGTATATAGCAATACAAGCCTTTCTCAAGAAACAAGAAAGGTCTCAAGTACACAACCTAACCCTACACCTAAAGGAGCTGGAGAAAGAACAGCAAATAAAGCCTAAACCCAGCAGGAGAAGAGAAATAATAAAGATCAGAGTAGAAATCAATGAAATAGAAACTAAAAGAACAATAGAACAGATCAACGAAACTAGGAGCTGGTTCTTTGAAAGAATCAACAAGATTGATAAACCCCTGGCCAGACTTATCAAAAAGAGAAGAGAAATGACCCAAATCAACAAAATCATGAATGAAAGAGGAGAGATCACAACCAACACCAAAGAAATACAAACAATTATAAGAACATATTATGAGCAACTCTATGCCAGCAAATTAGATAACCTAGAAGAGATGGATGCATTCCTAGAGATGTATCAACTACCAAAACTGAACCAGGATGAACTAGAAAACCTGAACAGACCTATAACCACTAAGGAAACTGAAGCAGTCATCAAAAATCTCCCAAAAAACAAAAGCCCAGGGCCAGATGGCTTCCCAGGGGAATTCTACCAAACATTTCAAGAAGATTAATACCTATTATTCTGAAACTGTTCCAAAAAATAGAAATGGAAGGAAAACTTCCAAACTCATTTTATGAGGCCAGCATTACCTTGATCCCAAAACCAGACAAAGACCCCATCAAAAAGGAGAATTACAGACCAATATCCCTGATGAACATGGATGCAAAAATTCTCACCAAAATACTAGCCAATAGGATCCAACAGTACATTAAAAGGATTATTCACCATGACCAAGTGGGAATTATCCCTGGGCTGCAAGGTTGGTTCAACATCCGCAAATCAATCAATGTGATACAATACATTAACAAAAGAAAGAACAAGAATCATATGATCCTCGCAATAGATGCAGAAAAAGCTTTTGACAAAGTACAGCATCCTTTTTTGATCAAAACTCTTCAGAGTATAGGGATAGAGGGTACATACCTCAATATCATAAAAGCCATCTATGAAAAACCTACAGCGAATATTATTCTCAATGGGGAAAAACTGAGAGCTTTCCCCCTAAGGTCAGGAACGCGGCAGGGATGTCCACTATCACCACTGCTATTCAACATAGTATTGGAAGTCCTAGACACAGCAATCAGACAACAAAAAGAAATCAAAGGCATCCAAATTGGCAAAGAAGTCAAACTCTCACTCTTTGCAGATGATATGATACTTTATGTGGAAAACCCAAAAGACTCCACCCCAAAACTGCTAGAACTCATACAGGAATTCAGTAAAGTGGCAGGATATAAAATCAATGCACAGAAGTCAGTGGCATTCCTATACACCAACAACAAGACAGAAGAAAGAGAAATTAAGGAGTCGATCCCATTTACAATTGCACCCAAAACCATAAGATACCTAGGAATAAATCTAACCAAAGAGACAAAGGATCTGTACTCAGAAAACTATAAAATACTCATGAAAGAAATTGAGGAAGACACAAAGAAATGGAAAAACGTTCCATGCTCATGGATTGGAAGAACAAATATTGTGAAGATGTCAATGCTACCTAGAGCAATCTACACATTCAATGCAATCCCCATCAAAACACCATCCACTTTTTTCAAAGAAATGGAACAAATAATTCTAAAATTTGTATGGAACCAGAAAAGACCCCACATAGCCAGAGGAATATTGAAAAAGAAAAGCAAAGCCGGCAGCATCACAATTCCGGACTTCCAGCTCTATTACAAAGCTGTCATCATCAAGACAGCATGGTACTGGCACAAAAACAGACACATAGATCAATGGAACAGAATAGAGAGCCCAGAAATGGACCCTCAACTCTATGGTCAACTAATCTTCGACAAAGCAGGAAAGAATGTCCAATGGAACAAAGACAGTCTCTTCAACAAATGGTGTTGGGAAAATTGGATAGCCACATGCAGAAGAATGAAACTGGACCATTTCCTTACACCACACACAAAAATAGACTCCAAATGGTTGAAAGACCTCAATGTGAGACAGGAGTCCATCAAAATCCTAAAGGAGAACACAGGCAGCAACCTCTTTGACCTCAGCCGAAGCAACTTCTTCCTAGAAACATGACCAAAGACAAGGGAAGCAAGGGCAAAAATGAACTATTGGGACTTCATCAAGATAAAAAGCTTTTGCAAAGCAAAGGAAACAGTCAACAAAACCAAAAGACAACCGACAGAATGGGAGAAGATCTTTGCAAATGACATATCAGATAAAGGGCTAGTATCCAAAATCTATAAAGAACTCATCAAACTCAACACCCAAAGAACAAAGAATCCAATCAAGAAATGGGCAGAAGACATGAACAGACATTTTTTCCAAAGAAGACATCCAAATGGCCAACAGACACATGAAAAAGTGCTCAATATCGCTCAGCATCAGGGAAATCCAAATCAAAACCTCAATGAGATACCACCTCACACCAGTCAGAATGGCTAAAATTAACAAGTCAGGAAACGACAGATGTTGGCGGGGATGCAGAGAAAGGGGAACCCTCCTACACTGTTGGTGGGAATGCAAGCTGGTGCAGCCACTCTGGAAAACTGTATGGAGGTTCCTCAAAAAGTTGAAAATAGAGCTACCATATGATCCAGCAATTGCACTACTGGGTATTTACCCCAAAGATACAAAAGTAGGGATCCGAAGGGCTACGTGCACCCCGATGTTTATAGCAGCAATGTCCACAATAGCCAGACTGTGGAAAGAGCCAAGATGTCCATTGACAGATGAATGGATAAAGAAGAATGGTATATATATACAATGGAATATTATGCAGCCATCAAAAGGAATGAGATCTTGCCATTTGCAACGACGTGGATGGAACTGGAGGGTATTATGTTGAGCCAAATAAGTCAAACAGAGAAAGGCATGTATCATATGATCTCACTGATATGAGGAATTCTTTTTTTTTTTTTTTTATTTATTTGAGAGAGAGAATGAGATAGAGAGAGCATGAGAGGGGGGAGGGTCAGAGGGAGAAGCAGACTCCCTGCTGAGCAGGGAGCCCGATGCGGGACTCGATCCGGGGACTCCAGGATCATGCCCTGAGCCGAAGGCAGTCGCTCAACCGACTGAGCCACCCAGGCGCCCGATATAAGGAATTCTTAATCGCAGGAAACAAACTGAGTGTTGTTGGAGTGGGGGGTGGGGTGGGGGGGATGGGGTGACTGGGTGATGGACACTGGGGAGGGTGTGTGCTCTGGTAAGCGCTGTGAATTGTGCAAGACTGTTGAATCTCAGATCTGTACCTCTGAAGCAAATAATGCAATATATGTTAAAAAAAAAAAAGAAGAAGAAGAAGAAGGTAGCGGGAGGGGAAGAATGAAGCAGGGGAAATTGGAGGGGTAGACGAACCATGAGAGACGATAGACTCTGAAAAACAAACTGAGGGTTCTAGAGGGGAGGGGGGTGGGAGGATGGGTTAGCCTGGTGGTGGGTATTGAGGAGGGCACATTCTGCATGGAGCACTGGGTGTTGTGCACAAACAATGAATCATGGAACACTTCATCTAAAACTAATGATGTAATGTATGGGGATTAACATAAGAATAAAAAAAAAACATAAGTAAAATACTCTCAGAACTTGTCTTCAACTTACGCCTCATCAGCATCTTTGCGGGAGTATTCACCCCCACAATATGGAATTTTGCTTAGGGGTTAATGCACACATAATTCTAAGAAACAGAGAAATATACTCAAATGTGAGTTCAAAGGAAATGTTTCTGAAGCCCAGTTTAAGGGATTTTCATGTTCACATTTATATTAAACATTATTTGGGATGATCTGTGTTTCTGTTCCACGCTAATCAAGTTGACATTTGGCAAGTAAAAATGACGATCTACATTGTCCCCAAATCCATGTGACATAGAGGTTGGGTTAAAAGCAGGTTACCCCCTGGCTTCTCTTTGACTATCGCTCTCACAAACCTCTCCCCCTCCACCCACTTAGTCCAATAAGAGCAAGGAAAGGAGTCCTTTCAAAGGACTCTTCACTCCGTACGTGTCTTGAGCTATAATCAGTTTCCTACTTGGGGAAGGAATAGTGAGGAAGGAAAGTCTCCTATCTTTCCACCATTACTCCCAAACAATTCTGCCGTGGGTGAAAATGATAACCACAGTCAAGTCACCTCGAGGTTTTCTTGTTGTCTGCTGCTCTTGGAGCATTCAGGGTGGGGACTGATCCGGCAGGCACAAAAGAGAGCCAACAGCATCTCCATCACCTGGGAGTTAAATATAAAGCCACCTGTGAAAAGATTTCAATCTAAAATGGAACCAGAGGATGTGAAATGGGAAAACTCGAGGATGTACCCTCAGGAAAATGAAACTTAAGAACTGAGAGACTGATTTCCCATAGAAAACCAAAATTTATATCCTAACCACCGAACATCTGACAAGGATCTCCCCATTCTCAAGCCAATGAACTTACTGACCGGAGCTCGGCTGGACTTCCCTCTCTCTGCACTCCTTGCCCGTAAGTACAACACACCTCAGATCTTCAATGGCCTCCTTACAGGTTACTGCACTTTGCATTTCCTGAATTGCAATTCCTCTGCTGTTCCCAAGTAAGCTCAATTTTTGGTCATTCGAGCTTGCCTCAGTTACCTCCTTATTTAGGGTAACACACTCTTCTCTAACAAGAGCTTCAGCAAATAGCTTTAATATTCCTATTTCATGCTCATTCCAAATTCTGATTAAACAAAGTGACCATAAAAAAGTAAAATGAAACTACTCTCAAGGGACCTATACTGGACTAAACTAAGAATTGAAAAGTATTTTTAAAGAGTATATAATAAAAATTATTGCTACATCTGCATTTTGGGTAAGATAAAATATACAGTTTATGCCAACATCTGGTTTGTTGTACATCTGATTTATATGTATTTACAAAAAATTATATGTATTTTATGTAAATACACAGAGGATATGAAGTTATTTACAAAAAGCATGTATAGAATATAATAACCATAAAATATTTGTCTCGGATTTATACTCTTGCGTTCCAGAATGAGAATGCATTCTAATTTTTCTTTCTCCTACTGACTTTGTCTGGTTTTCTTACAAAAGTTATCTTTGCCTCACAAAATTAATCAGGGAGCTTTCCTTTTCTCTTTACCCTCAGAAACAATTTGTATAATATTAAGGGTTATTGGTTTCTTGAATATTTGATAAAACACACCTGGGAACCATCTGGTTCTATTATCCTTTGGAGCCTTATGACTACTTATTCTATTTATTTACTAATAGTATTCTACTCAGTTTTCCTATTCCCTCTTCAATCAAAATTTTAACTCATATTTTCCTATAGAACTTGTCATTACATTTTCAAATGCCCTGTTCCAAAGTTGTTCATAGTATTATGTTATAGTCTTTAAATATTCTCTCTATATATACTTTATTATTTGCAAATTACTTGCGTTTTATTATTTTCTTAAAAGCTTCTCATGAGCTTATTTATTGTTTTATTTTTCTCAAAGAAAGCAGAAGTTTCTAAATTTTTTAATCTTCTAAATTTTCTAAACTGTTTCTTTCTTTATTATTATTCCTTTTGGTATATTACATCCCCACAATTTATTTATTTTATAACTGGAAGTTTGTACCTCTTGACCCCCTTCATGCATTTTGCCTACCCCCATCACCCTTCCCCCTGGCTCTAACTGAGAAGGATTTCGGTTCCCAACAGCCCTTGTTCTCTTTGGGTCTACTGGATGTGAGCCCTATTGGTTCTCAGAGCCAGACATTTTGGTGGCTCATCTTTCCTTTGCAGGACCTGAGGGTACGGATGTCTCAGGTAAGGCACAAACCCCTCACTCCTCAGGAAGAAGCTCCAGATGTGTGAGATTCCTCCCGATTGTGGGTCACAGCATTGGAGTGGGTTTTTTGTGAGACAGCTTCTCTGCCTCTCTTGCCATCTTGATGTGGCTCTTTTATCATTTGTTGTGAAGAAGCTGTTCAGCTAGTTTTCAAGTCTTTTTCAGGGAATTATTTCACAGGTAACTGTTGATTTGGTGTGTCTGTGGGAGGAGGTGAGTTCAGTATCTTCCTCTGCCACCATCTTGGACCACCTCCTCTGGGTTTTATGTTATGTTAATTTCTAATGTTAACTCCATTTCTTTCTTCCTTTTTCTTTCTTTGCTTTTATACTGTTTTTTAGATCATGTGAGTTGATCACTTTATTTATCTTTACTTTGTTATATTCTACCAATATACCTTACTTAAATGCATGCAAATTTTAAGAAATCATTTAAGAGGTCAGGGAATCCCAGAATGGAATACAGATTTTGACCAGAGAATCTAATTGTATTACAGAGGTATGAAACAATCCACTGTAGGGAATGGGGGGAAAGTTGCTGACTTAAGTTACTTTGAAAATGTGCATAAGACTAAGAGCAAAAGAAACTACGTGAGCACTATAGTTCAGTTGATAAAGTTGTTTCCTATTAGGCTAAGTGTTAATTCTAATACTGCTACGCATGTATACTGGAATTGTAAAATTAGATAAAATGTATGGAAGATGGAAAGACTGGGAGTTGGAATGGAGTTTACCAATAAGCAAGGAGACAAGGAGGCTAGAGTGATCCATGTGGTAATGGAATAGAGTTGGAGATGCCATTATAAACTCATGTTTAAATTAAGATAGATACAGCTGGGAAAAAATTATCAATATAGATACACAGATGACCATACACACATATATTTGCATGCTTTGTCAGCTGAGAGGGCCTAGAAGCAATGATACCCTAGTAGCAATAATGTGCACAGCTAACACCCAGATCTTGGTTTCTGTCTTAGTCTATTTGGACTACTATAACAAAACACCATCCTGGGTAGTGTATAAACAACAGAAATTTAATTCTCACAGTTCTGAAGGCTACAAGCACAAGATCTGGGTGCTATTATGGTCAGGTTCTGGTAAAGGCCCTAGGAAGGGTTGCTGACTGCCCACTTCTCAATGTGTCCCTACACGGTAGAAGGGATGAGCTAATGTTCTGGGTCTCTTTTATAAGGACTCTAGTTCCATTCATGTGGGCTCTTCCCCCAAGAGCTAGTCAACTTCCAAAGGCCCCACCTCCTAATACCATCAGCTTAACTATTAGGTTTTCAATATATGAATTTCAGGTTGGAGTTATTAAGGTCAACATCAATAGTGATACTGATCTTGATAGCAAGTAGCCTGACATGCTCTTTCGTAGCGTTCCCGGGTCCCAAAAATCCATAGCCCCAAGCTAATCATGAGAAAATCATCAGAGAAATTCTGACTGAGGGACCTTCTACAAAATGCCTTACCAGTACTCCTCAAAACTGTCAAGTTCATCAAAAACAAGAAAAATCTGAGAAATGGTCATAGCAAAGAGGAACCTAAGGATATTAAGCAAAAACTAAGGAAATATCAGTGAAGTATGGGCTTTGGTTAATAATAATGCATGAGTATTAGTTCATTAATAGTTACAAATGTGCTATAGTAATATATGATGCTAATAATAAGACAACTGGGTGGAAGGTGTATAGGAATCCTCTGTACTATCTTCACAATTTTTCAGTAAATCTAAAATTGTTTTAAAAAGTGGAATACATGGGGTGCCTGGGTGGCTCAGTCATTAAGCGTCTGCCTTTGGCTCAGGTCATGATCCCAGAGTCCTGGGATGGAGCCCCACGTCGGGCTCCTTGCTCAGTGGGGAGCCTGCTTCTCCCTCTCCCACTCCCCCTGCTTGTGTTCCCTCTCTCACTGTGTCTCTCTCTGTCAAAAAATAAATAAATTTTTTTAAAAAGTGGAATATATTGGGGTGCCTGGGTGGCTCAGTCGTTAAGCATCTGCCTTTGGCTCAAGTCCTGATCCCAGGGTCCTGGGATCGAGCCCCGAATCAGGCTCCCTGCTCAGTGGGGAGCCTGCTTCTCCCTCTCCCACTCCCCCTGCTTGTGTTCCTTCTCTCTCTTCTCTCTCTGTCAAATAAATAAATAAAATCTTTTAAAAAAAAGAAAAAAAGAAAAAGTGGAATATATTAAAAGAAGTAAATGTTGCCTCTTAACTTTAGAAAAACCTTAAAAATGATTCCAACATGGTCAAGTATTGAAAAATATAGTTTTCTAGTGAATCCACCAGAATGTTCTAGATATACATATATCCCTAAGTTCCTAAATGGATGTATCCACTGTATTCGGGTTACTGAATACTTGCTGAATGAGTAAATGAATATATAAACCATTGTAAAACTAAAGTCACTGTTTTTTTTTTTTTGTTTTGTTTTTTTTACTCATTCATTCATTTGGCAAATATTTACTGAGTGCCATCTATGGACTAGACACCATGCTAGGTATTTGGTATATAATAGGAGAAAACCAGATACCATCACTGCCTTCCCAGAAAGTGTAGTCTAGCCAACACTCAACCATTCTTTTTGACAACCGAGTTGAGGCAGATACCCACTGAGCTTACTCCTGGCTCCAGCAGTAGCAATGTTCAGCCAAGAGAGCCAAAGCTCTCTTTTTTTGAGTCCTAAATATTTTAGCATGGAGAGGAAAGGGAGAAGAAAGCATCCAGTTCTTTAGAAGCCATTTCAATCATTAAGATATAGTTGAAATAAAACAAGAAAAGGAGGTAAAAGGAACTGACAGAATGTAGCCCTATTTTTCAGGGGCTGAGAGACCTTGGCCTGGACTCTGACATGTGCGTATGTGTGAAAACGTGGAAGTTCTCCGCCTTGGCCTTGTTCTCCTGGTCACAGCACGCAGCAGAGCCTGGGTCACAGGGGGCAGACGAGGGCACAGCCACAGAACGTTCAGTCAGAGCCCAGAGGTGTGGCAGCTTGGAGCCAGTTTGCTATGATCTGAGTAGCAGCCAGAATTTTGCAAAGCATTCAGGAAGAAAGTAGAGCCTTCTAATGAAACCCATATATGCTTAAACCCGTCTATATTGACTACATGTGAGATATGCCTCTTCACCAAGAAAATAAAGCTTAAATTAGCACAAGCCTAATGTCAGACAGCTTTAAATTCAAATACCAGCTCCTTCATCTACTAACAAGGTCACCTTGGACAAGTGGCTTTGTTAAGCAAACCCCGGCTCTGAAAGGAGAAGCAAACTGCCCAGATCATAAGGCGGAGCTTCAGAGTCATTCTGACTTGAACGCACTGGCCCTTTCCACTTCCCAGAGCTTCCTTCCTGAGCAGAGAACCCTGAGGGACTGGGCAGTGTCCCACAAAGGGTCAGATGCCTGTCCCCAAGAGAAGAAGGTCCAGAGTGAGTGTGGCCACATCTTGCCACACCCCGTATTGGTGAACTAAAGTGCTGAATCAATTCCCTCACCAGAGTGATTCTCTTGCATTTTGCAACGTGTAATAGAACCTTCAAGTAAATGAAGGGTATTCCAGTACTCATGTAAAAAATTAAAGTAATAATAAAAGGTCAGGGTTACTCTCTAGTCACAAAAGCTGAAAACAACTTCTCTTTTCCTTTGGATTTTGCATTATTTTACTATGTTCAACCCATTTGAGAAAGCCCACGACATTTTGGTTGATGTGACAGTATTTCAGATACTCACCGGCATATCTGGACTTCTCATTAGTGGGCTGATTAATAAGAACATGTTTTAGGTAATTTACCCAAGTTCACTATAACCTCCCTAGAGAAAGAAACAACAAGGGGAAAAGATATAAGCCCTCTGAAACTGAGAGAAAACTTTTATTTAAAATATTCTGCCTAAGCTGAGCTGCCCAAAAAGTCAATGACGATAAAGAATAATATATTTCTACGGTGAGTCATAAAGTCAAGGGAACGCTCACTTTTATAAGTGGAGAAAGTATACAAGGGCTTGTAAGATCCTGAACATCACTGTACTCTCCCAGGTCTGTGATGGACAGTTTAAGTGAAAGATTATTTTCCCATTAATCAGGATCGCGAGTATGTGCGCACTCACCAGAATCAGCTGCTACAGAGAAGTCTGCGATCAGCACACTTCACCAAATTAGAGACTCCATGTTTCCCCTCATGTGTTGTTGTTGATTGCTTGGAGAGCCAATATTTCCAGCCCATTTACTTCAAATTCATTCCACTCCAAGGTGTTATTTTGCATGGCCAGCACTCCCGTGTTACCCCTGGCACAGCTGTTGATTTCTCTGTAATTAAAATCCTTGTGGGGAGAGCAGAAAGCTGGCCTTTTACATCATTTTCTCATTAGTTTGGTTTTTCATTCCTCTTGGATCATTGTTTAGGCTTGTCACAGGGAAACTTTCATTAGGGTCTTTTGGCTGCAATGTTGTTTTAACAGAGCAAATGGAATTTAGAAACCCAAACAAATATCTCTTCATCATTTCCAATTGATAAAAGAAAGATGCTACTAAACAAAACAACCTTTGGGGGTGTTATTTCAGCTGTATTTCATACTCGAGCTTCAGGTTTAGGTAGAGGCTGTATTGTTTAAGAGAATTTTACAAATGTTAAGTCAAAATTTTAAGGGAGTCAGTTTTCTGGAATGTATAAAATCTAAGTTCCAGAAACTCAAGAATGTGGAAACTCCCTCTGTGCTGTTGACTTTCTTCTCTTAGTTTTGAGCATTAGCCTTGATTGCAGCCCCAAAGATACAATTAAAAATTGTATTAATACAATGTTTTGGGGCATTGCATTTCTTTGAATTTTTATTACTTTGGATCTCAGCCTTCTCTTTCCAAATTCAACTTACCAGGGCATATTTGAATGCCTATTTAAGTAGATATGTATTAATCTATAAGATGCACATCTATATATCCACCTCTAAATGTTCATCTATTGTAGAAACCCACTTCTAACTTTGGCCAGATGTGTTATTGCTAGGTCAAACAGAACAGAGTAAAGATAGTTGCTTCCCCTCATACCTCTGCTCTGGACTGACCTTTATCACCAAGGCATTTAGGGAAGGCTGGTACCAGGCTTTCACACATAGCTAGATTATACCAAAGAGCCATAAATAAGCTCAAGGTTGCTGACACCATTGCAGACATCAGGATCAAAAGAGAAAATAGCATTGAAACTAAACGTTAGCCTTCAGATTTTTTCTTTGTGTTGACGTTAGTTCTAGTAAAGTTTCCTCTCACACTTCCTTTGCCTACTTATAAACCAGAATGGAGTCCCCAGAAAACACAGCTAGCAGAGTCTCGGAAAACACTTGCATTTTGAAACTGTAAAAATCCAGTGACTTCCCATGGCCTCCATCACAAAACAACTGTGGAAAATTTATCACTTCGATAGAAGAAGAGAAAAGTATGTGTTAACAATAACCTATTCATGGGGACCTGGCCAACCCTATCATTTAAATGTACCGTCCAACCATTACACTTTACCGAGGGCCACCTAAAAATGACTGTTTGCAAAAGGGGGTAAACGCCCCTCTTTGGGGTCTGCTTAATGTTATGACTTTGAGCTTCAGTGATTAGTTTCTTTAACCCGTGCCTGCTCTGAGAAGCTCATGTAATGGTCCTGTTGTTTCAGTCCTAACTTATTAAAAGCATTCTGTCACACTCCACATTCGCAATATAGATAACATGGGTGCCTTGAAACAAGGGCTGTAAATCTACAGTGTTATGAAACGAACGGGCTCAAATGATGAGAAATGAATAATATACCTTGTCAACAATTCAGAAACGGAATGGAAACAATCCTGCCCCTCCACACCAAGTAATTTCTATCAAGTCATAAAACAAGAGAGATAGAGACTCCTATAGATAATTAATCTTGGAGGAGCTCTCTCAGCTAATCTAGTGGAACATCCTCAGTTTAAAGTCAAAGAAATAGTCTCCGAGGGTTAAGCAGGTTGCCCAGGGTCACACAGCAAGTTACAGAGGCTGTTCCTTGATTCCTCTTCAAAGGCTTTTTTTTTTTTCTACAATATTTCCTTTGTTTGGCTCCTCCACTCACAAGCACAATTTCAAAACGAGTTAGCAAACTTTAACCTGATAGTCATCATTATTTTTCAGAAGTATGTTTAACCATCAAAACTCCATGCAAGCATAAACTTCAGAGTTCAGTGGGAAAAGTGATGGTCAGGGATATATATATATATATATATACTTCCACTCCTCTCCACGTTTCCAACTTGCAGTAACATCGCACATTCAAAATACTCACATTGGAGCTTTACTATAGAAATAGTATTTACCAACGTGCCATAATCAGTTCTCCTCTGAGCCGCACTTCGGGGCATTCCATGCCTAATCAAAGTCTGTTTTCTTTCGGTAAACGAGTCCTGACCAGTTCCTACTCACCCGGGTGCAGAGGAGCGGTAATCAGAAGTAAGAACTGTGTGAAACTTACGAGGTACCAGTTGTTTGCTGGCCTCTGGGTGGAACTAAACACGTGGCTCGTCGGAGCCAAAGGCAACGTGGACTAATAAATGCCAGAGCTGGTGCAGGACAGAGACTCTACAGCCCTCCGTCCTTTCAGGTAAGAACGAGCCACAAGCAGCACAAAAGAAGGGTGGCCTCAGCGGGGAGAGGAGAGGATGCCGCTGCTGGGTTTTGTCACGTGTGGAGTAACACAGAGGACCTCCGGAGAGGCCAGCCCTTGCAGAGCAGGAAGAGCAGAGCTCTGCGGTGGGCCTTCGGCGTCTCTCCAGCTACCGTAGCCCTGGCAGGAGCCCGGGCTGGTTCCCGGCACCAGTGGGGAGCACCTCTGGAAGCTTTTGTTGTTGGCTTTGTTTTTCCGGTCTCTAAGATCTAGATTGGGGGGATTTCAAGTAAGGCTAGTGGGTGAAATTAGAATCTTAGCAGTAACTCATGGCATGGGCTGCTTTAAAAGTAAGTATAAAAAGTTCGCACTACAGGAGATATTCTCTTGTTTCTTTCTAAATGAAGGTATAAATCTAACCCGAAAGGAGAAGCTGAGAGGGAAATGTTTTATTGCTCTGCTCTGGAATTCCAGAGCCTGATTGTTGGAAGGGAAGCATGTGGGGCACAATGCAACGGGGACCAAAAGAAAGAGAAAAGACAAATTCAATTAAGCAAACTTTGAAAAAAAAATTCAACCACAGAAATCGTAATGATTTCTATGGGAAAACAGCACGGACGTCATCCAACAATGTGACTCTGCCGGTTTCATTTCCCACAGCACTGGGTGCTCGAGCCCGGGGAGTCTACACCCACAGAAGGGTACAGGCTGTTGGCAGGTCTGGCTGTCTGGCCGCCCACGGAACCAGCCCTAACCCGCCTGCCATGCGGCGCTGGGAGGCAAGGAGTCAAGGCAAGGAGTCAAATCCCCTGGGCCCCACGTAGGGGGTGGGGGGCGGGGCTCACTGGCTGCGGGTGGCTTAATAATAAAGTTCTGATTCATAATATAAATGATTCTATGCACGCTTTACTTGCATGAAATCACTAAAAATAGTATGTGATGAAAAGGAAATGGCAGAGCAAAAAAGCGACATTTTATATATGCAGCAATATCTAAATGAAGAAGAGTTCATAAAACCTTTAGCAAATTAGGCAGAATTAGGAAATGCGTTTCAGGAGTGCTAAAAAAGCTGACAGTTTTCCTAGATAATAATAGCTTTGACTATGAGCTTTATCCAAAGATTCTTTCATGTTTCCAGTCTTAAGTAATAAAAGAGACCTTGGGTATTTTAAAATCCAGTTTCTTCATCCAGTATAACTAAAGATGCAACTTTACATTCAGATAGCTGTTCACACTACTAAGCAAGTCCGATAAAAAGGATTTAAATATTGCACCATTTAGTACTTCGTAAAGACACATTTTGTCATGAGAATAATTTGACAGTATTAACTGGTACAAGTGTAGAAGACCCCACACTAGTCACACCTTATATATTGGTACAGTGCAACCTTGTTAGATAGGTCTTTTATCCCTACGTTTTAGTTGAGGATAGTGGGGCTCAGAGATGTTAAGTGACTTCCTGAGGGTCCTACAGCTGCAAGTAGCAGAGCTAAGACTGTGCCAGCAATTCTGTCCTCAAATCCAGGTCTGCTTCTCTTTTAATTTGTAACATTGCTATTGTCTTTAGATGTGAGCTCTACTGGGCAAGGAATTTCGTCTCTTGCCCACCTCCCTATACCCAGATGAGAGCCTAGGCAATAGGAACTCCCATCAGATTTTGTTGAATGGATTATTGGTTATGTTATTATAAAATCAGTACATATTTGTCATGGACATTTTGAAAACATAATAGGAGTTTTAAAAAAATACCAATATCCAACCATTCAAACATAAGCACTATTACATTTCTGACAATTTTTTTTTATTCTCTATGCACATTTATTCAGATTTTAGGGGCTTTTAAAAAATATTTATTTATTTTGGAGAGAGACAGAGAGGAGATCATCACAAGCAGAATCTGCACTGAGCACAGATCCTGACATTGCTCGATCTCAGGACCCCGAGATCATGACCTGAGCCAAAACCAAGAGTCGGACAGTTATCCAACTCCGTCACCCAGGTGCCTAGATTTTAGCTTTATGTTGTACTTTATGACTATGATAGGATGTATTAGGCATATGTATGTGATTATATGTGCATTTATATAACCGTTTTATTCTTTCTAGCACCTCTTTTGAGAAATTTCGCTATTCTTAATCCATATAGTTTAGCTGGGTTGATTTTTCTCCATCAGAGCGTTTAGTTTTTGGTTGGTTCAATAAGCATTTAGAAAAACAGCAATAATAATAGCTAATATTTATCCAGTGTTTCCTATGATCCAGGAACCCTAATAAAACATGTATTAATAATTTGCATGTATAATCTCACTTAATCCACCAAACAATCATATAAAATAGTGATTATTTTTACTTCCATTTTTAAAATGAGGAAACTGCAACAGAGAAATATAGTAACTTGCACAATCACACAACTGGTAAATGGGAGAGCTGGGATTTAAACTTGGGGAGTGTGTCTGCAGAGCGACTCTAAGCGATGTGGGAAAAGCTGAGAGTAAACCCAAGAAGGAAGCCCAGGATGGACAGAGAAGTTGGCTCGGCCAGCATTCATCTTCCCCAGATCCAGCTATTTCTGAAGACATTACCATTTCTAAATAGACTGGTACATGTGTGAAATATTCAAGGGTATTTATGGCTTCATTATCTTAATAGCAAAAGACCAGAAACAGGCCAAATTTGGCCATTACCCCAAAAAGAAAAAAAAAATGAGTCAACTGTATAATTTAAGAATTTTCTAGACCAGTTACCAAAAGGCATGTGAGACTTTTAAGGGTAGGTGGACACTGTAGGCACAGAACGCTAAATTCTGCTGAGATCACACTCAACATTTTCTTTGGGAAAACAAACACGATCGCACCTTTTTTAAACTAAGGAAAGCTTTCCAACAACCCCCAATCTTATATATGTATATTACATATATTACATAATTATTACAAACTCTTCATTCTTTTTACCATAAATGTCTTGGGCAGGCATTGGGATATTGATTCAACTGCAAGAAAACAATCAGGAAGCCATTGCTTATTTCGGTCTGTTGGCCCATGTGTATCCACCACCACATGAAAGCTCTACTAGCAGAGCTTGTGAATATTTCAACTGACTTAATTCTATTGTCTCCTCCAATATGATGACTCCCCATAATGTGCAGATGTCAGTAATTCCCAGCTAGATACCTTACTAATATTCAAGGAAATCTTGTTAGTTTCCCTTTTAAATATCTGTATCCATTGCTGTAATCCCTGAAACCTAGCAACACTCCTTTCTCTACCTAAGGAAGGAAAATCCCATAATCTTTTGACTTTTGTAGGAAAAATTATTTTTGGAAACTCCCTTAGATAATCCTGATTTAATTTTGATGGTATCCAAAAATAAAAAATGGAAAACATTACATAGGTTATATTATCACAGATCAAACTTTACCATTAGAGTATGCATTTCTACCAAAAGTTCAATCTGCCAAATGGCTGAATTGATCACTCTCCTCTGAGACAGGCAAATTACACAAGTTAAAGTGCAAATATTTATACCAATCCTAGGTAAGGGTATAGGATGGGCTGTGATGTCGGTAATGCTTCAGAATCAAAGAGGCTTCCTGAACTCTGCAGAAATAACTAAAATTATGGCACCCACACCCCTCAAAAAGAAAAGCCTTGGAGAATTTCAAAGAGGTCATGCATTGCCAAAGGTAAGCCCCTGGTTTGGGAAAAAAAAAAAAAAAAAAAAAAAAAAAAAAACTAAAGAAAGAAAAACATTGGCAAAAATCATAATACACACTGCTTAGAGATAATTGTGATTCACAAAACTGTTGTCTGATCACCCAAAATGCTCTTCTTGGGTTTAGAAAAAAATGCTTTTTTTTTTTTTTTTTAAGATTTTATTTATTTATTTGACAGAGAGAGACAGTGAGAGAAGGAACATAAGCAGGGGAAATGGGACAGGGAGAAGCAGGCTTCCCGCCTAGCAGGGAGCCCGATGTGGGGCTCGGTCCCAGGACCCCGGGATCACGACCTGAGCCGAAGCAGACGCTTAATGAATGAGCCACCCAGGCGCCCAAAAAATGCTTCATTTTCTAAAGAGTATTGCCAAGAATGTTTCCATTATGGTCTTACTTGCCAATAACATAATCCCAGGAAGACTGTAAAGATGGGACATGGACAGGAATCACTGCTTCAAAGTTCCATTATATTCCTCCAGCCCTCTTCACCCCCACAAATGGGCAAAAAGTATCTTTTGGTCATTATTTGCTTCTTCTCAGGATACGCTGAGGCTTGTTGGCACTGGAAAGGAAGTGGTGGTGAAAAATCTGTTTGATTTTTTTGTTTCTGATATGGGGAAATCTAACCTATCTTTCCAGGGAGAGGGCACACCTTTTACTAGGACTCTTATTAAATGAACTTTGCAAAGCCTTGGCTTTTATTAACAAAAAAATCATCCTCAATCTTCAGGAAAACTAGAATAAATAAATAAAATTCTAAAACTAAGATTAGCAATGCTTTCAGAGATACTCAACTTCCCTTGGCCTAAGGTATTCCATTAGCTTTATTTTATTTATTTGTTTGTTTGTTTATTTTAAGTAGGCTCCACGGCCAATGTGGGGCTTGAACTCACAACCCTGAGATCAAGAGTCTCCTGTTCTACTGACTGAGCCAGTCCAGGCGCCGCTCATTAGCTTTAATGACAATGAAATAACTACTTTTGGGATTCACCAGCTTTCACCTTATACATTAGTAAGAGACCACCACAGCAAAATTATTTCTAGGATCTCATATAAATGAAACCATACAAGATATACTCTTTTGTGTCAGGGTTCATTTGCTCAAGATCATGCCCTTTTTTGAGATCCATCCATGTTATTATATAAATTGGTACTGAGTAGTAATCCATTGTTGAATATACCACAAATCTGTTCACCTGTTGATAGACATTTGGGTTGCTTCCAGTTCATTGCTATTATGACTAAAGCTGCTATGAATATTTATATTTAAGATGTTTTGTGGACATATGTCTTTACTCCTCTCAGATAAAGACCTACAAAGAAAATTGCAAGATCATGGGGTAAGTGTATTATTTATAAGGAACTACCAAGAACTTTTCCAAAATGGTGCTATCCTTTTATACATATACCAGCAATGTATAAGAGATCCAGTTGGTATCCTTATACATACTCACTGACACTTGGTATTGAGATTACTTATTATATGTTAGCCTTTTGGTGGGTATGTAGTGGTACCTCATTGGAACATGTTTTTTGCGATAATAGGCCATTTGTATATCCCTTTTCTGAAGTTTCTGCATAAAAATCTGGTCTGTTTTGGGGCGTCTGGGTGGCTCAGTTGGTTAAGCGTCTGACTCTTGATTTCAGCTTAGGTCATGATCTCAGGCTTGTGAGATCAGGCTTTGGGCCGGGCATGGAGTCTGCTTAAGATTCTTTCTCTCCCTCTGCCCCACCCCCAAAATATCTGGTCTGTTTTTATTGAATTGTTTATCTTCTCATATTATATTATAAAAAGACATTATATATAAACATATATAGATAAAGACCTAAATGTAAGGCCTGAAAGTTAAACCTCTTAGAAGAAAACATAGGGGAAGAGCTTCAGGACTTTGAATTTGGCAACAGTTTCATGGCCGTGACACCAAAAGCAGAGCTAACTAAAGCAAAAAGGGACTAACTTAAAAACTTATGTTCATCAAAGGGAACAATCATCGGAATGAAATATGAGGATGCAGAATGTGAGGAAATATTTGCACATCATATCTGACAAGGGGTTAATATCCAGAATAAATAAGGACCTTCTACAATTCAACAACAATAAAATAACCTGATTAAAAAATGAACAAAGGACTTGACTAGACAGTCCTCCAGAGCAGATACGTAAATGGTCAGCAAGCATATGGGAAGATGTTCAGCATCACTAATTATAAGGAAATGAAAATCAAAACAACAAGCAGATATCACCTCCCATACATCAGGATGAGCACGAGCAGAAGAAGAGAACATAAAGGGTGTTGGTGAGGCTACAGAGAAATCAGAAACCTGTGCACAGCGGATGGGAATGCACACTGGTACACACATATGTTTACTGCAGCATTAATCACAAGAGCCAAGATGTGGAAGCAACCCAAAGGTCCACAGAGAGAAAAATAGATGAAGAAAATGTGTATATATATACAAGGGAATATCATGCAACCTTGAGAAACAAGGAAATCCTGTCACATGCTACTACAGGGACAGATCTTGACGACATTATCCTAAGCAAAAGACGCTGTCACAAAAGGACTCATACTATATGATTCCACCCACACGAAGCATCTAAAGGAATCAGTCATATTAACAGAAAGTAGAAAAAGGGTTGTCAAGAGCTGCTGGGGGAGTTACTGCTTACTGGATATGAAGTTTCAGTTTTGCAAGATGAAAACATTCTAGAGATCTGGTGCACAACAATATGAATGTACTTAACACTACTGAAGGTACACAAACATGATCCAAATGCTAAATTTAATGTCTTTTTCCATCTCAGTAAGAAATTAAGAACAAACCAAACAAAACCCAAAACAGATGAAATTCTGTACCCCACGTGAAAATGGAATCACACTTTAATACAATCACCAACCTCATAGGACATCCTGCTGGTCAACTCTGTTGATGGTATTATTACGCGAGGCCATCGCGAGCAGAAGTGGCAGACAGTCTAAACACCTTAGTAAAATAGTTACATGCCCGAGAGATGTATAACCTGGGACAGTGTCGTCTTTCTACCCCAGTGATTTTTTGCTGGAGCCTGAGACATAGCAGAGTGTGATCTCCAAAATGAAAGTATGAAATATAAATTGTTGCACCTTGCCCTATCTGCTACAGTAAGGACAGGCATCAGGCTTGAAGGACTTTTATAAAGAATTTACGTTTTGAAAGGAGCATATACCACATTTGTGATGACTGTGTGTGTGTGTGTGTGTATACATACATATGTGTATATATACACACACACACACACATACATACAAATACACGTGTTTCTCTCTACCAGGTAAGTCATAAAGCTGCCAGCTTTAATTGGCCCTAGGCATGAGAAGTCTTTTCAGCTGGTTCAGTGTGAGCGTTTTCAAAATCAATGGCTGCATACCATATGCTAGGAAGGGTGCTGTAAATAGAGCACATCTGGAACAGCAATACAATTTGAGTCACCACCTTATTAATTTCAGAAAAATCCCCTTTTATTCTTCAAAACCAAAAACCACGTTAAAAGGCAATTTGATAGGAAACACCACCTCTACTTATTTCAAGTGTTTGAAGATGACACTAACATCTGTAATCCTTCCAGGAAAGCAACACTGCTTTGGTTAACAATTTGATAGGGAAGGATGGTTACAGACGCTTCCTCGTGGCATTTTCATCGGAATAGCCTTTACTTCATAAGTTAGTGAGTCAATGCTATATTCTGCCAATTGCCAAGTATTCCTATTTAAAATCTACCTTAACAAATGGAAGAGGGGCACCTGGGTGGTGCGTAGGTTGAGCTAGTGACTTGGTTTTGGCTCAGGTCGTGATCTTTGAGTTGTGAGATCTAGCCCGGAATCAGGCTTTGCACTCAGCCTGGAGTCAGCCTAAGATTCTCTTTCCCTCTCCCTCTGCCCCTCCCTCCCCCCTCTTTCTCTCTCTCTCTAAAATAAATAAATAAATCTTTAAAAAAATAATAAATGGAGGAAATAACTAAGGTATGATTGTGGAGCCATTATGTCCACTATGAGACAGTCTCAAGCCAAAATTCCTTGTATCACCTGAGCTTCATACATTGATTTCCAATCAGCTGTCCTTGGTAGAACACAGTGATAATTAAATGATAAGGCTTAGCATCAGAGTAGAGCCCAGGGATCCCTGAAAGGGACCTGGTCACAGGTCCCTTTAGTGAAGTGCAGCATAAATATCTACAAACCAAACTTTAGGCCTTATCACAGTGTCCTCCCTTAAATGCACTCTTCAGTAATGGACCTTTGGAAATTGCATGAGAAATCACATCTCTCTACTGCGAGCATTCAAGTCAGACAGTGTATTTGCTAGATACAGGGTATTCTAGAACCTTAGTCAGATGCCCTTCTTTTTCAGTTGGATGAGCCCCATTTATCCAGTAGCTATCACCAAAGTTCTCTAGAGGAAAGGTCAAAACTTTCTGATTACCATTCCTTCCCTCCCACTTACTATGATAACCATGTCTGTCTTTGCTCTGGTGATTGAGAAGTGCCATTCAGCCAAAAGCCCATCCGTCTCTCAGGAAAAAGAGGGGAGTCACCTCTTCTTTTGAAAAGCAAGATGCAGTGAAGCCTGGGCTCTGGGTGCTATGAGTAATCTAAATTCCTCCAAATGTCTCCATTCTAATTCTCAGCTTCCCTTTCTCCCAATCAACATTCCAAATTTCATATAAAAGACCAAGAAAGCCTATGAATGAACTGCCCTTTAATGAACTAAGAATTTAAAACCCTGCGCTTCACACTTCTTTCCTTAAATTTCTGTAGAATTCAGAAGAAACCACCTTGCCCTCAAGTCCTTGTACTTGTACAAGGCCCACATAATGGCCCATCACAGGAACCCTCAGCCCACCCAAGCCTTGTCTTCAAAGGCCTTTATTCCAGGAGATAATTTAAATAACTATTTTGCTCTTGCCATTTCCCATTTTCCATTGATAACTGAATTGTCTCCAATCAGACCCAAATAAGTTAGATAACCAAGCTAGTTTCCCATACTTCCCATTGAGTGGCCTGCAACTCTTGAAATTAACAACTTAATGAGTCAAGGTTCAACTGCAGGAAATTTAAAACTGTTCTAGTGTTCATAAAGAGAAAGGGATCTAGTTGTTTAAAAATCTAAAACAAAACAACACAAAACTCCGGAGGGACCAGATAAGCACACTTCAGAGCAACACTGCTGAACCAGCCTGCCAAACTCTTAGCCATCTCAGCAGCATCATTCACAGTGGCCAAGAGATAGAAGCAGCACAAATGTCCATCAACGGATGAATGGCTAAAGAAAATGTGGTGTATACATATAATGGAATATTATTCAGTATTAAAAAGGAAGGAAATTCTGACACATGCCACATGGCTGAATCCTGAGGACATTATGCTAAGGGAAATAAACTAATCACAAAAAGACAAATACTGTATGCCTCGGTATGAGCTATCTAGAATAATTCAATTCATAGAAACAGAAAATGGAATGGTGGTCGGTAGGGGCTATGGGGCAGGAGAAATAGAGCATTGCTGTTTAGTGAGTATAAGGTTTCAGATTTGCAAGATGAAAAAGTTCTGGAGATTGGTTACACAACGATGTAAATATGTTTATCACTACTGAAGTGTATACCTAGAAATGGTTAAGATGATGAATTTTGTGCCCTGTATATTTTATAACAATTACAAATAAAAATTTTTAAAAAGCAGATTGCCTTAGCTGAGACCCAGGGATGAGATTTTGGTGCTGTTACTGCCATCACCGCATCTGGCCACTAACCAAGGATGTGACTGGATACTTACTTCTGATGAAGAAAAATCCCAAGGTCTCAAGGATCGTGCTTCTTAGCAGAAAAGCTGAATAGCCGGCAGATGATCTCTGTCCCCATGGTCTTCAAACCCTGCATGACTATTTCCAATAGCCAGCACCTCCAGCCAGCTTTCGGACACTCTTGCATGGAGTATATAAGAAGGAAGACTCACCAGAAGGAGGTTCAATGGATGCTAAGTGCTAATCCACTATCCACCACAGAAAAATGTTGTTCTACAAAGAAAAAAATACTTAAAATACATTTTTAGGACTTCTGCTTCTACTAAGAACATGGGGAATTTAGTTCTGAAATTTTCCACTTTCCCTGAAACCAATACAGAGAAATAAGGAAGAAAAATGGGGGGGGGGGTGCGCAAAAAAATCCTACAATTTCTATAAAACTACAAAATGTAGAAACCCCCTAAATCACAGATTATGTGTAAGAGGTGTTACCACAGGCAGAGGCAGGTCAACTGCAAGGCCAAAGAACAGAGTGCTAGGAAGCTATTAGGGACAGATTTCAGAGATCTCTAGAAAATATCTATTCCCAGCAGACAACATTGTCATGGAGTTGTGAAGAGCAGTGTGGAGATTAAACAGGGCTCAAATAATGCTCATATCCAGCCCAAGAATGGGGAGAGAGGCAGAGAAAAAAAAGGTGAAGACTATAGCCAAAGGAGCCTATAGGTGGCCGATCTTTAAAAGATCTAGCAAAATATGGATCTGAGAGTGCATGCATTCTCAGAAGGCAGTGATATCTCTTGATGATGGTTAAGAGGAGGCTTCTGGATGGGGAGAAGGGAGATTGAGAAGTCCATGGATGGGTGACAAAAGCCCTCCTGAATCAGATATGACACTGGCTATCAGAGGAGGTATGATTACACAGATTAAAGGCAAAGTCTTTGACTCAAGCGCAGTGATTTTCAACCCTGGGCGATTTGGGCAATGTCAGGAGCCATTTTGGTTCTCACAGTAGAGAACCTCCTGCAATGCATAGAACAGCCCTACAAGAAAGAATGATCAAGCCACAAATGTCAATAGTTCTAAGGTTGAGAAACTCTGCTCTAGTAACAGAGAAGGGAGCCCTTGATCTGTGAGTTTTAGAATGCTACCTTGGGTTACCTCTTCCTCCATTGGAACCTCCTGTTAATGGTCCAGGAAAATAAAATAAATTAAAATACTTTTTTTTTTTTTTTAAAGAAGCAGCACAGATCCTATGAATTATACTATTAAGGAAACTGAAACAAAGAGGCTCAATTTTTTCCATAAATAATGAAAATTCTCCTAAAAATATTGCCATTGAAAGAGGTGAACATTACAATCCAACTGTCCTACAGAAATTTTGAAAACTGATAGAAGACTACGCAGAACATAAATACCATAACTAAGGGAGGAGACAGACAGATGAAGGTATTGGGCAACTATGATTTGAGAATTTGAAGTGGACCTGGAGACTATAGGTGATTTAGAAAATGCAGGAGCTCAAGAAACCACTAGAACAAAGATAGAAAGTTTCTAAGATTTAGAACTATATTTTTTACAAAAGCAAAGAGGGGCACCTGGCTGGTTCAGTCGATTAAGTGTCTGACTCTTGATTTCAGCCCAGGTCATGCTCTCAGGGTTATGAGATTGAGCCCCGTGTTGGGCTTTGCGCTGGGCTTGGAACCTACTTAACATTCTCTCTCTCCCTCTTCCTCTGCCCCTCCCCCTACCGCTCTCTCTCTCCCCTTCTCATAAATAAATGAATAAAAGAGCAAAGAGATCACATAATGAAAAACATTTATAGACAGAGAAAATAATACAAGACTAAGACCAGACATATAAATAAGTATAAATGATTATTCTCACTTATTTTTTTCTTAGTATTTAACAACTGATGCACAAAACTGATTCAGAAAAGCTAAACATAAAAAAAAAATCAGCAAAGGTTAAAAAGGCAAATAAAAATCCAAATAAATTAAGAGTTAATTTTATTCTGTTATATCAAGAAAGCTTTCCAAGACTCTTGAAGGACACAAGGTAGATCTGATTAAGTGGAAAGACATGTGCTTTTTAGTAAGAAATTTTAATGTTATAAATATGTGATTTTTCCCTGGTTAATTTATAAAGTCAATGAAACACCAATTAAGTTACAAATGTTTGCAACCAAACAAATTAATCCTGAAGTTATTCTGTAAGAATAAAGTAAAAATATCTCAGAAAACTGAAAAATAGGGGCGCCTGGGTAGCTCAGTCATTAGATGTCTGCCTTTGGCTCAGGTCATGATCCCAGCGTCCTGGGATCGAGCCCCACATCGGGCTCCCTGCTTATCAGGAAGCCTGCTTCTCCCTCTTCCACTCCCCCTGCTTGTATTCCTGCTCTCACTATCTCTCTCTCTGTGAAATAAATAAATAAAATCTTTCAAAAAAAAAAAAAAGAAAACTGAAAAATAAGTAAGTTCAATGCATGTCTTAATAAATAAGGTAACATGATGCTAGGGCAGGAACAGATGGACAGAACAATAGTGCAAAGTAGAAAAACCCAAAATAGACTCAAATCTGTACAGGTGTTTAGGATGTGTCAAAGGAGGTATCTTCAATTAATGGCGTAAAGATAGACATGGTTTTGGGGTGCCTGGGTGGCTCAGATGGTTAAGCGTCTGCCTTCGGCTCAGGTCATGATCCCAGGGTCCTGGGATCGAATCCCGCATCAGGCTCCCTGCTCAGTGCAGAGCCTGCTTCTCCCTCTCCCTCTGCCATTCCCTCTGCTTGTGCTCTTCTATCTCTCTGTCAAATAAATAAATAAAATCTTTAAACAAACAAATAAACAAACAAAAGGACATACATGGTTTTGGAACAACTGGATAGCCATCTGGCAAAAAAAAAAAAAAGGCAAAGTTGAAGCTTTTCTTCATAGGATTCTATGGGATAAATTTCATATGGATTTTAAATGTAAAATATGAAACTTCAGAGTATCCTATATAGTGAAAGAGAGGAGAAGTGAGGAGAAGAAAGGAGAGGAGAGACAGAAAAGAAAGGAGTAGGTCACTTTCTTTTTACTGATATGGAAAAATTTCTAAGATATATTGTTAAGTGAAAATAGTAAGGTAGGGAAATGAGTACCAGTGTACCACCTTTTATATAGGGAAGAGGAAAAATAAGAATATATATGCATAACTACTAGAAGGATATATAAGAACAAAAAATAACAAATAAGTAACAAAGAGTGATCAGCATAGGGAATTATGTGAACTGAGAGGATGGGAGACAGACTTCTCTACATAAATCTTTCTATAGCATTCTGATTTTGAAACTTGTGAATATAATGCCTGTTCATAAAAATAAATGAAAATTGTTAAAAGAAAAGGAAAATACTCACTGGTGTCATCTACAAAATATCAACTTATACAAATCTTCCAAATGTACTCTAGATTCCAATTCACTAAAAGAAGTGAAAAAAGAAGTCACGGTCACTCTCTCCAAATACTCATAGTTCAGGTATCAGGAGGATTGTTTAATGTATATGCAAAGAAAACTAATATTTCAAGAAAATCAAATTGAATTTACTTTTTTAATATTTTGTTATTTATTTAGGGAGAGAACATGCGTGGGTGAGGGGCAGAGGGAGAGGGTGAGAGAGAATCTCAAGCAGACTCCACGCTTGTACTCCTGACGAGGGGCTCGATCTCACGACTCTGAGATCACGACCTGAACCAAAATCAAGAGTCGGACACTTGACCGACTGAGCCACCCAGGCGCCCCTCAAACTGAATTTATAATGATGCCCTGAGGACCTGCTGTGTGTGGTAATCTGCTGTGAACTGTAACAGAACTAGAGGTGTGCTCTGGTGAGGAAAGAAAATTCAATATAGCAAAACACACATACCAAATCTCCCCTCCCACAGAAAGGCAGCAAGGGGATGGAAGTATTATGCATACTGAACAGGAATAAAAACAGTAGGCAAATTGGGCCAAAGCAAGTTAGAGACAACCATAAGTTAGTTTCATGATTAACTATGAAGGGAAACTAGAGGTCTGTGGGTCACAGATAACCCTGAGTTGGGAGTCAGGCTTCACACAGAGAAATTCACACTTGATCTACTTCACTCTTTTATCCCTGAAGTATTTGTAAGTTAAATTTGATTAAAAAGAATGATTAATAATATCAAACTTAAAAGAGAAAGAGACCTCCAAAGGGGATGACTCAGAAGGGCAGCCCCCATCTAAGAAGGGTGGGGGACATGGACAAAGCTTTGTAAATGGGGCACTTTCCGTTTTACATGCCATTACCATGGACATCAGTCCCTAAGGTCTTTTGTTAACACCAACTGCTCTCTCCCTTACTTTCTTCCCACCTACTGCCCGGGTGGTTTCTATAGCAGCCTCACTTCCGTTGTCTAGCAAAGAGTACATGACCCTGGGCTATTAGCCTCATCTATCAAACCTTAAGCACAGAGCCATCTACGTAGATTTTCAACCTCTCATAGACCACCCTAAGAAGAAACTTGACCTTCTGGGGCATACCCAGTGTTCTCTAAGGAATGGGCTAACGTGTCTGCTGCAGCATTTTCAAAATGGTTTTATGTTCTGTGTAAGTCAAAACAGCATCTTGTGTATCTCAGAAATTTGGATGCCAACAATGCATGTGTGAAAATGAGGCATTTTGCTGTAGGTATGTATGACAGAGACATTGTTTCCAAAGAAGGACCAGATTTTAGCATCAAGTAATTGGCTTTTACTGAGACATGGTAGCTTCTTGGACACAACCTTATGTGAAAGGACAGTGGAGAACCCAGGGATTAATAACATTAATATGATGAAATGATTTAAGAGAGCATTCAATCCTGATCCGGAAAGGGGATTGTGTACTCGTTTAACGTTTGTTTTAACTCTGATTTCCTCAAATGGATTTCCACAAAGGAGAATCTTCTACTAACCACATGGCACAGGAAAGAAGATCTTCTTCTTCTTCTTCTTCTTCTTCTTCTTCTTCTTCTTCTTCTTC